>NW_019731225.1:0-1681 GCF_002891405.2 Cryptotermes secundus | reverse complement strand
AATATTATGAGATTTAAGATTCCCACAGAGCTGAATACCATGGAATCCCCATTTAACATGCCTCAATTTAACAGTTCCCTCATTTAACATTCAACTTCAACAATCCCATGTCAATAACCTCAGTGTTAAATTACCTCCATGTAAGATTTACCCCAGTTCAGTGTTCAAACCCACTGCTCCCATAAGCAACCTTAAATGCGGGTTTCATAGTATTAAGATTATAGCCCTCTAGAATATGATGCTGTATAGTTTGGTAAATAAGTTTCAGCACACAGCTGTGATTTTATAGACAGGTACCTACATAATGAAGTTGTTTGGGGTACAGGTACCTATCGAACCACACAGCGTCACATGACAGAAGACTGAAATCTCAGGAATAAATATTATTGTATTTAATGTGACTAGTACAGAGAAAGGCTGGGTATTAAATTATTTTAGAGTGAAAAAGCTAAACACTACTGTTGTTCTTTCCACTAAACAACTCTTAAAAATATAATCCCAGTTAAAAGTTTATTGTAAGGAACAGTAAATCAAAGTGTGACAACACGTAAACAATATTCATACTTACAGAGTGTTGCCAATATGGCTGTAGTTAAGATTTAATGTTACTTACGAAATTTTACTTTACAATTAGATTGTGTTATGGGAGATGATACGCCACATTTGCTCATGTAATGAATATATTTTCATACATTTAAAAGCATTGAATCCTGTTTTAGCCAGGGTCAATGATTAGCCTAGACTGAATCTTGAATTCCAATTAGAGTTACTGGTATGTAATAGGGCTGCACTGGTGGGCATGTAGTTGTAGCCAGTAGTGTGGAATGTGTAGCTCTCACTAGTATTGTGGTATACTGTACTTTTAGTTATCGCTGTGGTATCCTGTAATTAATTGTGTGCAATACTGCATTATGTTTGGAGATGCTACATGGATGCTAGTAGCCCTTGAGACCAAGTTATATCCTGACATCAGAGAAATGGGATTTAGTGTAAGTCTGTCTGATAACCTAGCCACCAGTGTACATCAGCAAAGCATAACCATTGGNACATGGGGGTTTGTCCAAGGAGGTTTTGTTTGTAGGAATTGAGATGGGTTGGAAGTTGAACACATGAATCCGTGGTTTTGTTGTCTTCTGCTCCATGCAGTCTTTCTGAACCAGTGTGGCAAGACATTGAATTGTTTGTTTTTATGGATTTAATGAAGTGTAACAGCAATTCAGTCTAGTATCTCATGGATGTATGGTGCTGTTTGTTAAAATGTTTCGGTCTGGATATGCCTATGCATATCTTGGTGCCCAAGTTGCAATGGCACTGACATGAAAGGTAAGTGAGATATATGTAAATCTTATTTGGAGGTCAGTGTTTGCTGTAAGGACGCATGTGCTATTATATACCATTTGGATTGAAATAAAGGCTTAAAGCCCATGTTGAACCTTCCCTCATCCTACTTTTCACACTGCATTTTGTAAGAGTTTCTGGACTTTTGTAGATTATCTGTGCATGAAGTTTTTTCTTGTGTTTTTGTCATTGTGTAATACACATTTTATAGGATTTTGTTTGTTTTCAGGTCCCTCTTAAGTTGAACCCTGTCCTTGTAATAATTTTCAATTTGATTCTGTTTACTTTCCCCCCAGGATTTGTTCACCATCTCTTCATATTTGTGTGCCCTTTGGGTTTGCAG
>NW_019731224.1:237752-270776 GCF_002891405.2 Cryptotermes secundus | reverse complement strand
TCTGCCACTGTAATCCTGATTCGTCCTGATAATTTCTCACAAAGTATTTGCGACTCCAACGTATGCAACGTTATGTAACCTCCTCTAAAAGAAACAGTTGAGGTTTGAGAGCGGTTAAGAGGCTTGCACGGTGGTTACAAACCTGCCAGCAAGTATTTCAACATGCGCAGTCGTCATTTGCGCATACTGTTGCTGCCATCTCTATGGTGTTGGGCAGATCAAGGCAACTGGCAGGTTCAACGGAACTGTGTTATCCAACTTTCATCTTTCAGCTTTATTTTCGTCCATAACTGAAGCGAATACATTTGGTCATGTCAAGAAATAATAACGAATACATCACGTTTCAAAGTCACATCATATTTACACAGTGATTTATCATTATAATATAACAACCGTTAAAAGGAACACAACAATAAAAAATACAGAAAACCAAAACATTAAAATTGTTATTGCTTTATTCACTCTTAGATATTTTTCCTGTCTTTTAAATACAGTTCCGGAGACCTTAAGCCCCCATCCCAAAAAATAATATCATATTCCAATACAGATTCAAATGTATTAAAATAGATATTTCTTAGTACAGGTCGGCTAACTGAGTCACATAAGGATTTAATCAAATAAAGAGCCTTGTTGAGCTTTTGGCATACGTATTGAGTGAGTTGACCAGCTTAGATTTTCAGTAATACAAATACCCAAAAATTTTACAGTCGATGAATAAATTATTTCCTTATTATTTAAGCAAATCTGGTCTATAAAATGGAGTAGGTCTTCTTCCCTGAAATAATAATACTTTAGTCTTATCCATGTTTATTATGAGTTGATTTTGATGGAACCAATTTTTTAATTGATTCCTAACATTTAGGATTCTTTCATTTAATGATAAAAGATTACTGTCAGTAAGTTGTATATGTGTATCATCAGCAAATAATATGACCTTAGCCTCATGAATAGCTAGGGGAAAATCATTTATGAACATAAAAATAATATGGGTCCCAAAACAGAACCTTCAGGTATGCCATGTTTCATGGCCTTGAGTGATGAAGTAAATGTCTTTAAGTTAGAGGTCTTTTGATCCACATGTTGAATTTCAACAAACTGAGTTCTGTCAGTGAGATATGAACTCATCCACACATGAATTATCCCTCTCAGCCCATATAGCTCCAGTTTCGCAAGCAGTAGATTATGATTCATAACATCAAAAGCCTTTGATAGATGTAAAAATATGCCCAAGGCAAATCGTTTATTATTTAAAGCTTCCTGAATTTCATCGATAAAACATTTGGATTGCAGTAAAAGTAGATTTATTCTTTCTGAAGCCATTCTAAGCATCCAAGATCACGTTGAATTTATTTAAGAAACTCACAACTCTGTCATATATTAACATTTCAAGAATTTTAGAAAATACAGGCAGGATTGAAATTGGTCTATAGTTTGAAATTGTTAGACTGAGTTGAACACATGTTAGTGAAGGGAGCAGCGTAAATTGAAGAGACGGCATTGCAACTTGAGGAGAGACTGAGGAACTTAACTTCCAAGTAAGGGGGCATGCCAGTCATCTCACCTTTTTGTTGCAGCGTGGTTACCTAGAAGCAGCTGTTCTGTAAGGTGCTCTAGTAATTAACTATATAATGGTAAATTAATCCATGTTAGATGGGTCCCTTGTCACCACAGCATGGCATGTCCTCAGGTTGCGGATGGAGGAGAGACCCTCCAGGTATGGAGGGAAGCTGCGAATATACTGAATAACCAGCAGCTGACAGCTGAGAAGGGGTGGTCCTCCAGCTGGGGAGGTTGGGCGTATACTTTTTGGCAGCTTTGGCATGTCATTTTATAGATCCCACTTAGTTCATAGGGGTTTATGTCTTGTTTTTCACTTATTAGTTTACCTATTGCGTGGGTTGTTTGAAGGCTATCTTCATCTTAGTGTTTTTGAATAATTTTGTGACTTTTCATATGTAGTTTTCTGTATAAGTCACCCATTTTTGTTCATTTTCATCTTTCTTATCTGATTTACTTTTCTTTTGAAGAAAGTTGTCTTCTGGGTTTAGGCACCGTGTATTCTTCGTTTTGGCCGACGTTTCGGAGGAACGTAGCGCCTCCATCTTCAGAGCAGTTCTGCGGAGAGCAGTAGCTGTGGTGATAGGATGTGGAAGGTGCTGCTTATATACGAAGTAGGCAAGGGGGGGGGTTGTTAGGGAGAACGGACCAATGGGAGCAGTGGAGAGCGATTAAGGCCATATATGGTG
This sequence comes from Cryptotermes secundus, assembly GCF_002891405.2. NCBI lineage: Eukaryota > Metazoa > Arthropoda > Insecta > Blattodea > Kalotermitidae > Cryptotermes > Cryptotermes secundus. The sequence goes on along the minus strand of NW_019731224.1, from coordinate 268,530 downwards.
TAGCCATATATGGCCTTAATGTAGCCATGGGCTCTCCACTATCTCCAGTCATCGCCAACTTCTACATGAAGTACTTTGAGGAGAGGGCGCTGGATTTGGCCCCACTCAAGCCCCTTTGCTGGTTTCGATATGTGGACGACACCTTCGTCATCTGGCCCCACGGACCTGACAACCTGAAGGGTTTCCTGAACCACTTAAACAGTATCAACCCATGCATTCAGTTCACCATGGAAACCGAAAGTGAAGGCCACCTCCCCTTCCTAGACATAGATATTTACAAGAGACCCGACGGCTCTCTAGGCCATACAGTATACCGCAAACCCACACACACAAACCTGTATCTTAACGCCAAGTCCCATCATCACCCTTCCAGTAAACAGGCAGCTCTGTCCACACTGGTACATAGGGCCAGAGCTCTGTGCGATCAAGAGAGTCTACGTGCGGAGTTGGAGTTCCTTAAGAACATCTTCAAGCGCAATGGCTATAACGACCGGCAGATCCAGAGGGCCCTCAACCGCCAACCCAACAGCATTCAACCTGATGACCGCAGAGGAACTGTCGCCTTCTTGCCTTTTGTCGGGACTATATTCAACAGGATCAGCAGAGTACTGTCCCGACATAACATCAAATCAGTTGGCCTGCCCCCAAAGAAAATATCTAATTTTCTCCGGCCTGTCAAAGATCACCTGGGACTGAGGACACCGGGAATTTACAGAATTCCATGTGAGTGCGGCAAGGTCTACATCGGGCAGACGGGCCGTTCTGTGGACACGAGGTTGAAAGAACATCAACGGCATATACGATTAGAACATCCGGACAAGTCAGCCGTAGCTGAACACAGCATCGATCTAGACCACCGTATCGAGTTTCACAAAACGGCCATAATCACCAGTAAGAGCCGTTATCTAGATCGCATAATCCTGGAGGCCGTTGAGATTGAGCTCCATCCGAACAACATGAACAAGGAAACAGGGTTCAGTCTCAACAAGTCATGGAAGCCACTCATCTCTTGCCTCAAGAGAAATACAAGCCACTCCAATTCTTCGCCATGTCATTGACGTCAGTAGCCTGTCCCCCGGTATCATGTCATTGACGTCAGTAGCCTGTCCCCAACCAACTGTTCTTCTTGCCTACCGCACTTCTTAGTGCTATTGACCTCATGTTTCTGGATTTACTGGCCGTCCCCCTGCCCCCTATTTAGTACACATCATATGGCCTTTATCGCTCTCAACAATCTCGACAGACGTGAAACATCCTTTCCCTCAAGAGAATCCTACAAGCCACACCAGTTCTTCGTCATGTCATTGACGTCAATAGCCTGTCCTCAACCTACCGGTTTTTACTACCGCACTTCCTAGTGCTATTGACCTCAAGTTTCCTGTACTCACTGACCGTTCCCCCTCGCCCTTAGTCACACACCATATATGGCCTTAATCGCTCTCCACTGCTCCCATTGGTCCGTTCTCCCTAACAACCCCCCCCTGCCTACTTCGTATATAAGCAGCACCTTCCACATCCTATCACCACAGCTACTGCTCTCCGCAGCTATTCAACTGCTCTGAAGATGGAGGCGCTACGTTCCTCCGAAACGTCGGCCAAAACGAAGAATACACGGTGCCTAAACCCATAAGACAACTTTCTTCATTGTCATCGCCGTGAAAATCTCAAAACTTACATACTTTTCTTTTGTTTAAGTTTCTTATGTAGTTTTATGATGTCTTCCTTTCTATAGCCATTATTTAGCGCTATATTAATAATAGTATTTAGCTCCTTATTTTTAGCATTTTCCTCAAGGGGTAGTATGAGAAGTCTGTGTATCCAATTTTTACATGCCGCTAATTTCTTCTTCCTGGGGTGGCATGATGTATTATTTATTGTTATGTCTGTCCTTGTGGGTTTTCTATATATTTCCGTTTTTACTTGTCTGTGTATGTTAAATAGGTTTAAGTCCAAGTAGGTTATTTGGTTGTTTACTTCCTCATTTATTGTGAATTGCAAATTTTTTGCTGTTCATTAAAGTGTTCGAGGAGGAACTGTGGGGTTATTTTTGTCTGATTATATATTATGAAGATATCATCTATGTATCTATTATAGTGCCTGGGGATATAACTGGGCCACACTGTTCCTGGAGAATATAAATGTGGTGACCTGGCCCTCCAGGTTGGGGGGAGTCTCGAAAATGAGGCAGTAAAAAGTGGTCATGAGTCACGTGGGACTTGGACCTGAGAATGACTGTACTGGCGAGTGCCAGCAGCTATTGTAAACGACAGACCCATCCTCTCGTCAGATAGGATGTTACATAAGGGTTATGACTGCTAGTGTTTAGTTAAAAAAAAATGCTGGTCGTGACTCTCATGGGGCTTGGGGCCAAGAACTGACTGGATGTTCATAATTGGACATGCTGTAGCTGCATGCGCTGCCTCACTTACGACCTCAAACTATTCTCCAACAAGATAGGGCACCATCACATTTCTGCCAGCATGTTAGGAATCACCTGGGCAGAGATGGATTGGCAGAGCTGGACCAATCACTTGGTCTCCTGGGTCGCCAGATTCAACCCTGCTGAATTTTTTCTTGTGGGGTTATGTAAAGAACATTGTCTACCAGGTGAAGATCAATGACCTTCAACACCTGAAAGTCTTTGTAAGGGACACTGTGGCTATGGTAACACCAAATATGCTTCAAGTGGCATGGAATGAGGTTGAAAATCATCTGGATATTTTCCGTGCCACCAAGGGAGCCCATATTGAAATTTATTGAGAAAGTTATATACCCAGGAAAAAAAAAAAACTTTGATAGTTTCCCCTTGTAATGGTGTAACCCATAAATGTGTATAATAAATGCTTTCTGAGATATAATTATTTTATCTTGGATACCTTTCATCTGAACACCTGAATGCCTGAACAAATAATCATAAAACTTTGTATGTATATCATGCCATCTGAGGCCGTACCAACGGTGTACTTCATAAACCACACCCATCACTAATACTAACACTGAAGCCTCCAAGATTGTATTGTTTTATTGAATTTGTAAGGCATACATACATACTAAAGTTTTCTTTCTACTTGATATATTAGATCCTCAAATTACAGCGAAAGGAAAGTAAACAGTTCTTCCCTGAACTTCCTATATTTGTTATTCTAGATTCAGAGCCAGCTGATGAGATATACTCTATACTAACACACGTAGTCCTGAAACATCTGATGACAAAACATAAAATCCATTCTAAATGAGAGGAAAGATACCTGCACAAACTAAAATCTACTCGTCACTCTTGTATTCACTTCAGCACACACTGTACACTGCCTAATGTGCGTGCAGACACACATGCACACACATATGACTGACTGCTGGGAATATGATTACAAGGATAACAACACCGTTAACTTGTAATTTGGTCTACCCGTATTCTTATGAACACCTTTTCTTCATGCAAAGTACATTAACATGTCACTGTGTACAGCAAAATAACACATTTAAGTCTGATACTTTCTGCTGGAAAACAGATTCCAGTCTGCATCAGAGGAAAGATACACTTGCTATTCTCATACCCACTGCAACGCACATCGCACACAGCACTATATACATTCAGCTGAAAGTTATTACATACGATAGGAAAAATGACATCAATTGCTTCACTTAAATACAAACACAAATTCTTCTTAAAACACATTTCCTTGATGCATACAAATTTTACCTGATGGTATGTACCGTATGTACTGTGTAAACACTTATGTCAACTTTACATTTTCTGAGCAATAAAGATGGATTCCATTGTAGATAAGACAAAATGTTTGTAGAATGAAATCTACCTGCCATTTTTCTAAGTACTACAACATGCACTGTAAACAGTACCATTTATGAAGAAAGTCGTCTTCTGGGTTTAGGCACCGTGTATTCTTCGTTTTGGCCGACGTTTCGGAGGAACAGTAGGAGCAGTAGCTACTGCTCTCCGCATTCCAAGCCATTCAACTGCTCTGAAGATGGAGGCGCTACGTTCCTCCGAAACGTCGGCCAAAACGAAGAATACACGGTGCCTAAACCCAGAAGACGACTTTCTTCATTGTCATCGCCATGAAAACCTCAAAACTTACATAGTATCATTTATATTTGACTCATTCTGAAAACATAATTAGAACCACCACCTCAATGGCAATTTGTACTTCAAAACATACGAGTATACTGCCTTCTTACACACACATCTTCTTGATACAAATAAAATAACATGATGGTATATGTGTGCAGGGCTGAAGCATTATATGGGAACAAGAAATCCCATTATGAATCGTATGAAATATACTACTCTGTCCAAAAAGTATCCGACCTTGGGCCGGGAAAACAAAGTTCTGTATCTGGGTGGTTACAATACCTAATCCCATTCAAAGTAGGGCTCCTTGTGACTCCACACACTTAGCCCAGCGGTCCTTCCATCACTGGAAGCAATTCTGGAAGGCTTCTTTGGAATGGCATGCAGCTGCACCGTCGCATTCTGTATGATGTCCTAGTGGCTATCAAAATAGGAGCCTTTTAGTGGCGTCTTCAATCTTGGGAACAGCCAGAAATCACAAGGAGCCGTGTCAGGGGAGTAGGAAGCCTGGCAAACATGCGAATGCCGTGCTTGGCCAGGAAACCCTGGATCAGATGTGATGAATGAGCTGGGGCGTTGTCATGATGCAGTTGCCAGTCGCGTACGTCCCACAGCTCCAGTCTCTTACGCCGAACTACATCACGAAGATGGTGGAGGACAGTTGGTATCACCTTCACACTGCTCTGAACCTGTCATCCTTTTTTTGGGCCTTGGGGATGTTGGATGCTTCCATTGTGACACCTGGACCTTGGTATCTGGGTCATATCTGTACACCCACGACTTGTCACCAGTGATCACGGTCTTCAGGAACTCAGGATCCCTGTTGGTGCACTCCAGCATGTCCTGCACGACCTAAAGGCAGAGTTGTTGCTGCTCTGGCAAAAGCAGCCTGGGCGCAAAGTTTGCTGCCACTCTTTGCATGCCCAAATCCTCAGTTAACACTGTTTGCAGAACCTCTACTGATCCCAACCTCATCAGCGAATTCCTGTATGGTCAGATGACGGTCCTCCATGATCAGTGTCTGCACTTTTTCAATGACATCAGCATTCTGGCTCATTGACAGTCTACCAGAACGCTGGTCACTGTCCGCCGACATACGGCCACCTTCAAAGCAGTTGAACCATTCTTTAATTTGAGTGACCCCCATTGCATCATCACCAAAAGCCTGCTGAATTTTGTGGATTGTTTCCGCTTGGGTATCCCCAAATTTCTGACAAAACTTGATGCAGTATCGCTGCTACAAGCAATCTGTCATCTTGAGCGAAATGAGAATGCGATGAACACGTGTTACACCACTTCGCTATCTGGCAGCCACAGACGCATCCGGCGGTGTTGCGAGTCAGCAAAAAATCACACATGCGCATGAAAGTCCCTTCTACCACTACACTCAGTTTCCCCACCCCTTTGGCCATTACTTACAGCGGAAAAAAATAAAGTCGGATACTTTTTGGACAGCGGTGTACATGTAGAATCAAGTCCACTCACCATACATGTATCCACTACAACACATGTCCTATACAGTAGAATACATAGACATATTTCATATACGATGGGGTACCCAAAAGAAACCGAACTAATTTTTTTGTGGGCAGAGCTTTTGAAGTACCGCATTTTGCCGCTATGTTCGCATAGAGCTAACATTCCTAAGTCGATAAGCCGACTACCGTTGCTGCAGAAGGTAAGGACTAGTTTCGGCAGAGTTTATAGTGACAACTGTTTTGTGTGATCGTCGTTTTTGCAATGGCCCGAACACATGAAAATGTTGAAAAAATTCGTGAAATCATCAAGGAAGATCAACGACGGACCATTGAAGAAATTGTGGAGCTGTCGGGAGTGACTTGGAGCTCAGTTCAGCGAATTTTGACAGAAGATTTGGGAATGAAAAGGGTGGCTGCGAAATTCGTGCCACGACTGCTGACTGCTGAACAAAAACAAGGTCACGTGGAAGCATGCTGTGCTTTGAAAGAAGAGTCCCGAAATGATCAAAACTTTTTTTCAGCGTTTTGCTGATGTTGCTGAGGTGAAGGAAAAAAACGACGGAGGCGCTGTCAAGCATCTCAAAAGATGAATTTAGACAATGTTTTGAAAAATGGAATAAAAGACTAGACAAGTGTATTAGTGTAAGTGGAGAGTACTTTGAAGGGGATTGAAGGTTTGTGCTTAAAATTTGAATAAATAAGTTTAAAAAAAATAAGTTCGGTTTCTTTTGGGTACCCCCTCGTAGATATAAACTATGATTAGAAGACTTATCATCAATTACATTTTGTACTTCACTATACAAACTAGTTCTTATGAAGACCTTTCCTCCATGCAAAGAAATGTAAGCAGCCTCTGCTACATACACTTGTTTCACGATTGATCTCTATGCAGCAAGCCCTGCTTACTGAACAAGTGCAGCCAATATCAATATTAAAACATCAAGCATTGATTTACAGATCAACTATCACATGCATACTGTATCTGTTTTTACTTTTATATTACTTTTTGCATATATTCACTAGTGCCTACTGCTCCCCTTTGGAGAAATAGGTTTGAGACAGATATTGTATGACCTTGTAATCAGTGATGTGATCTTATGATTGAGTGGACCAGTCTTCACTTAATTTGGTGAGAACTTTATGCTGCTGAAGGCCAGCATGACTCAAAATCTTCAATTCTTCTCCGCTGAGTAGTTAACACCATGGTATGCACCATTACTATGGCTTAATGCTGAGTTCTGCCATGTTGCATGTCAACAGACTGGGAAAATGTGTACATAGACTGGATAATATACTTTGATAGATTTGTAACTCTTTCTTTTTCATCACATTTCTCTTGGTTGAATTACTATTTTATGTTGTGCCAGTTTGTCTCATCAGACCACAGGCATTCATCAATGCACTAACTTGTGTTCAGCCACAACTTTGTCACAATGGCTAATATTAGGTTCTTAGGCTAGCACATTAAACTACTGTGCATCCTACTGCCTAGTTGGGAAAGGCTTGTTTAAATGGCGCTGAGTTCAGATGGGACTGGTTGGTTGCCAATCAGATCACTGCCCATCACTCAGGGATACTGCATCTGAATAACACAGTTTAGCATCCAGACATAATTTCATGCCTGAAAATTGACTATAAATTCAAGTTTCATGACATCAAAAAAAAAATAAAAACATTCCATCTGGGAAATATGAATCGCCATATGTTAGTAATGGAACAACTTCTAAATTATCCAGTTATATTGTGATTGGCTCAGAAGAACAAGAATCAAAGCAACTAGAGGACTTCCTTTGTGAACAAGTGGAATGAAGTGCGTGCACTCTCAGACTCAGCATGTATGTGTTTGCAGTGTATACCTGTACTTCCCCTTTCTCTATCTCAGCTCCAACCTCTTGCAGAGAAGTCACTATACAGCAAGGCATAGAGCATACACGTCATCAAGATTTAACCCTTCAGAAATAAGTTACTACAAATAAATGCTGTTATCCCTGTAACAGGCCATGGAGGCCCACAGCATGAGAGGTTGAGGCTCCCACATCTTCTAGACAATCAGCTCACAGATGGCCGTAAGGTTGTCAGCCATACACGCTGGCCACCTTTTACACCCCATGAAGATTCCTGGTACTCATTTCTGTTAAAGGCTGAGTCAACCCCATGGCCATAATGTGGCTTGAAGGACTAAGTAAATTGAAAAAAAAAAATTCACCTCATGGGGACTCAAACCTGTGACCTTCTGGCTTATAGCATTGTGCCTCAACCAACTATGCAACCATGTAACCCAAATTATACAACTATGTACATTTTATTGTATTCCAGCATCCTGTTGCATTAATGTCAAGTACTTCATCAATATATAGAAGGGGAAGTAAATAGTTATCTGCAATGCAGTTGTATTTGTGTTTCTGTTGGCAGCACTGTTGTTTTGCGCAGCAGCGCCATGCGTGGTTTCCTTGTCATTATTTCTGCGCAGGTTTGATGTTGCTAGGTCAGTTCCATCGTCTCTGCCTTGCCATTAATCATGGCTGCTCCGCTTTCTGTTCGCACCAAAGAAGAGCAACGTTTAGTGATCCGGTTTTTGTGGTTGGAAGGTGTATCAGGGGCCGCAATCCATCAAAGACTTTCAGAACAATACAGGAACAGTGTTTTGCTGCAACAGAGTGTCTACGAATGGATTGAAAAATTCAAAACTGGTCGCACAAGTGTCACGTATGAGGAAGGAGCTGGACGACCATCCATGGCCGCAAATGAGGACAACACTGAGCGTGCACGTGACATGGTTCTGTTAGACAGATGAGTGACTATTGATGAAGTGGCAAATCGTCTGCAAATTAGTCATGGTTCTGCCTACGAAATCATCCACAACAGACTTGGGTTTCATAAAGTCTGCGCAAGACGGGTCCCAAAACAACTCACAGTGTTGCATAAACAAACGTGCTTGGACATCTGCCAACAACACTTGGATCGCAATGGTAACGAACGTGACGTCTTCTTAGACAGAATCATCACTGGTGACAAAACATGGATCCATCATTGCGAGCCGGAGAGTGAACGACAGAGTATGGAATGGAAACATCCCCAATCGCATAGCAAGAGAAAGTTCAAAAGCCAACCATCCGCAGGAAAACTGATGCTTAGTTTTTTTGGGACTCACAAGACCCAGTACTGGAACATTATCAGGAGAGGGGCACAACAATAAACAGTGCTCGTTACAGTGAGATGCTTACTGACAGGCTAAAGCCGAGGACTACTGTCGAAAGGTGTTTTGTGTTGTTGCACGACAATGCCCGTCCACATACTGCTGCCCACATTGCTGAAACCCTCCGGATGGCTCATCCTCCGTATAGTCCTGATCTCGCCCCTTCTGACTACCACTTGTTTGGTCCACTCAAAGAGGCATTAAGGGGCCGTCGATTCACCTTGGACCAAGAAGTGAAGGAAGGGATGCATGCGTGGCTTGCTGCTCAGCCAAAAACCTTCTTTTCTGAGGGCATCAGGAAGCTTGTGCAATGATGGACCAAGTGCGTTGAAAAGCAAGGGGACTAAGTTGAAAAATGATGTTAATGTAAGTTTTCTATTTGTATTGAAATAAAATTTATAGCCACATTGCGGATAATTATTGACTTACCTACGTATTTCCAGCACAATGCAGCACAAGACTGGTACAGTCACTTTAATCTTTGTTTACAACATGCTTTGGCCGTATATGGCCATCATCATGTGTGCTCCTTATGCTCAAATGTTCATTGCATTGCTTGCCTCAATTTTAAAATTAAAATTAAAATAGGTTGCCGTATTAAATTTGGTAAAAAACGGTTTCAATCTCCTTGTGGGATCTATTAGCATAATCTTCAGCAACGTGGGTATGTTTCATGTAATTCAATGATGGTGTGTATATTCAATTCTTTTATATATGTCTCTTTGGTTGTAGGCCCATTATCCCACTTGTGCAGGGGGCGGTTTTTTTGTTGTATGCATGCAGCCAATGATTAAAGTGACTGCAACAATCTTGTGTTGCATTGTGACGGAAATATATATTAATGAAATACACACATTTTGCCACATCAGTTTGGCCACTACCATGTACACATTTAGAAAACAGATTTTTGAGTCTCATTTTCATTTCACATTGGCCCAAATCCTTTTGAGATAACTTGTTACTTTTCTCATAATAATCAGACATTACTTGGGTACTGCCAACACAGAATGATGATTGCTGAAAATGGAAATTAAACTTAACTAAACAAAAACTGGGTTTATAACTTTAACTTCTGGAGTCAATTTCTTTGGGTTTATAGATGTAACACTCTAGGTCCACTTTCTCAAAATCACATGTTAAGAACAAACATAATGAAACCATAAAAATGTGTTACATAGCATATTTGTTTCATTCAAATACAGGAATTACACACAGCAGTAGTGCAGGCATGATATAAAGCAACTTCATTTTTGTTCCAGTTGCCTAAAGAATATGTTGTACTAATATTTATCCCTGTTTCATGTTTATTTTTAGCCTTGTCACCTGCCTTAAGGAAAGAAAATGGGCTTATTAAATCACCATGCCATATATGTGCATGCACGCATTCAACAGTTTTCATAAACTCTGGTATGACTGTTATGCCATTAGAAGCACCCCCCCCGCCCACTCCCAACACACTTTTCATTTTCTTAATATCAGTAATAACAGCGCAACAGATTTGCAAACTTGTGAGGCACAAGTTACAGCAGTAACACTTAGGGTCATGTAATTATGTATGGCAACAAATCTTTTATAAATAAACAGCTTTTATTAATGTAATATTTTTGTTGAATGTAAAGTAACAACATGATGGCCATTTGGAAGTTACCTTTGGCTTTCAGTTTGATGGTAATAAATGAAACACTGGATCCAGGCATGTGGAATTTGGTAGAGATAGATCATAAATATACCTTCACATTGTTACACACATGGTGACAATACAAAACATGGTTATACTCAACAAATTCAATAAAATGAGATCCTGTACATTAAGTAGTAAGTTCTTCATAAAAATGAACAAACAATGAAAATTTTATGAGTCTGCAGGACTAGAAAATTATGCAACAGGAAAGCAGGCTTTATGAATTTTGCATGTAACTCTGTTTAATAAATGAAATTAGATTTTATTTGGTACTCTTGTGGAAAAATTAATAACTGCACAAAGGAAAGTAATAAATTTGGAAACTAAAGTTAAATAAAGCACCACAATAAGATTAAGGTGTTTGATAAAAACAAATCTGCAGATAGGAATCAACCATCTTCAGAGTAACCAACATAAAATAATGTAACCATAGAAGGAAAAGTGTAAACCATTAACGACTGAGCTATTCAGTTAGTTCCATCACTGTAGAGTCTGAAGGTTCAACACTGTCATCACAGAAGACAACCATGAAGACTCTCTCTTATGTCAGTTCAATTCATTTCACAAGTATAGTCTAGTTTAATATCGTGAATGTTAAGCCTGTTGTTCAGGCTCATAAGGGTTTGTGGGAAACACTACTTTCACATTATATTTTATGTAAAAATTAAACACTTATATTAGAATATCATGAAAATTAGAGGGACTGATGGAAAGTTGTGCAGACAGAAAATGTCAATTCTGATACCATATATGGTCAATTCTTTAGTTTTACAAAAGAATACAAATTTCTTCCTATATACCATGTAATGGTAGACAGAATCAATTTAAGCAATATATAATGCACAGATATAATACAGCCATTGGACAGAAAAGTGGAAGCAGAAACGTGTGAACTTGGAAAACTGTTTAATTGCAAATAAACAATCTAAGTCATCAGTGGAAAGGAAAACTTAACTGACCCACTAAACTGACATCACCATCAGAATTGATCTGTTTAATAACTGGTTGGAAACAATGTGTATAACAGACGATCAGAAAAATATCTGTTGCTGGGTGGTTCCAGTGAATGGAAAAGAAAGGGCAGATTTTATCTTGGAGTTTCACAACCCCTGTGGCTAACACATTAAGCAGTCATATCACATGATATAAAATAAACACTGAATATATTTACACTTCAGGCATTTGACATAAAATTAAATATTTTGATCATATGATTAACACAATACATATGTGAAAATCATTTCTTTATCTTAGATTTAATTTTTACAGACTCTCCTCTTGCAAGATCTGAACTGCCAGACTTGCAAGGACTATCACTACATTGCACCTTCTTGCTGTCTGCACTAGCAGGAACTGTTTTTGTAACAGTTCTGGTGAGCGATGATATGTTTGGTGGACATGCAGTGGCCAACTTTCTTTGTCTAGTACCAATCACAACAGTTTTGGCAGGAACTTGGCTCTTAGTATCCCTACACTCAGGATCACATGTTCCCATCACATCTGCTGAAGACGTACTTTTCATCTCAGGAAAATTATTAACTGTAACAGTGAAAGATTGATTCTCTGGAAATATTTCAAGACTAGAAGTCAGATCCTCATTCACAATTCTATGTATTGTCTGCTTATTCTGTGATGTTGTAGCATTACTATCCAGTGTAGATGAGGCACCTGTGTGATTATTTGTGTTCATTGATGTAACACCTTCACTGGCAGATGCTGACTCACTATGGGAAGGCATTAATGCTTGCATTTGACATGGTACAGATGGTTCTGGTAAACTGATTTCATGCACGAACACTGCTTTCACAGGTGAAAATGCACTCTCTGTAGCTCTGATACATGTTTCTAGTTTACAACTATTTGGAGGCAAAAGGTCAGAACTGTCCTTTAATACTGATTTACTCTTCGGTATACTAATCACTGTTGCACTTGGAGTATTTGGACACAATGCTGTCTGTGATACACAATTCAAAGTACTCCTTTGAACATGTGTAGCTGAGTAACTTTCATGTTGCTTATTCTGGAGTTCTGGTGCTTTCCATCCACTTCTATTGATTGCAGAGTCAGGCACTACACTTGAAACTAACGGAGTTACACTCACAGCACTTTCACCGGAATTTTGACAAAAAGTGTACCTTTCTTGAGTTGGCAAATTAAGGTTTCCTGATTCCTGACTCTTACTCTCTGTGACTAGTAAATCATAGCTGCAAACGTTTTCAACAACATTTGGTAAAGCAACACAATCTTCTGCTTCTTCTTGTGTCTTAGGCATAGAAACAACAGACTGCTCTGAATTTGTTTTCTTACGTTGGGAGTCAATAAGAGAACAAATGGATTCTTCAGAGTCAACTTGTGGACTTCGTTCAGTAATTACCACAGGAAATGGAACTTTCTTAATGTTGGAAGTAAATGTATGTGATGTCATGCTCTCTGTGGAGCTAGACAAACTTGCATTTTCAATATGAGTAGTCCACTGTGTAGGAAAACTAAATGGTAATGAATCATTACAAATGTGATCAACATCTTCAGCTGCTGAGATCAGAACCTCATTTCTAGCACTCACAATTATAGGATTTGAAACACTCACCAATTGCTTCATTGCACTTCCTACAGGAAATTGATCTGGAACAAGGCCACTCTCAGTGGCACTTGATACAGATAACACACCTAAATGTGAAACCAATGCGGAAGATTCTTCTTTTACAACTTCTAGTGGGGGAGATCTAACTGTATGCACACCATGTGGCACCAAAACTTTGCCAGGAGCAACTGTATCTAAAGAGGCAGTCTTTGTGTTCAAACCAGATTTGGAGGTTGCATTTTCACATATGGATGGTTTCTCTCCATTACTAATAACACCTTCCTGATGTGCATTAGTACCAGTAGTGACTTCTGGTATGTTCCCAGTAGGACTTGCAGGTTGTTCTACAGTCATTGTAATGCCTTGTGGTTGTGCCAAGCTCTGCAATGAAAGTCCACCAACGATATCTTGATTGTTGGACACATTTTGCAAGTTTGTTGATGAAGATGCAGGACTGTGGCCATTATTTTGTGTAGAATTTATGGCACCACCATTTGTGCCCTCCATTACAGACTGCTGACTCTGCAAGATGGCGGCTGGCTCTTCATACAGCTGTAAAACATAAGAATTGGCTCTGCATCATTGTAATATGACAACCCATGATGTACAATACCAGTGACTGAAAATGATATTAACCTTAACCAACCCTGTGAAATGTTAACCTTACCCAACATAGAGAAATTCTGAAATATAAAAACATTTAAATGCTGTATTTTACGCTCAACTGATTACAATAAAGCATCTTTAGGAACAACATACTGAATTTACTCTTGTACAAAGCACACCTTCTCTCTGAAATTAATGTTCAGAACAGTGGTGTCAACACATTACTAGAGAATATAAACAATTTTTATCGTCAACGCAACAATACTTTATCATTTATTTATATAGCATGCACTACATGTTTTGAACACAAACAGGTCATCTTCAGATGCTGCAGGTTTCTCACATACCATTACCAGACTGTAACGCTAATATTTCCATGCACTGCGTGCTATATAAATAAATAAATAGATAAATAATACAATACAGTTATGTTGATGGCAAAAATTGTATATATTCATTATATATACAAAATAGGATGGAATCATTAAAAATAAAAATAAAAATAAAACATTACTAGAGGATTTTCATTTCTCAACAGGTAGGTCAACATACAAGTACTGATAATGGAATCAGTGTCATAAGATTTTATGCATATAGCAATGCATGCCATCTTCTTTTTTCAGATGCACATCAATTCTGGTAGCAGACAGGTGTCTGACTTGTGCAGTCATGCCAATGATGCCTTGACAGTGAGCTGGACCAGCCTCAATAGCACATGCCCATTTGAAGTGTTATATCATCCAAGTTACAGTTATCATATACAAGCCAAGAAAAATGAGACTGAGACAGCTTACCATGGGTAAGAAACTAGAAATATATGACATGGTACTGCTTTCTGATTTTTACACTTGCATACAATTCTAAATCAGAATTTTTATTTTCTGTAAGTGTTTTCTCAAGACTACCATTAAGTGAAGAAACCTGCAACTACTGACACCACACATTTTGAAGCCATTTTATGGATTCTTCCTTTCCAGCTGAACTTACAAGATGTCTCAAAAACTGTGAATTGCTGCTGTGTTACAACAATTCATATGATCACCAGAAATATCTGTAACGTGTTGTGCAGAATGTTCTCCAATCAATGAGCCAGTTCTCCCACACTAATGCATGTAGGCATTTGCACAGTACCACATTCTCAAATTTATCATGCATTTTTGAAACCATTAGTCAGTTGGAGGCTCAGCTGAACTGACATCTCCACCATTTTTGCACTTCACATTCTCAGATTTCCAGTACTTCACAACTTACATTCCTCAAATGTCAAGTGAACCTCCACCATTCTGTATTTCAGTCTGAATCATGGGTAATGTATCACAGTTTCCAAATGTGACTAACACCATCTGTTATGTGTATGCCACATTACTTAGGAGCTCATTAAATTCTGGTTCCATCAAAAACAGATATTCCTTATGAAAATGTGAACACAGTTCTCTGAGATACCCTGTATTAAAAAATACTATGATAGCATACTTTATTTGTATTGTATTTTTTATCGATCCTTTAATAATAAATTAAGGTAATTCTCCAAGGAATATTTACAGTAATTTTTTACCAGTTTCTTAGCCTTTTCCCCCTGAATTCTATTCCAGAAAATCAGCGTGAGCATCATACATAAGGGTACATGGTATATGTATTCTTTTAGAAAGGAGTGTGAATAAATATGCCACCAGACACATGATTTCAAAATATGATGTTCCCCACAAAATTCCAAATCCAAGGATAACTGCTGTTGTCTGCATCAATTCACACTCTCAACCCAGTGACATAAATAGATATGGTGATCTACCAACTTTGTACAAGCTTTCTTATTCTCTTACAGTACAATTACAAATATTTCTAACAGTATCAGTCATATTGTTTGGACTCCATTACTCACAGCATCAAACTGAAGATCCAAGAATAGTTCTTGGAGAAATCTCCTTGCTGTAAGTCTGTATGTTGCTGAGCCCATTCGATGGGAAACCTCAGAATAGAGGCACACATCTTGGAACACTGCTGGATATTGCTGTTTCAGTCTAATACAAAACAGAGTCATCATAAAGGTAGCAGCTGTACTGAAAACCCCACATTACTCTTTGTCTAGAACATCTTTAGGGAGGAGAAGGGGAGGAAGAGGGTGGTGGTGGTCAGGATGGGCATTATCATGATGATGATGACTATGACAACTTTCCCTCAAAGATGTTTCAGACATAATTACAGACCTTGTTAAATTCAGTTTTCCAGTTCTTTTTCATTTGAAATCAAGAACAGAAACGTGTTTTCAAACCAACCACCTCAAAGTTTCTTGAAATTTCGTGGATTTATTACAATGTATCATGCAAAATTTCACTATTCTGTAAATTATGTACCTTCACATAAGTTTTGAGGTTTTATGTACCTTCATGTTTCAAAACAATTCATCATAGAAATGTATATTTCAATTTTGGATACACATAATTTCCAAATGTGTTCTTTCCAGTTTTCCTCTATCAGTGATCTTGTTTATTTACTTACCTACTTATTTATACCAAACTAGACATTATTTTCAGTGAGACTCAGGTTGGCTTTCTGGTATTTAATACTCACTGAAGAAGTGTTTGCTTGGACAGTTTGATCCATACAGGATTGCTCATACGCATTACATGTTTAAGGATCTCACGGCGGATTAAAGCTTTACTGGGTGTTCCTGCTTCTTCAGACTCACGTTGATGGCAAGAACCTGAAAACAGAAAATTTTGGCCAGTCCTTTCTTTATAAGACATGAAATTTTGAAAGAGTACTGAAACAGGGTGTTACATAAAAAACACCTCCTGTGGTTTTAGCCTGCAAGCAAAGTATACCGACCAAGCGACCGCCGCTTGTCGGCGAAGTTAGTGCCAACTTTTAGCGGACAGAGGGTGTCGCATGGTCAGTGCAACAAACCCCCATGGCCGTTAATTTCGGTTTTCTAGACCAGAGCCATTATTTCCTTGAAATAGCTCCTCAATTATCCTCACAAGGCTGAGTGGCCCCCGTTCCAGATCCACAACTTCTCAGAAAATCTGGCAGCACCACGAATCAAACCTGGACTTCTGGATCTGTAGCCAGGAACTCTGACCACCAGACCACAAAGGCAGTCGAAACGGTGTTATATGAAACATTAAAATTTCATGGTGATTCTAAGATCATATCTGTTTCCTCATTTAAGCAACATACTGTCACATTCTGTGTACCAATTCACAGACAGTCTTGCTGACATAAATCTGAAGAATCACATAAATTAATGTCTATATGTCTTTACTTTGAATGGTCATTCAAGCTTCCAAACACTGTCTGTATATTGTGTTTCACTCGTCTGTCATTTTCATTAAGTCTGCATCACTGTTAATTCCTTCAGACATGCATGCAATATGGAATCATTTGTTATAGGACAGTGATCCCCAAGCTGTGTTCCTTAGTAACGTGGAGTTCCAGAGATGGTTGTCAGAGGTTCTATGGTGCAGTCTTCCTTCAGCAGTTCCAAGCATTTCAGCTGGTCAAGAAATTTGCTACTTTGGTTCATCACTGTATTCATACAAGCCTGATACTGAAACCTGTCCTAAGCTAATTCATACTCTTTGAAGTTTAAAAGCCTTAAGCCATAACTGCAGGTTTTGCAGCTGGTGACTATTATGTTGTCATGGTTTTTCAACATCAAGTACATTGATTGATGGTTGCCTGGAACAGCTGTCTCTAAACATTTATAGTAGGCATGTGCAAGTCTTGAATTTTCAAGATTAAAAATTTCCCATCTTGATTCAAACACTTTGGTGGGAAAGCCAGAAGGAAAGAGATCACTGGGAAGACCAAGACGTAGGTGGGTGGACAATATTAGAATGGATCTTAGAGAGATAGGATGGGATGGTATGGATTAGATAGATCTGGCTCAGGATAGGGACCAGTGGAGGGCTCTTGTGAACATGATAATGAACCTTGAGGTTCCATAAAATGCTGGGAAATTCTTGAGTAGCTGCAGAATTGGTGGCTCCTCCAGAAGGGCTCAGCTCCATGACTGAGTAAGTAAGTAAGAAAGACTGAAACACTGATTTTTCATTCTTGAACTATGAGAATTTTCTGATAACTGCTTTCACTCTGCACAATGGGGTTATGTCAAAAGGGATTTTGCCATATTCAAACAAATGAAAGACAAGTCTTTTTCTTTCTTTTAAGGGTAGTAAAACTAAGGGTTGTCATAAATTTGAATGCTATAGACATATACTAGGTGCTTTTGATCCTTTTAGACTTTTAGCATGATCATAGCATAGTACTATATTAATCCATGTGCAATATTGTACTATATGAGTATGAGGTGAGAAAATGAGAAATATGTTTCAAGTTCAGCAGCCATAAGATGCCATGAAGTTGCCCAAAGTACCATCAAACATATGAAACAAGAACGTTAATTCACTGATGTATGTCACCACTGATGATGCAGGTGCAAAATCTGTTGTCATAACATAAAGCGAGTAAAAAGATTCAAGTGACTGTAATACTGATAAAGTGTGCAGACTGCTCAGAATAACCGAAGAACTATGCCCAATGCACAGGTACCTATGTTAAACTAAGGGATGGATGAGTAAATGAAGTGATGAGGGACTGGATACAAATTTTCTAGAACAGGAGACCAAGAGTATTTGTAAGAAATAAAGGAATGTTTGTGCTACATCCACTCAAAGGTCGATTAACACTGGAGGTCAGATCTGTGATCCAAGCAATGAATACTAACCTAGTGGTCACACCTGGAGGGATGGACTTCATAACTACATGTTCTATTGTATATGCTCTTAAAGGACCATTTGAAAGAACTGTATTCTAAATGGCTCTTAGCAGAGACCATTTTCTGATACCAGTGGGATAATAATCAAGGCCAGTATAAAATGACTGTGCTAATGAACACGACCATGGCAACGGATCTCTCCAGAAGTGATAATCAAATGACTTTAAAGGTGCTGTATATCTAACGAAATGGATGGATGAGGTCAGGAATGTTGACAATGAACATGACAGTAGGAGCAGTGAATATGAGGCAGAGGGTGGGAACTGTGAAGATGAAGCTGAGACAGATAACAAGAATGATGAACAAAGAGGAAATGGTGAAGGTGAATAGAAGCTAATGACTTCAACATGGAAACTTAACTACAAAAATTTCTTCTGTAACATTTTCCTAACATTTATTTTCTTTCACATAGTTCTAATAAAAAGGTAAAGTTGTACCGGAGCTTTAATTAATTGCATGGGGGAGTGGATGTATAGATCCACATTTTCTTGACCTCGGCAATAGCTGGAGCTGAGTGGTCAGTTTCACGACTGGGCCACTTTACTGCCAGGAAAAAAGCCCCGGTACCCATTGGATAGGAGGTTGGGTGGACCCCAGAGCCAGTCTGGACGACATGGGGAAGAGAAAATTCTTGACCCTACTGGGACTCAAACTCCGAACCCTCAGACATCCAGCCCATAGCTAGTCGCTCTACCAACTATGATATCCTGGCTCAATAAGAGTATGAAATTAACATAATTATTTTTCTGTGAAGACATGTTTCCTGGTATGGGATCATCTTCTACTTGGAATCATCATCCATTTACGTACGTATGTTAGCACACTGAAATTGGATAGTGCTATAAATTAATACAGTGAAAAAATTGGTCTGTCAGACAAAATTATCACTATCATCTTAATTCTGAAAGTGTTTCCAAATTTTTGTCTCAATTTCAACTTGAAATGAAAAAGCCATTCTTTCACACAACTAATTTCTAGACAATCTCCTTGAAGATGGTCACTGCACTGTTTACCAAAACATTGGGTACACTTAAGACACTTGAAACGATGAAGCATCAACAAAGACTGCAGTAGATGCTAGAAATTCAAACCAGTTTACATCTTCACAAATAATTTCCCTAAGATCTATTTTAGTATTATCATCCCAGCTATGCCCAGGTGCCCAAATGAACTTCTTTCTTTAGGTTTCTTTTTTACTAAAATTCTGCATGCAGATTTTTCTCCCCTTTGCACAAATGTTCTGAGCATCTCATCCTTCATTTAACTAGCCCAATAATTAACTGAAGACTAAGACTCAGGCTCTTCATTAGGCAATGTTCCCCATTTTCTTGTTGTTCCTTTTTCTTAAGTCCTCAAATAATTTGTCTTCACACATCCTCGATCTATGGTATCTCAGATGGAGACCAAACTCATCTACATAGGTAAATTTATAAAACCAGAAACTGCACTGATGAATTTATTGGAAGAAAACTATTTTTCTAAATATAAGTTACAATTTCTACAGACATATCATTAAAACATAAATGTCTAAAGTTATGATTAGCAAGAAGCGATTGGAGCTGTGCGATTCAGCCGCACAATTCAAGCCGCAGCGGCTGCACGATTGCACCATTCCTAAGACGCGGCTGTAATCAGGTAGATTTGGTGCGATTGGTATAATTACTTCCCGATAGTGAGAGGGAAACGCATGGATAAAAGCGGTATTCTTCGTCTGCTGATGCTCGAAGATGAGAAAGACATGAAATTTTACATCCTGATATTGAACGAGAATGGTGGAAATAGAGCTGTGCATGACCTGTTCAATGCAAGATCGGAGGAGGGATTAAATACCATCCTAATTAATAGGCGCCTAATGAACAATTAATGCGCCATTAATTCAATTAAAACAATGTCTTCTGTGCTTGAAAATGCCATTGCTGTATCCTCTCGAAGCAATGTGATCCATGCGACTGTGCGGCTATATTGGTCTTGTAGGCAATTGACCAGGACCGCACGTCCAAACACGCTGCGACTGAATAATTTCCTACTGCGCATGTGCAGACCGCCGCATCGCCCAGCTGCAAGAGACACTTCTTGCGAATCATACCTTAATACTGTAGTATTGGTTCACAGTTTTCAAGGCAGCTACTGTCAAAGTGTGCCCAATGCTAACACTACAATAGCCACCTTCAGGGAGAATGCCTAGAAACATCTGCAGAGCTATCTGTATGCTACTTATGGACAATCTCCAAACAATGTATTCAGGTACAAAAACCAAAACCATAATAGTCTCTGACTGCAAAAGCCTGCGACCATGGATTACAAGTTATAAACTTAAGGTACTGTAAAATGAAATTTACTGTCACAAGGGCAAGCAATGCAAGTACATGATTATATATAAACAATGGTATGTATGACTGCATATAACTTGTACTCTTCTCCAAGTATAATTAGAATGATCGAGTCAAGGAGGATGAGGTGAGCAGGGCATGTAGCACAAATGGGGGAGAAGAGGAATGCATATAGGATATTGGTGGGAAAGCCAGAAGGAAAGAGACCACTGGGAAGACCAAGGCCTAGGTGGGTGGACAATATTAAAATGGATCTTAGAGAGATAGGATGGGATGGTATGGATTGGACTGATCTGGCTCATGATAGGGACCAGTGGAGGGATCTTGTGAACATAATAATGAACCTTCGGGTTCCATAAAATGCTGGGAAATTCTTGAGTAGCTACAGATTTGGCAGGTCCTCAAAAAAGGCTCAGCTCCATAAGTAAATATGTATGTACAAGAGTAAGTCAATAAGTAAGTTACAAATGAATATAGAACTTAAACAAATAAGAGCAATGATTTGAAAAATGCTTTTATTTCTCAACATAATCTCCCGGTACATTGAGGTACTTGTCCCATCGTTTCAGAAGCCCCTGAAAACCACCAGCATAAAATTCTTCGGGCTGCTGTAGGAACCAGGCGTGTTCACACGGCATGGCCTACCTCATAATGCATGACAGGTTAGGTTTTCACAAAGTCTGTGCACGATGGCTGCTGCACATGCTGACCCCACAACACAAAATGCAAAGAATGGGTCTGGCATTACAGCATCTCAATCACTACCATGAAGGACACAATATGCTAGACCGAACTGTCACAGGTGATGAGTCTTGGGTTCACCATTACCAGCCCGAGACAGCGTGTGTCAATGCAGTGGAAACATCCTGCGTCACCTTGAGGCTGGAATGCGGTGGGCAGTATTCTTTCGTGATCCCAGAAGGCTGTGAGCATCACTTGCCTGGAGGATGGTGTCACCTTAAAATTTTTTTGGCAGTTTCTATAACCATTTGTAACTTTCTTATTGACTTACCTACGTATATATGACTGCATACCAACGTACCAATATCGAGACTAGTACTATTCCCACTCTCCACACTGCCACCTGGAGTGAGTCCCAGCAAACAACAGCTAGCACTATGAGACTTGCGTCGCCTCGGCATCAGTATTGGGGACTCCCCACCACCATAACTGCTTTCGGTATCTATAAAGAACAGGAACCATTCTTTCATTAAAACAAATGTTCCACACACATGCATACACACTCAAGCAATCTCCAATTTACATCAAGGATGTGCTACTAAAATCTGCAATGTAAGTCAGTCATGTTTTTCCTTAATATTTGTATGTTACAAATGCATTCCCAGGGTCAATTTTTTGACTTGCCAGTCTAACTTCAGTCTCACTTAATTACTGATGAGAAAGAGAAATTAAACAAATCAATATTAAAACCAAGAAAGGAAAGACAAGGAAGGAAAAGAACATATACACACATATGTTAACAATATATTATCCATGCCTGAAGAACCAAAGGATAAAAATAAGTCTGAATAGTGAGATTTGAGATTCCCATGGCAGGTGCTGTGAAGAGCACTAGCCCCCAGGATGTTACAACATGTGTTTACTGATATTTTGAAGGAATGTACTACCTCCAAACACCAAGTTAAAGAGAACACCATAGCTGTTTGTTGCTCACTAATCGCTGCATTTACTGTTTCAACATGAAGATGGATGTAGCACATTCCTCCTAAATATTGGTAAATATCTACCAAGCTACATGGCATAACATCTCTGAAGAGACTTTTATTTTTCTTCTCTGGATACAGTTCATTATATCAGTGCATCGATTGTAACTGTTGCTTGGCTCCATATTTGGGTCATCTTCAATGAGAACAGATATCCACTTCTTGAACAAACTCAAGGCTTCAGATATGCTTTTCATCATCAGCTATTTTGTTTGCAGTGTTTGCTGCATTCACTCTACCTCCTGGCCTCTTACCCTTCACTAGTCCAAATCGTTAACATCCTCAGTCAGTTCATCACTGTGCAATTCCAGTGGTTCCACCATGCTGATTTGGTTCTCCCTTGCCAGTTCTACAATCTGTGGCTCTGTTTCAGAAACACCAGTAAATTCCTGGACATTATGAACATACTTTGGCCATATATTCCATTCACTGTAGCTTCCATGAACTCCTCCCTGCTGTCATTCCTATTAAAATTTTTATCTCATCACCTATACAATTCTTCATACTAGTTCATAATACATTCTAGAGATGGTGTTCACAGTCCAGGATAGGCATTGCCTATGCCATTTTTGTACATACATTTATTTTTCAAAATAAAAAAAATCCATTAGAAATGACATTATATTGGACAAAAAATAAAATTAAAAAAATCTGCTATTTGTTAATGACATTATATCAAAAGGGCATAATTCAGAACAATGAAAACTGCTGTGTACCTGTGTAGGTACACACACATGCCGCAGAATACATAGACATGGGCAGAAACTTATTACTCAATGCGATGATGAAGAATGCTTATAATATCTGCAACTGGAAACTTGGCTCTATCAATCAGTCAAAAGTTAAAGCCCATGTTCTAAATCAGTAAATGCTGTGGCATACAGACCTGTTGCCAAGCAGTGACTCTGAAAACAGCAGGTGTCGCTAGGTAACACCCACAACATACATGCATACAACAATAGAATGACTGTGGTATGCAACCAGTTTCTAAGCAACGGATCAGTAAACACACCTACAATGAGAGGGGTATTCTTAGAAATGATGTTCTCTATTCTGTCCATGCAAAATGGTTATGAGTTCAGTTGAGAATCGGCAGTTGAATTCTGGAGCTACAAGTGAGCAGTTGATAAAGAGTTCGGCTCTGCAAGAGAGGCTAAGAAGATGAGTTCAGATGTGGTGGATTAACCAGCAGGCAATGGCATGACCATGGAAGCTGAAGAATCTCCACTGTGTTAAATCTGTTGCCAGGAAATGGGTAGTGGAGACTGTTAATACGAGGTGGTATCCATAATTTCAGGGACTGGTACTGCCATCTGATCAAAAACTAACTTTGGGCCTACTGGCCATCATCACCCTTGAAGTAGTCCCCTTCTGCACATATGCACTGTTCCCAGCACTTGTGCCATTTTTTAAATGCATCCTGGAAGACGTGTTCTGTGAGGGTGTTAAGCACTGCCTGTGGTTCTGCCTCAATCACCTCAACTGTGTCAAATGGCGGCCTTTCAGTTTTGTCTTCAATAGCTGTACCCGGCCACGCAATGCTGTGGCTCAGTCTGGTTAAATGGAAAAGAAAGAAAAGAGAAAGCGCACGTTTCTAATATGTTTAGTTTCACAATGCTTGTGGGTATACAATATTTTTTGTTGTTCCATTGTCTGTGCAGATATAGAGATTGTCTGGTTTGCCGACTCTAGAACACGCAACATATAATTGTCCATGTGAGAAGCAACCCGTGTCTAGATCTAAACTGCACAATTCTAAAGATTGGCCCTGAGCTTTGTTGATGGTGACTGCAAACGCCAATCGAATTGGGAATTGCAATCTCTTAAATTGAAATGGCACATCCGTTGGAATCATAGGAATGCGAGGAATGAGGACATCTTCACCTTTGAAAGGTCCTGTCAAGACTGTTGGTTCTACGATGTTGCTCAATAATTTTTTTACTGCAGGCCGCATGCCGTTGCAAAGCTTTGGCTGGTTGATATTTTGCAACATGATAATTGGCACGCCTATTTTCAATTGCAGTACGTGCGGTGGCATCCCTGGCAGATCGAGTGAATTAAAAAATTCTGTTGGATAATTAACCGCTTCATCTGGTTCCACAACAGTGTCGACAGACTTGTATGTGACTGCCTCGCATTGAATGTTAGACTGAATGATATTGTTAAGTTCGTAGACATCTTTATTCTTGGCCGCAAGAATAGCTTGTTCACTCAGCCAATTGTGATTCTTATAATTGGTTTGAATATTGGGAAATACTTTTTCAACCAATTCTTCTTTTGACGTCACTAAATTGCAGAAGTTATGAGGCAATGAAATTCGTCCTGAGGTCAGATCAACCGGCACCTTTCCGTTCCCAATTTCCAGCAATTGATGTGAGAATATCTCAGCTGATCGATCGTTTTGCAGCTGGACACGCATATTTGTAGTTAATTTTAACGTCTTTACGTGTCGCCACAAAGCAGAGTATTTCAGGTAAGCATTTATTTCATCCACTGGTGTCGATCAAGGAATTACAGGTCATGTTTGCCTGAAATCTCCTGCAAGCAATATTAATGCATTCCCAAATGGTCTGATGTTTCAACGCAAATCTTGCAATGATTGATGAAGAGCCTCGAGCGATTTTTTGTGCGCCATTGTGCATTCATCCCAAACAATAAGTTTGCATTTCTGCAATACCTTTCCCATGCCTGATGCTTCGGAAATATTGCACGTGGGAGTTTCAATGAATTGCATGTTCAATGGCAATTTCAAAGCGGAATGAGCAGTTCTTCCACCTGGTAGCAATGTTGCAGCTATTCCAGACAACGCAAGGGCTAAGGCTATGTCATTTTGGGATCGAATTGCTGCCAGAATCAATCTAATTAGGAACGTTTCACCAGTTCCTCCTGGTGCATCTAAGAACATTTCTGCAACCCCGTTATTGACAGTTTGCATTATTTGATCATAAATGCCTTTTTGCTCAAGTGTTAGCTTAGGAATATTTGATTGCACATATGACAGAAGATCACCCGTGTTATAATTCTGTTCATGACGCAACTCTACATTGAACAAAGCAGTAGCAGATCAATTCGGTGATGACATTCCCAGTTGATTAAGAACTTTGTTCGCGATTTCTAAGCACAAATCTTCAATCATCATCAACACCTCGTTGTAGATTTCTGCTGTGAAATCAATGTTCATATTGGAACTTTCCTTGCGTATTCGACGGAAAATATCTTCAGCCATGTGCGATTTATATTTCTCCCATAACTCTGTTGGAGATGAAGGAGAGCAGGCGGTCAATATGACTGCAAACAATGCACGAATTTGATGTGGATGTGACATGTTGCACGCGTCATTAATGCATACATCCCAGAGTTGATCATTCTCCAATAAATTCAGAGCTTGACGTGCACTGCGGAAAGTGGCATGTGTAATGCCGTTGACAATTCTCAACTGCTGGAAAGACGTTGGACAGGGCACATTTACCAACAGCATGCGAAGAAAGAAGCACTCATCTTGACTGGGATGCATGGTGTACATCCTGCCTATCATAGTTTCTTTGAATATGCCAGTTTGTCCGTCGACTCGCTCTCCTCATTTGCATCGTTCAAAGGATTTTCTACTCACATTCCATGTGTAATACGCAGGCACTTCCGAATACAGCAGTGTTTTCACAAACGCGTCATTTTGACATAACGCGAAGAAAGCAGTTAACGTTGTAGCCGGTGGATTCAGGGCTATTTGTTGCACATTTGCAGTTGTGAAATAAACGCGTTGTCCATTTTCTAGATGTACTGCTAAGTGAACAACAGCTGGACTTCGTTCATGTATGGGAAATGAAAGAATTCGCCATACAGCTTCAATGCTGCTTATGTATCTTCCAGCCTGATACTGTGCGATTTCATCAATACGTATGACCGCATTCCTATCACTACTTTCTGGTTGCACCCCAAAAACTGCCATGTCGCTGCCTTTATTCACGTACTTACAAATGTATTTGATCGATTTAACAGAGTTGCAGTATTCCACGTTTATGTGCGCTTTGTATGTTTTTGATAGTAAAGGCGAATATGGAACAACCCACTGGTTATCCACCTCGATGTCACTGTTTCACATTTGTATGGTTGCTAATTTACCGCCATCTTCTGCTGATCTTCTTCTGTATGAAGGATATCCATCGTTTCCTGTAACTGTGTTGGATAGTAATGCTCGAGGATATCACTTAGAGCATTTTCCGTCTATCATGCATGGTGAATTTGGATTCAGTGTACCGCAAGGTCCATGTATCATATTTTTCGTCACAACTTCATGCAAATCCTTATCGACGTCGGCATCGGGTATTTCAGCTCATATTACATCGTCAATTTCGTTTGAAGTGATTTTGTTATAGAGCCAGATTAGTATATGTGTGTGTGGCAATCCTCTTTTTTGCCATTCCACTGAGTACATCCAGCAGCGCACAGACCCAAACACTTCATGTTTTACCATGAAATCCATCAGTGATTTCAGCTTCTGTCTGAAAACACGTGCTGTGATGTCATGCCTATCCACCGGCGATTGCCCAGGAAGTAAGAGCTGTTGTATATCGTCCCAAGCTGGATTGCATGTGAATGTAATGAATAGGTCTGGACGCCCGTAGTGACGAACATATGCAATTGCATCTTGAGCGTACTCATGCATATGACGTGGACTGCCTGTATATGAAGATGGCAAAATGGTTAGTCTTCCAATGTTAGTTGTATTACCGTCATTTACAACAGCATCTCGCAAATTCTTCAGAGCGAAGCTTGGTCTGATTCAAACAGATGAATATCAAATGTTCTGTTTCAATTTTTGCACACATATCTACGATGTATTGGTGAAACAACTGACGGCATTTCAAAATGTGATTGTCTTCATTCTCTCGAATCATTAATCGGTATGAATAATAGTTCATTGCACTGCATTTCATATCTGTTTCTTCGCCACTGACTGGATTTATCATCTTAACGTTGAAGTGATATCCATCGGCACCATCCCAAAAAATGATTGGATATTGCAGGGCATTGTAGCATTGATGAGTTTCTGCAACTTATGTCAATTAATCTGTTCTCCGATGAAGAACAATATCTCTAGGTTGGAATTGATCTCCAACTATAACAACTGCCACTTCGTCTATAGTTGAAGCATTGAATCTTCGCACATGTTGTCCAGCAGGCGTTTTGTCAGCATGAATAACAATCTTGTGTGTATCAGATGGCATCATGTCAATTGCTGTTTTGAACAAACGCACTAAATTGTTTTTTTTCGTGAAGAAGCTCTTGCAGTTGGGAAATGATGGACCTTTTTATGCCGGTAGAAATTCCACAGCGTGCATTCAATTCATCATTGCCATCGCCGATGAAATACATTTGTAGGAATTTATGTTGATCATCTGGGAACGGAAGCAGGGAGCCGGCTTTATGATAAATTTGTCCTTTCACTTTGAAAGTTAGCATGAATTGAGCTGTTACGATTTCTGCGCTGAACGACGTCATTTGGAAGCATGAGTTGTATTTCCTGATGTTAGATAGGAAATGCCTTGATTCGGCGGTATATCCGGCAAGCAAAGTTTTTAATGGCTCTGGCAGTTCTCCAAGTTGAGGCAGTTTAATTTTTCCCACGGCGCAACACATTCCTTTCCTTTCTCCACTAAATTTCAGAGCCTTGCAATAAGGACACACTTCAGTCATAGTGCCGATGAGAACATGCCGGCTCAAAGTATAATCTTCAGCTGGACTGTACCGGAACGCAAGGCGATTGTAATCACATGATTGCTGAGCATGGAGTCGTGTTTGACGCTGATCTGCTGTTTCTCATTGATGTCTTTCAGCCACTCTCAGCCTGTTGTATTCAGTCTGTTGAGAACGAAGCAGATATGATGCTGCAGAACGCGATCGCCATGCTTGCAACCGTGCATCCTCCAGTCTGGCTGCACGTCGCTCTGCTGCTTCCTCGGCACGTATTTGAGCCATTCTTTGCCTGTTTCACCCGTTCGCTGATGCCCGTTCTTCCCCAGTTTGATTCGCACTGCTTCCGCTCCGCGAGTACGACGACCTAAGTTTGATCTTCTGTGAGGCATTATTTGGATGAACTAAAGCAGATCGACTGCACTGAAGAAGAAGAAAATTACAACAAAAACATATAAAATCGCAAAACATCAAAAAAGGAAAGAACACGAACTGGAAAACAAAGAAGAAACAAAAAAAAAATGCTAACAAAATATTTCAATTCAAACGCAGATCAATCGACACAGCTCAATTCCACCGCCAATTGCACTGAAAAATAAGGAAAACAGTTGAGAAAACGAAATGAAAAACAATGAAAAATAAACTATACTCATGAAATGAACGCTATGGTAAACGACACAGCTCAATTCCAATGGAATGTCACATGAAATAATTAAATCAAAATGAAAATAAATCGAAACTGTTTATATTCGGCGGTAGCTATCCCAAGACTGACTCCTTCGGCAGTTACTTCCAGACTCTCTTCTGTATCCTTCGGCATCTGCCCCGAGACTGACTGCTTCTTGTCGAAGCTGGGCTATTTATACCTCAGTGGGGAAACGCTGCTTGTTGATACTGCGATACCTATGCAACGGCCAACTGTTGGGGCTACAATACCGCTATCGTCGCTTCCTATGCAACGGTCTGTTCTAGCCAACAGATGGCGCTGTTTTTCAAAAGAAGCATGTTTTTACCTGTCACAGGTGTGACATCTATATAACAGGTATATAAAAACACGCGCGTATTCGAATGCAACGTTGTGTCAAAATTTCAAAGCAATTGGTGAAGAACTTTCGGGGATTTAAGAATTTGAACAAACAAACATTTATATTTTTATTTATATAGATCAGGGAAACAGAGAAAAGTCACAGGGAGCCAAATCAGGTGAGCAGGGTGGCTGGAGGATGACAGTCATGTTGTTTCTGGTCAAAAATTCTCTGGTGAAAAAGGAAGTGTGAGATAGTGCGTTGTTGTGAAGCAACAGCTAGTTCTTTCGTCGCCAAAGTTCGGGGCAAAGTCTTCACATATTTTCATGCAGTTGCCATAGAAAGTCACAGTAGTATGAAGAACTGACTGTTTGGCCTGCTAGGGCAATTTCTTTGTGAACAATCCCCTTGATGTCAAAGAAAATGATGAGCATGCTCTTGACTTCGCTCTTTGCCTGTCTTGCCTTTTTCGGTCTCCTTGAATTTGAACTTTCCCATTGGAAGGATTGTTGCTTTGTCTCATGGTCATAACCATAAATCCAGCTCTCATCACCAGTGATAATCCTGGACAAGAAGGATGCATCGTCAGAGGCAGTCTGATGAAGCTTCTTGCAGATGTTGACATGCTGCTGCTTCTGATCAGCTGTCAGAATCCTGGGCACAAATTTGGCGGTGACAAGATGCATGCCCAATTCATCAGTCAGAATCCGCTGACATTCCAAAAACCAATTTCCATCTCATCAGCAAAGACTTGAATGGTTTGACGTCAATCCTCACAAACAAGCTGCTGAAGTCTGTGTCAGGCATGGACCTGCCTGTGTGTTGGTCCTTCTCAATTGGTGTCCAACAGGCCCTAAACCGTGCATTCCATTCAAACACCTGTGTATGGCTCATGCTTCCTTCCCCAAATGCTTGTCTAATCACTGCCATGGTCTCCGTTGCACTTTTTCCGAGATTTGCACAAAATTTGATGCACACTCACTGTTCCTTTGTTGGATGCATCACAAAATCACATCAGGCCAGACACACAACTACAAATAAAAGGACATAAAACATCAGCACATCCATCTGGCTGCATGAAATTTTGTACACCAACTCCCAAGATATGCTAGTACTACCATCTACCATTGCATCACGCTACTACAACTACTGTACAGATGGCAGCACCGATCCTGGAAATTGCTGACACCAGCTCACAGACTGAGGACACTAGTCTGTGTGCATCAGTAAACTGTAACTGAGTGGTGTATACAAGTGGTCCATAAACCCAATTAACCAATCCATATCTCATCCACAGTCATATAACATTAAATATGTGGCAATATTAACATCCTCAGAGGTTTTACTATTCTCTACTAAAGTTCTGTGATCATCAGATAACATCTGCCACAGAAGAAACAATTAGTCGTATTACAATGACTAAGCCAATATACTGCAAGCCTCCTAACTCACTTTACTGCAGCTACCATCTTGAGGCTGAATGTGTTTATCATCAATTTATTTAACCCTTTGACGTGGTCATTTAAATTCCGCGGCCGCGGCTCCTGCGGTAATATATTCAGCCGGCCATTTAAATTTTGCTCGAAAATTATTTATTCA
>NW_019731224.1:225733-237170 GCF_002891405.2 Cryptotermes secundus | reverse complement strand
AGCTCAGGGCAATATGATATTATAAACACCAGCACATATAAGTCTCTGGTGTTTATAGCTTCAGAGCAAAGAAAACACATCATTCATAACAGAAACAGCTCGCAATAGCCACAGGAACGTTGCTGCAAGACAGGCATATGTAACGACGACTTAGCGCTCTTAAACGCGTGTGTCATTAAATACAGTCCTCCTGACAACAGGCCAGTGAAAAATCTAACAATCTACAGCAAAACCATCAATTATTATGGGCGTTATAACATACGTGTGCAGCTGGACGAAACATACACGTCGAACCCCCCCAGACGATTTAAATCCCTGACGAAACATACACGTCGAACCACGGCAACGGGTTAATGATGCTGCCAGTAGTTCACATTATATGACACCAAACGATTGTATGATAATGGATAATGAATTGGAAAGGGTGTGGAACAGTCATGGTCTAATCTAAGGTACTATCCTGGAATTTACTTGGAGGACCTGAGGAAAGCCTTTCAAGTTGGTCAGTGTCCTGACCAATATTCAAGCTGGGCACTTCTCAATACAAGTCACAAGCATTACTACGTTATTTGGAAAAACTTGCTCAGTCAACTGACTGTGTCGGTATAAGCATCACCTGTTCTGTAGCGATGGTAGGAGCTGGCCGAAATCTTTCTATCCCTCAACCTGCAGCAGGCCAAGCAGTTAGTTGAACTATGGCGGTAGTCTGAAGCTACAGCAGCACTGTGATACGTCTTCATCTGACTTTCAAGATCTTCAGAATCTGAGCTGCAGCTGGTTTCAATATCTTCTTCCCCTGCAATATGTATTAAACACTAACTGAATCCCCAACACAGCTCAAACCCAATCTCTCAATGCTATATAGGGGATTAAATGTCAACCAATATGCTGGGAAGTAAAATTAAACTTATACTATACCTTTCAACTATAATTTTCATAATTGACCTTCACTTCCTACTATTATTTTTAAGGTGCAATGTGATTTCCTGCTTTACTTAAGAATGTATACAAGATACCTAAAAATGATACAAAACAGATAAAAATTGTAGACATCATTTGATTTTTTATTCTTGAATCCCTAAAAAAAGTTTGGACTCTATCTTCTAACCTGTTCAAGAGTTATTACTCTTTTAATTTCCACTAAATTTACATGTAATCTTATGGAAGTTCATCACCTCATACATTATAGTATATGAAAAACGTGTATAATTTTAGACTTTAGGGATAATGTTGCAAAATTACATTTACCTCCACTAGAAGAGAAATTAATAAAAACATATTGAAATCTTGACTTTTACTTGATTCGCAAGCTATTCACTGTAGAAATGCGGCAACATTAGAAAAAGTTACACAGTAGTGTAGCGAGGTTTCAGCAGTTTCTCTTCTGTTCTCTCCATTTTTCTACTGAGTGAGACTTTTCTCATATGTACTGTTAGTCACTCTTCTTCATTTCCAATTGTAAGTTGCTTCTGGCATCATGATGCGCAAAAACACAATGTAACAATGAGAAATGTAGCCATGAATAACCGACAACTGTATGACACGTCCATTAAAGTTTCAGTTGTGGCGCTGGCCCGCTCATGTGGGACCACTGAACTGAGCAAGGCAGCCAACTTATGGAAAACTACAGTGTTGATAAGTTTACTTATTCTCAGAGAGTATTTCAATAATCAAAATGAATAAAATTACATTCATGGTTTTCATAAATATGATAAATAACAAACAATTTATTTACATTAAATTGTGATTTAGTATTTTGTATAGAAAATAATTTAACTTAACAATTTTGTTGTCAGGTTTGATTCAGAAGTTTTATTACAATGAGTGACATATATGATAGAGCCATGCCATAGCTCAGGCAGTTAGTCGCTGGCTTCACACTGTGGTGGCTTGAGTTTGAGCCCAGGTCAGGTCATGTGAGATTTGTGGTGGACAAAATGGCACTAGAACAGGTTTTCTTCTGAGCATTTCAGTTACTCCTGCCAATGGCTGGGACCTACTTTAAGATACACTTCAATCATTTGTCTGCGGAATCTGAGGAAAACAACTAAAACTCATGACAGACAGTCTTTATGCACAGATTAAAATCTGGAAAATTCCAAATATGAAACTGCATTGCAAAATAAACTACAAAATTATGCAGCACTCAAATGAACAAGTATAATGACCTTGAAAACTGTCTAAAAATATTGCAGCCCTTCAGTGGCACTCCACCACCAGTACAGGCACAAGGAAAAACACAAACCTGCTTCCTGCAAATCCTCCATTTCTCCAACTGATGTAGATCTTCGTCTCTCTGAGTCTCCTCCCTGACAACTTCTGTCTTTCTGCTCTGCAGGTTTTGTTGGCTCTTCTCTTGGGTACAAACAGGCCAGCTCTCGTGGCAGACAGATCCCCATGTAACACTGCTGTGTGGAACTGCTTTCAGTTACAAGCCCTGGAATAAAATGAGGTATGTGTAAGATGAACAAAACTGAAAACCCACAAAAAAAAAAAAGACTCATACTAACAATGTGAATATTTAAACATCATATGTACTCATTTCAGCATACACATACTTCTTCATGATAGAAATCAATCAGCAGGTGGATCACAAGTGTCCACATCACATCAGGTTACTAGCTACCTTGACTGAAGTTTTCTTGGTTCTTCTCAGTCTTTCCATGCTAATTCTGGGACAGTACCTCAAAATATGCCATGACCAAAATGTTCCATATTCTTCTCAATTTGTTAGTCCCAACCTACCCTGTCATTTGATCCTGCATCTTCTGAGCTACTGACATCAGGAAATAAATACATGGAACAGCATATCTAACTCCGTGGAGCAAAGTTCTTCTTGAGAAGCTGGCAGTAGCTAGCTCAGCCTTCACACCTAGGAAATGATAACATGAAGCTGCAAAAGAAGTTATGAATCTAAGCTTTCCAGCTACAAAACTGGCTCACCTGAATGTCTGGCTGCTGCAAGGTTGGATCTACTGCCAATGTATGTTCGAGGTGCCAGAGAAATGGAACTTGCTCCACTTAGCAGCTGCGGAGGAAGACTTGCTTCAAACTCACACATGCTAAATGAAAAGGAAACTCAATTAATTTATCTGACATACTTCACTGTAACCCACTGTCTTGCTTGAAAAACAATGAAATCAATTCCTGCAATAAAACTGTCCCCAGATGCCCTATCAGCCAGGCAGCTATATATAAATACATAAAAGGTATGGTAAAGTTGTCCCTATGTGTATTTTTTTTATTGCTAGTGGGGTGGGATTAAGTCCCTTGTACTGCGGCCACTTCTGGCCCATTGTACCAGCCCCAGATGATAGGTGAGGGTGGAGCATTTGATGGAATGAAGATTGGCAGGGGAAACCGAAGTACTCGGAAAAAACCTGCCCCACCACCACTTTGTCCACCACAAATCCCACTTGACCAGACCCGGGATCGAACTCGGGCCACCACAGTGGGAAGCCAGCGACTAACTCCTTGAGCTATGGTGCAGCCCTGTCCCTGTATGTAACTAATTAAGAAGTATTTCATTAAGGCATATGAGGGAGTGGATGTACAGATCCACATTTTCTTCACTTCGGCACTAGCTGGAGCTGAGTGGTCAGCTTCATGCCCCAACCGCTTTACCCCAAGGGAAATAGCCCCCAGTACCCATTGGATAGGGGATCGGGTGAGCCCCAGAGCCAGTATGGGCAATGTGGAGAAGGAAAAATTGTTGACCCTACCAGGACTCAAAGTCTGACCCCTCGGTCATCCAGCCCATAGACAGTCGCTATATCAACTGCACTATCCTGGCACCTTACATATGTCAGATTATACCTTCTAACTCCAGCATTATGCATTACACTAGAATCTCAACCTTTGGATGCACAGTAACTGCAATGTGGCATCCAAAATTTACGACAATATTCCTATAAACAAGGACCTGTGTAAGTGACCACCATGTCACTACCTTCAAAAATAAAAGCATACCAATCAGTTTCACATGGAACTAAAATGTGGGAAGAATCACGAGTCACAGAAGATAAAAAGCCAGCCTGCTACCTCTTACTTACATCAGTCAGGCGAAGAATAATCCTCACCACCTACAAAATGGAGCACATTTCCATGACTGTTAAAAGTTAGGGGAAGGAAATTTGTTACACTTCAGCAGACAGTCATGTGGCTGCTGTAATACTAAAACTATTTAATTTCACTAGAAGACTAGCTCATTAAATGCAGTCACTGAAACAACCTGCCACGAGATGGGTTGTTTCCCTAAGATTTCTTTTCCTTACGACACCCCTTAATGTTGTTCTCCCACCTCTTTCTTGGTCTTCCAAGTGGGCATCTTCCACGACGTTTCAAACCAGCATACAAAATCTGTCCACTGTTATGTGATATAACATCATTATTACTTACCCTGGATGTGCATAGTGCCTATCCAGACTGTGCACTTTCAAAGCTCGGCTTGCACATGAGGAATGACTAGATGATGGGCTATGTCCATGTTCATCAAGTACAAGTAATTCCATGGCAGCGAGAGAGACGGTGTCAGAATACAAAGGCCGATGATACCGATGCAAATAACGTAATGTTGCATAGCCAAGCATATCCTGCTGGCTCAGACGACAGCTTGATGCATCAGGAGAAGTGAGACCTGACGTTATGCTACCTGTAATACACAATTTAACGTCTATTGAAACTAAATTTTAATTAAAATCCCCAGACCAAAATATATACCATCCTTTGGCTCTACATACCAATTCAGGTCCTGGCCATCTGTACTATTCCAATTTTATAAATTACATCTTAAAAGGGTCAATGACTTATTAAACAGAGAACAGGATCCTTACAAGATCTCTAAACATACAGAACACAGAAAAATGTGGACAATCATCCACATTCCAAGTAGATTTCGAATTTCTGATCTGGGTGTTAGAATGTTACATGACTATGCAAGCCTTAGACCCTACAACCACCAGGCTACTACCTTTAAACCTTGTTAACTATATCTACACTTACATACGACTCTGTGTGTGTGTGTGTGTGTGCGCGCGCGCGCGTGCGTGCGTTTTGGGAGCGTAGTTTTGAGAAGAAAAGAGGAGAGGGGAGAAGATGGAGGAAAGGAATCTTAGTTTACAAATTAGGCACTTCCTTCCTATGTCAAAGAATATGTATCAATATAAATTTAGTACAACCTCTTTATTAACCCTTTGACGTGGTCATTTAAATTCCGCGGCCGCGGCTCCTGCGGTAATATATTCAGCCGGCCATTTAAATTTTGCTCGAAAATGATTTATTCATCATTGTTCTTAAATTCTATGAGATAGGAACATGAAACTTTTACTAAAATGATCTAAAAAGGTGGTTTTATAACCTTACCTTATAATATGAGCAGCCGGTATCTCGGCAATGGAAGCAGTTTGTTTAGAATTTGAGCAGTGAATGGTACGCTTTGAAGCATGGAACTTTCACTAAAATGATCTTAAAAGATGGTTTTATAACCTTGCCTTATAATATGAGCGCCCTGTATCTCGGGAACGGAGTATGGTACGCATTGAAGCATTCTACTATACACAGCGCTGTCTCACTTCACCACACCAGTACTGCGTATCTCTCATTTGGCTCTCTTTTCCGTAAACCAAACATCTTCTGTGAGGCCTTGCATTCTTCCCCGTGGGGGGAATACAAGTGGAAATGTCTCTCCCTGAGTCGTATATTTTGCCAGATTAGCTGCAGTAAATTCAACCTTTGTGTTATCATAACAAGGGTTTGGTGCTTCTGCGTTTCAGATTCCAACCTTTTCGGCTGCCCCAGATGCCGTAGGGGTGACCACAGAATTCATGAAGTTATTCTAAGAACTGTCTGGTATATAGTGAACGAAAGCAGAGCTTAGCTGGCTCAAAAAAAA
This sequence comes from Cryptotermes secundus, assembly GCF_002891405.2. NCBI lineage: Eukaryota > Metazoa > Arthropoda > Insecta > Blattodea > Kalotermitidae > Cryptotermes > Cryptotermes secundus. Next base: position 231,280 of record NW_019731224.1, on the reverse strand, counting down.
TATTTATGGTCATCCCTCGAAACGACCACCAAGGTCAGTACGATAAAATGGCGTCAACTGGAGCGATAATGAGTACTTTTCCCTCCCCCACACACATCCGTATCGTCTCAGGGGGTGACCACAGTGTTCTGCCTTAAATTGTGGCGTTTTTCTAAGAAATGGGTGCTATGTACTGTGCGAAAGCAATCGATTTTACAAGAATAAAATTTTGGACAACCCTCTTCTAAGAATGCCATTTGAGTGTGTCAGTGTGGCCAGCTCGGGGCAATATCATATTACGAGTATAAACACATCACATCACGTCTCTCCTGTTTATAACTTCGTAGCAAAGAATAAACGACATTCATAGCGGTGAAACCGCTAGCAAGAGCCACAGGAACTTTGCTGCAAGACAGGCATATGTAACAATGACTTATCTCAGCTAAACTCGTTGGCTTATTATACTCTGTTCTTGTGACAACAGGCCAGCGAAAAATCTAACAATCTACAGCAAAACCATCAATTATTATGGGCGTTATAACATAGGTGTGCAGCTGGACGAAACATACACGACGAACCCCCCCAGACGATTTAAATCCCTGACGAAACATACACGACGAACCACGGCAACGGGTTAACAGTCACAACATAACAAATATCCAGATCAGTGCCCAGTATGGCTCTGCTACATTTTTCGGCTATCAATAGCCATCATCAGGCAAATACATGGTTAAACATACATACACCACTGAACTGTAGTACTATTAAACTGGATACAATACTATTAATCACATAAAACACTTGACGTAAAAAATACAGTACATCAGATTATATAAAACAAAAGTATAAAACAAGAATAAAATTTTACTTGATGTTTTATAACATCGAATCAGTCAGTTTTATAATTTCGTACATTCCCACGGACAAATTGCAATATTCTATATTTTTTCTTTTCGTATATAAGATTGTATAGGAGGTTCGTAATGTAGATGTAGTAAATGTTAATTGTTTAGTCGGTGCCTCACCTTACAAAGTACTGTCCGTACTGTATGGAACGTAAACAACGACTCTCTAGATGCAGATTGTATAAAATTTTATTTAGGTGTTGTTTTTTAGTATACCAAAATTTAATTTAATTTTTTATTCTTGTTATTTGCAAATTTTTGATGGCTTTTAGATCTCTAGCTTTGTTATGTGGATTTACTTTCATCTTTGTTAGTGCATATTTAGGTGTTAAGTTTTCAGCCAAGCATTTCTTATTAAAATATAATTTAGCATTGCAGTTCAATAGCTTTAGTTTAGTGTTCATGTAGTTATATATGCAGCTTGCTTGACTAGCATTTATAATTTTCATTTCATGCTTCCTGTTGTGTTACACGGTGTTGTGTTGTGACAGTTAATATAGAGGTTGTATACTGTAACACAACGGGATGCATGAAATGAAAATTATAAATTTAGATCATCCAAAAGAGTTGTATGTATATATGTGTGTGTGTAATGGGTGGACCACACAATCTGGCCCTTGCACTGCGACCTTCAATGATCTATTATGCTTCCCCTTTGGATTAACCCTTTATTAATCCTACACTTTGAATGAAATGTAGGACTTTATTTATGGGGGGCATCATAAAAGTCAACTAGTTCCATGAAGAACTGATCCAGGTAACAAAATCTTAAATAAGCTATGGCCTCACAGTCACATAGGATATGTGTGGCTGATTCTTGTAGGCACCTTTCACAAATTGGGTCCTCTGCCAGTCCCAGTTTGAAAAGGTGTCCTTTTAGGTTGCAGTGTCCAGTAAGTAATCCTACCGCCTATCTTAATTGATCTCTGTTTAATTTCAAGGTTCTTTGTTCTTCTGGCAGAGGGTCCTGATATAAATCCCTTTGCCTGTTGAGTCCAATTGTGGATTCCGAGTGTTTTTTGTGATTTCTATCTGTCCAGTCCCTGATTGCTTTCTTGGCAATCCCAAGCTGGTTCAGGTCCTATGAACGGATGTTCAGATCCTGTTACTGCCAGCTGATCTGCAGTTTCATTCCCAGCAATACTCTCCTACTGAGATGCCACAAGCTGGTTCAGGTCCTGTTCTTGCCAGCTGAACTACAGTTTTATTCCCAGCAATACTCTCCTACTGAGATGCCGCAAGCTGGTTCAGATCCTATGAACGGATGTTCAGATCATGTTCTTGCCAGCTGATCTGCAGTTTCATTCCCAGCAATACCCTCATGACCTGGCACCCATATTAGTTGAACTCTGTTATGTTACCCAATATGGATGCTTCAAGGCTGCACCACAGCTCAAGCAGTTAGTCGCTGGCTTCCCTCTGTGGTGGCCTGGGTTCGATTCCAGGTCTGGTCAAGTGGGATTTGTGGTGAGCAAAGTGGCGCTGTGGTGGGTTTTCTCTGAATATTTCAGTTTCCCCTGCCAATCTTCATTCGACCAAATTCTCCATCATCATAATCATGGGGGCAGGCTACAATAGGCCAATCAGTGACCAAAATGCTGAGTGGACCCAGTTGGACTCCAGCCCTCAATAAGCGAATTTAAAAAAAAAGGGGGGGGGGGCTGCTTCAACAGTGATAACTCCCTCATACTACCTTGTGGATGGGACTGTGGACAATTATCTGAAGCAGCATGTTCATCAACATTTTCTGCTTTATGTGGCCAAGAACTGAAGTAAACAAAGGGTCTACACTTATTTTTAAAACAACAAACCATACCTGTATGTATCTGATATCATTTGAACAGTAAGGATATCAGACATACCTGTTAACTGAACACAATTTATTGTATAACAATAAAGCAGAAGGCAAACTGTATAAAGTTGGAAAATTCTCCAGTTACCAATCAGAAAAATGAAATATCTGCAAGCATCTGCTACCATAAACACATTTTATCAAAAGACAAAGACAGAGGCTTTTTGGGGAGATACTTTTCATGTGTATGGCTGGTATTCCACTAAATGATGCTATATGAACTTCAGAGATTATTTAATATCAAATGTGGTGACAGGGCAAATAAATATGGAGAATCTGAAAGGGAATAAAAGTGTAGAATTTTTTATACAGCTCTAACCCAGTATTTGTCAGCAGTGACTGGGGAAAACAATACAAAACCCTGACTTGACAAAGCCAATGCTTTGTTCAAGATGTAAACTGTGTACAAGCTAGAAGCGCTACTGCCATGCCAGTTTGCTTCGTCATGTGTGGCGAATTTTGTGCAGGAAAAGTAAAAGAGGACTCACTGAGATGAATATAGATTAGTACACACATTACAGTAAAATGCACTATTCGATTTGATATAAGGCTGAGATAACTGAAATATGACAAAACAAGACAATCCAAATGGTATACTATGGCATAACACTTGGTCTCACAGTGAGGAAAGTGCAGGCCAATGAATGGGCAGTTATACAGAATGAAAATCCAGACTGGCACGCATACATAGGTTCAACAAATGACAAGGAAATTGTTTTGCAGTAGTGAAATTCTTCGAATGTCACAGAACACAACCTTTGGCAACAAATGTAAATAATGGTACAAATAATAACCATCACTAACAGATTCCTTCAAAAGGCACTACATTACAAGCCAGAAGGTCGCGGGTTCGATTCCCAATGAGATCATTTGATTGCTCAATCCTTCCAGCCACACTACAGCCTTGGGGTTCTCTCAGCCTGTAACAGAAATGAGCACCAGGAATTTTCCTGGGGGAAAAGGGCAGCCAGTGTGTAAGGCTGACAACTTCACTGCCATCTTTAAGCCAACTGTCTGGAAAGATGTGGAAGCCTCACCATCTCACAAACCTATGGGTCTCCATGGCCCGTGACAGGTACAACTTTACCCCCCCACCCCTTTTTAAAGTCTAGGTCAAGCAATAATCCACTATTTTTTCCATCTGTGTTACAGTCCGTGCACTGGCCACTGTTCTGTTCATGGAAAAGCCAAGGATTATGTCATAAATAATATACTTCCACGTAAAGGTCAATTTACTTACCATGGATGGATGACAATTTCCTGTAAGAAATTTGACTTCCCTTAGCTTCCTCAGCAACAGCCCCTGATTTAAGTGTGTTGAGAGAAGTTGAACTTTGAATTGGACTTAGTGTCTGCTCATGAGGCCCTCCATGCTTGCCTGTGGGTCCAAGTCCTCCTGAGTCACATGAACTCACACCACTTGAATCTGTACAGCTATTGCAGCGGCTCTTGCTTTCCTGTTCGCCCCTTGAAGAGTCCTTCCTAGTTTAACAAATGAGAAAACAAGTTCTAATTTAATGTATATATATGTTTATACATTTGTGTTCTGCATCAGGAAAAAACATTATAGATAATAAACAAGGAAAATGAGGGAACTGAATCTTGTAGCATGTTGCCATATGCATATATTAAAAAGAAATATATTTTAACATAAAGACTACTGAATAATATTCATATTTAGTCCTGCATCATCATCAGAAGCATCAAAGTTTGGATCTTTCAATCCATCTTGCGTTTCTATTACAATTTAACTTCAGGCATCAAATGTATCTTCTCCCTCTAAGTGTATAATCCATTAACTGTTATCTACTCAAACACCAAACAATTAATATACCTCCTAACAGCAGCAAATTGTAAATTTGAAAGAAATAATTCCTATGAAGTGGTGCAGAGACCATAGAACATAAAACACTGTCATATACATCAACAAACAACCAAAAGTAACTGAAGAATTGCTGTATTAAAAGTAACTAAGCCCCATCTATGGCCTCGGTAACAAGTGACTCATTCTCACTGTCCCCCTAATACTTAAAAAAAGGTTTACCAAGGGAGTGGATCATGTATTACCTACAGTATTTGATATATACACTACAATGAAACTTCTTGTAGCAGAAAATTCTACATAATAAGCCCAGTATGAGGTCCAAAGACAAGCTTTCAATGTTGTACAAGTTTGATGGTATATGGGTATTTGGTATGGTATTCCCACGCTATGTATCCTATATATAACACAACACCGTCGTCCCCAGACAATCTATGTAAAACCACCGCACAGTGTAGAACACACCATACATGCCAAAAGTGTATATGCCCAGAGAAGAAACATATGTCATATTTCAAGTTTTATATATAGGATACATAGCGTGGGAATACCATACCAAATACCGACATACCATCAAACTTGTACATCATTGAAAGCTTGTCTTTGGACCTCATAGACCGGGCTTATTACACAGAATTTTCTGCAACAAGACCCATGCAACATACACGCCCAATTCCACACTGTAGCAGGATATCCACGTAAGTAATATTTCAGTTGGCATACAGATCCCTAACCCCACATATATTAAATACCTTTTAATATACTTTTATATACTTCTAATATACCTTTAATGTGTTTTAATAATATTTCAACATTTTTATATATGTACACCTTTATTCTATCTTTTATCTTATTCTTATTTTTTATTTGTTATTCTTCATCATATATTTACTATTTTAACTATACACTAATTTGAGGCAGAGTATTTATGTTAATATTTACTATGACCTGTTGCACCGATAAGGATCCGTATTGGCATTTCAATAACT
>NW_019731224.1:221624-225402 GCF_002891405.2 Cryptotermes secundus | reverse complement strand
GATTTTCTTATTATTCCTTCTACCCTGAAGATGAAGGCAATATGTTCCTCCGAAACATCGGTTAATACCACATCTACATGGTGCCACATCACAGAAGACTGCTTTCTTCATATTACATATAGTGTTTGTTAAAACATATCTACTGGACCAATTTAAAGTATCCAATGAAGTTTTATGACAGCATATTTATGGTGAATGTCCAGCAGATTGAGGGATAAGACACAACACAGAAACAGGAAATATGAGACTCTTATTGTTTTAATTTCATGCAAAAAGTACAGAAAACATATAAAACAGTACTGACAGACCATTTCAATGAATCGTTCCTGAAGGTATAATATGCTGTCTTGGATATCTGAAGCTCATACTGAAGTTCCTGATCACACAGAATAACCATTATTGCCAGCAAACAACTGCACTATAACAGCAAAACTTGAAAAAGACATATAGTTTAAATTTACTTACCACAGAAAACTACCATTATGGTATTCCCAAGTAATTAGCTTTGTGGTCAGAGAAACTGGAGTGATGTGAGAGGTGTAAGTAAAAGAAACAAGTTTTACAGTTCCCTCTATGCTTGGTTCAAATTCCTTATACAGCTGCAATGCTGAGTTTTGAACAGTAAATGGACAAACATGTTTTGACAACATAAAATTATGACCATGAGTCTCATAATAACTCCATACTTTTTTCAGTTAAATATGTAACATTACAAACAACAAACAAACAAACTCCATGGCCTGTAGTCTGCAAGTGAATTATACCAACCAAGGGACCGCCGCTTGTTGGCGAAGTTAGCGCCAACTTTAGTGGATAGAGGATGTTGCATGGTCAGTGCATCGGATCCCCACGGCTGTTAATCTCAGTTTTCTAGACCACAGTCACTATTTCCATTCAAGTAGCTCCTCAATTATCCTCAAGAGGCTGAGTGGACCCCATTCCAGACCCACTACTTCTAAGAATAGCTAGTAGTGAAGGGAGTCGAACCCAGGACAACTGGATCTGTAGCCAGGAACTCTGACCACTAGACCACAGAGGCGGTCTGTGTAACATTAGCCATAAAATTAATAACAGCAAATATTAAAAAATCAAGAAAAAACAACACAAGTGATTGTAGACCAATTTCATTTTGTTTAACTTCTTTGCTTACAGCAAACATTCACTAAAAACAAAGGTCAAATATTTTACCTTGTAGGCCCAAGTGCCCAGTCTCTTGCTTGAACAACTGTTGCAGTAGGCAAAGCTTGCACATGTGTCTGTTTACATTCACTAAGACTTCGGGAATGACGATGTGGGAATGGTGCTGCTGACACACTATGATGCCTTGGGTGAGGAAGGGTCCGAGACTTACGCTGCTGCTCAATGGTGTCATTAACATTACTTTCTGAAAGAAAAAAAGGTAATGTGTTCACTTGCTTAAGCAAGAGGTGGCATAATACTTAGAGCTGCCTCCTGCAATATGCAGTAAGTGTACACAGAAGTGGAGGACATGAATAGGCATAAGAAAGATATTTTTATGTATGGTAATAGTGTAGTTGGTTGAGGCATTATGCTACAAGCCGGAAGGTCATGGGTTTGAGTCCTGATGAGGTGGATTTTTTTCAACTGACCTGATATTTCTATCTGCACTATGGCCTTGTGGTCAACTCAGACTCTGATAGAAATGAGAACCAAGAATCTTAACGGGGGGTCAAAAGGGCAGATGGTGCGTAAGGCTCACAAACATACCACCATCTGTGAGCCGACTGTGTAGAGAAATTGTGGGATCCTCTACATCTCACAACCCCATGGGCCTTCATGGCCTGTTACAGGGGTAGCTTTCCTTTTTTGTGGTAAATCTGATTATCTTTTAATGAACATTGTGGGGGAAAAAAAGAAGCGCCAGAATTTGAAATTAAATTTTAGGAGTTTGATTTGTTTCATTCTGGTCCGCCACACTGACAATTACAAATATAAATCACTCCATCCAATGTGACCTGTAAGTTTTTTACTACATGAAAACTTAACACCCTTACATGTTTCGGTCTCAGTGGACAATCTTCAGAGGGCAAACATCACTACAAATAGGAAACCACGATCATATAAGTTGTTTAGACGTAAAGTATGTACACTTACATGCTACAACACAGCAGCCACGAGCAAAGCCTGGATGATATAAAGAACCTCCACATCAAGATAGCCAGGTGGCACATTATCTGCCCCATATAAGAGGGACGATGGGAGAACGAACACGAGCCTGCATGGTTTACGAATTTTAATTATTGACAATCAAAAAATTTTTTAATTAGAATCAAGTAATTTTATACAATTTTATAAAAAAACTTTACATTCCCAGGAAACTGCTGTTTGTAAAATGTGAAATGTCTATTTTGTATACTATGTATTGTAGCATATAAGTGTACGTACTTTATGTCTAAACAACTTATGTGATGGTGGTTTCCTATTTGTAGTGATGTTTGCCCTCTGAAGATGGTCTACAGAGACCGAAACATGTAAGGGTGTTAAGTTTTCATGTAGTAAAAAACTTACAGGTCACATTGGACGGAGTGATTTATATTTGTAAATTTTAGGAGGTGGAGCAAAAACTCTATTAACATACTTTGAAAATAAAGGGCTACAATGGTGGTTCAGATATGTACTGAGAACGGATAGAACAAGGATACTGAAAGGAATATTACAATTAAAATTCAAAACAAGAAGACCTATGCGATGACCCAGAACAAAATCCTGCCACCAGATACTGGAAAAGAAGAACAGGGAAGAAATGTCATGCAACAGAAGAAGAGTGGAGGGAAGAACAGATTCAAGACATTTCATCCATCAACTCATATAAAACTGAAATTATGCTCGAAGAAGAGATGATGATGTTAACTTTAAAATTATGATTATCCTTCTATATCTGTTTCTGCAAATTTGTTATCTCTTACCCTACATTTCTTTGCTTCTCTCTCTCTCTCTATTTTTTACAGGAAAGAAAGCTTACGGTATCTTCACGTTTATGTGTGTCGCTCTTAGTAACTTCTAATATGGGTGGTCAGACAAATGGGAATGATACCATAAGTCAAATCATTTATTACACAATAAAAAAAGATGACAAATAAATTAATAAATAAACAGTATCACATAAGAATGTTTCATGTCATGCTATTTTTCATATACACATTTAAGAACTTTCACTTTGGAAAATTGTTATTATTATTTATTTACTACAATAAGACACATCACACAAAATAACACACCACACTCAAACAAAACACACCACACAAAACTACACAAACAACAAAGGACACACACTAGCACACAGTAAATAAAATGAAAATACACTTACAACTACAATTATATAATGTCTGTAAAGAATTAATATGGCAATTTAACAGTTTAGAGTGGCTACTATTAACGTTTCTCTTACATACAATTCAACTGAATAGAGTAGTTACCATATTATTCCAAATACTCCATACACTTTCTAAAAACATAATGTGATAAAATATTGTGACAAGGCCAGCAATGGTAAGTGGATATTTGTAAGATTTGAGGCTTTCACGGCGGTGACTATGAAGAAAGCAGTCTTCTGGGATTTGGCACCGTGTATATGTGGTGTTAACTGACGTTTCGGAGGAACGTATTGTCACCATCTTCAGGGTAGAAGAAAAAATATAAGAAATCTGCAAGCGAAGAGACCGTGAGAACCAGTAAAAGCAGACTGGTGTTGGAAATATACACAGCTATGTGAGAGCAGAGAAGGAAGGGGGGAAGGGCAAGTATACAAGTGAAAACA
>NW_019731224.1:180094-221311 GCF_002891405.2 Cryptotermes secundus | reverse complement strand
TTTGTTTGAACGTGTTGTCACTTAGTGTAATGTGTATTACTTGTCTGTTGTGTCCTATTGTGTACTACTGCCACCGGGCTAAAACCCAATTGCAGTATAATATATATATATATAATTTGTGATGATGCTGGCAACAGTTTAGTGTTTATTCATAATGAGGTTGGCAATGGTGCATGGCCTATTCATCATGAGGGTGGTAACATTTACTCATTTCAAGCACTATCTTAACTTTCACTTCTCCCACACAGCTGCAGTACACAGTGTAGGTGTGGATATTAATCTGTGGTCTAGTGTGCACACATTCTGCTACATATGAATACTACAGAGATGTGTTTATAACCATTCACAGATAATGAAAAGCTGAAAGTATTTCAAAAGGCGGAATAAACTGGAAACTATGCTGCTGGCAGAAATGACACTGGCTTCTGAAACATGAGAAAGTTCTTGTGAATGTGTAACTAAGATGTGAAAGTACAGGTGTAGTGTATCAACTGTGAATAAATGATGGCTATGGCTTCTAAGAAACACATTTCCTACAACAGTTAATAACAAAATGGCAGATCCATACATCTGTGAGGTCTGTCACACTACCACCACTGAATCCTGATATGAAGCATGCAAATGTGGTGACAGTGAAAAACTTTGAGGTTATGCATGATAATTTTATTGTCATTTTCATCTTTGTAGTTGTCATCAACATCACTGTGATGTGTACATCATAATGATGTTGATGACAACTACAAAGATGAAAATGACAATAAAAGCAACAATAATCTGTAACATACGCATAATTACATGCAATAAAAATGTTATTCTACTAGGATTTGATCATATGACCAAATGCACATTAGTCCATCATGCTACCCCATAAATCAAATTGTATTTTATTGTTGGATTATAAATTTATGTTAACTAAATAACATAACATTTGTAGCAATGGAAGTGTGCAATATGAAAGTAGGCTTTGTGAGTTCTATCCCAAATTCTTTATTCCATTTACTCACTCTAACACAGACTTGCCATTCACACATTTATGCTTCACTATAATAAACTAATAACCTGACAAGTCTCAGCCAGTTTTACTACCTCTGTCCTTAAGAGAGAAATTATGGATATCAACTTAATATATGTGTAAGACGATGGTAAAACTACCATCCTGTTCAGTGTCTACTTAAGGATAACAAAAGAGAAAAGTACATGCTCGATGCAGTCTGCAGACATTTATGAATTAATGTGTGACAAGTTTCACTACTTTTTCCTCGATCTGTAATTTACAAAAACAATTGTCACTGGACTCAAACTCACAATATATAACACACTTTGCAAGCAAAACTGAACACACCTGGTAAGTGAATCCATTGTGTTGAACTCATTGTCTCTTCTAAATGAAACCCTTCATCGTCCCCACTTCTTGTGCTGCCTACATCAGCATCATCCTCATCATCATCACAAGGAATGTAGAATCGACCAGCATTTGAATCTTGACTGCTACCTACAGTATAGGACCTCTGCTTTGTGGCAGAACTGCAATTCGACTCCCATCCTGTAGCGACCTGGCTGGAGAAGGAGATGCTGTCACCTTCAACATAAAGTCCGGACTGCTGCAACAATTCTGTCTCAGATGGTGGTTCATCTTCATCTTCATCCTCTGTGATTACAGGCCAACGATCATGACGATGATGACGTACACATAACCAACCTTAAACAGATCAATTACCTACATGTGAAATATGTTTTATGGATATCTGTGAGATTATTATACAAGAACATACCAACATAAAAACATGTGCATAAATTTGAAATGATGCAGTTGCATGGTTATGGTTTACACATCAATCAACAGGAATTTCTTTTGTGGGTTATTTAATGACAGCTGCAGCATTGAGAATATAGCGTCAGACAGTGGGATGAATGATGAACTAAAAATGATTTGGAAGGAAGCGTAAGTGGTCTAACAGAGGTACTATCCTGATATTTCCTAGAGAGACTGAGGAAAACCAGACACACCCTCAGTCAGGATAGCTGTTGACCTGGCTGAGGTCCAAACTGAGCACCTCCGAAATATAAGAATACAGCATTACATCTAAATCAGCATGTTTGATGCAATGGGAACTATACTAATACACACACAAACAAACATATATATTGTCATGTGTTGAGTGTGTTACGCGACAAATAACTTCACGTGGGTCTCGGATTCAGCGAAACTTTATTGGACACTCACACTTACACACTTTACAACCATTAGCACTTGCAGTATTACAGTTACTGCTTACACAATATCTCGGCCAATACTTCTGTAGCTCCAGCTATCTTCAGTGGCAGCTTCCCGAAGACTGTCTTCTTCGGCGGTTAATACCAGACTCATTTCTTCGGTGGTTGCTATACAATGAGCCTTTGTTATAACCGTGGAAACTCATCTCTATGCAATGCTGTTAGAATTACAGTATTGCTATTGTTACTTCCTATGCAACGGTCTGTTGTAGCGTTTCAATAGAAGTGACTCTTCTGGATTCCAAACACGTTACATTACTCCCTTCTAAAGGTTGTTCGTCCCCGAACAGCCTAAAGATTCATCCTCTCTTCCATTTCCACGGTGTTCTGCTGGCATCTTTCTGCACTGTTCATCCAACCGCATCTGCCCCTCTCTTCAGTGGTCCTTGCCCCGAGCACTCCCGTAGCCGAGAATCTGTCGATTCTGTCACCTCACATTCATTCTTCGCTCATTCAGTCTTCATTTGCCCTTGCGGGGGAGGCCGGTACTTCTATTACCCGTTCCTCCCATGCGGGCCGTTTTCCTTTTTCCACTTTGGAGGGGGTCGACCCCTCCACATAGTCCAATTTCTGTTTTGTCGTAATCCGACAGAAGATCCGACCATTCATTTCGCGATCTTCACGCTGACAATCTCGTAGATGGTCTTCTTACAAATTCTCCCTCCTAGGTGTGATCACTTTCCTGATCTACACCCTCCGATGGCGTCCTTGGTTGGCACCTTTTTCTTCTGGCATAGCGGCTGTCTGCCGCCTATGTTCTTTATTTCAGTTCTTCCTTTCCAGGTTTCTTGTTCAACACTGACCCTGGTTGAATATTTGTTTACGGAGTCTCCCTTGCGCCGTGTCGCACCTGCACGTCTAGTCACATTTCTGTCGGCAGCCAATTCGTGCCACAGTCCATAATTTCCTTGGGTCGTAGATTTCTTGGAGATGTTACTCTTGCACCATGCCACTGTTGCACGGTGAGACATCCTCCGGTGTATTTGCATTTTCCGTGCCACTTTCGCATGGCATGTTGTTCCTCTGCGGGCGGCTGCCAATTTCTTCTGGGGTGCACGATTTTCCCATGTCGAATCCTTCGCTTTCTGGCGGCAGCGCTCCGCGGCCAGTTTTCGGTCGCCTTTTCCTCGGTTCTCCGACCGGCATTATCGTGGTGTCTACTACGGGGACCTGTTGATGCTCCACTACGGACTGCATCATTTCTGAATGGGGTTCAATCTTCTCTGCATCTGCCTCCATTGCTTCTTGGTAGGCCATTGTCTCCATGTGGCTGTCGCTCCCCCATTTGTCTGTCATGGCGGCCATCTCTTCTCGCCATGCTTTCCTATTGGCCTGTCTGTCATCCTCTAGTTTGGCCAGTAAATTTTCTTGGTCAGCCTTTCTATCGGCGTCCGCTTTTGCCTGGTTGATCTTTGCTTCTTCTCACATAGCCAGCAGGAGTTCCATCATTTGTTGCAACTCCATTTTCTCTTGTCGGTCATGTGTGCAGTCCAATCTTTTGAATTCGATCCGATTAATCCAAACTGATCCTACTTCTGACATCAGTTGTCACGTGTTGGGTGTGTCACGTGACAAATAACTTCACATGGGTCTCTGATTCAGAGAATCTTTATTGGACACTCACACTTACACACTTTACAGCCATTAGCACTTGCAGTATTACAGTTACTGCTTACACAATATCTCGGCCAATACTTCTGTAGCTCCAACTATCTTCAGTGGCAGCTTCCCGAAGACTGTCTTCTTCAGCGGTTAATACCAGACTGACTCCTTCGGCAGTTACTAGACAATGTGCCTTTGTTACAACCGTGGAAACTCATCTCTACACAACGGCTCACTGTTAGAATTACAGTATCGCTATTGTTACTTCCTATGCAACGGTCTGTTCTAGCGTTTCCATAGAAGTGACTCTTCTGGATTCCAAACACGTTACATTATATATATACCTGGAGTGATGGCACTAACAGTGGGAAAATGTTGACTTGCATGTTGGACAAGCTTAGCCCTAAGGAGTGAAACTGAGAAACTGTACTGAGAAAGATGGGAGAAAACAAATGAAAGGTTAGTGCTGAATAGCCATTTGCATGTAGCTGTTCAGCAGGTCAAAAAATTCCCTTTTCTGAAACGTGAATGTTCATTACTGTGCTCACAACAGCCTTTATATTGGTCCTCATCCCAGACCCAGATGAATGTAGTAGACACCCTCACATCCAATTTCTTAAGCTAATTCCACATAACACCATATAAAATAACATTAATAACAGAAATCTACTGTGTGTGTGTTCATGCGCGTACATTCATGTGTACACACATGCTTTCATATGGGCATGTGTGTACACGCATGAACAGGCTACCTAATATTTATAAACAAGAGACTGAATTCACAAACATATTCAACATACTCTTGATTATCCAGGCCAATGGAGGGATGATGATGATGATGATGATGATGGTAGCAGCAGTAGCAATAACAACAATAATACTTACAACAACAATAATGATGACACCACCAACAACAAAAAGCACATTAAAAATGACCTTACAGCAAAATACTATATCACAAATCTATGATCATAATATTTTTTAAACAGTAAGTACAATAGCAACATAGATGAAGTGGCATGGGTGGAAGGAGAAAGGTTTGGTCTTTACTTCCTCCTATAAAAGTCACATTCCCTTCCATAAATCATACTGGGAAGGGATGTAGGACAAGATACAAGAGTGACTGGCAAGTACTTGTATCTGCACCAGTGCATGATATTGAAAACCCTATGTAACACAGAAAATGAAAAGTAAAAAAAAAATTGCACAGAAAATGTGCAGACCAGTATCTGTGAGTTTACTGCAACTGTAAATCCAGACAAGACTTATACATTCCTCAACAAATGCAGCCCAGCATATAAAAGTCTAACCTGCTTTGCTCAGAAGATTTGCTCCCTCGAACGTTGTTGCCATCAGTCCAAGCACATAAAAAGCTGTTCCCCGTACAGAGTAGACAGGGCAAGTCTGTGCCAAATGCAGCACTGCATGCACAATCCCTTGTTCTGCAAGGAGGGAAATGCCTGATGGAGAAGTGGCAACATGACCACAACCCCACAGCGCTGCTTTCAGCTCCAAGATATCCTGATCTGAACTACAATGTCCACTATGAACACACTGAAAAAAAGGGAAAATAAATAAATGTTGTTAAGAGGTGAGAAAGTAACAAATTTAAATACAGAACTGATGTGTTGCATCAGCAAAGTAAAATTTATCATATAAATGCTTAAATTAATTGATATAAAACTGAAATGTTAATACAAATGCTGAAAGTTTCTCTTTTCTTCAGATGTAATTAAAACAACTGAATTAAGAGTGCTTTATAAATGTTAATTGTATCTGTATTGTACGAATAATACTTTTACACAAATTTTAAATCTCCACTCGGTTATTTAATTATGCTTTTCAGTATCAAAACTATATGGCATTGAATGACCAATTAGTTCGAAAGAATTTGGCAGGAAGTAGTTGTGGCATATTCAAGGTACACTGCCTGAATTTGCCTGGAGGGAGTGTGAAAAAGCATGATGATCAGTCAACACAGCCAGTGTCCTTGCCAAGATTTGAACCAAGCACCTCCCACATACAACTCTACAGCATTACGTCTAGACCAGCCTTTTTGGTACAAATTTTAACTTATATTAGTTAAACATGTCATGTCACAAAGCAACAGTACGTGTGGGTGTGAGGGCGTGTGCACGTGTATGCATATTTGTGACAGAAAAAGAGAGAACTGCATATATATAAAGTAAAACTAAGGGTGTCCTTATGCTTAATTATGCACCACACTATGAAGATGTATGGATGAATGGAGGTATACTATATTAATTCTTAATCTTGGCATTAATTAGATGGAGGTGAGTGGTCAGCTTCATGCCCTGGTATATTACTTCCGAGAAAACACCCCTCAGTGTCCACTGGACTGGGGGCTGGTAGATCCTCAAAGCTGGTCAAAAATACAGCCATAAAATTATACCAAAGTTCAGTTAAATAAAACACAAGACTCGGTGCCATCGGCACCTCATTTCTGCTATATCCCGACATTGTGAAGCATTATTATACCAAAAGCCTGCTAATAGTTGTATCTCTTTATTCACTTGAATGAGATGAAAGAAGAGAATTAACTGAAAAACCAGTAACATCAATTGATAAATTAAAGCCTGGTAGATTCTGAGGTGCTTCTTACTTGGAAAAGGTTATGCAGCTTCCCTTCTTTCACCAGAAGTTGGAAGCCCTTCTCGTGTTGAACCAACTGTCCATACAAATGTGGTGGAATGAAGACATCTCGCACATAATGTTTGGTATTGGTGACACGGCGACTGTACCGACCATCCTCACCACATTGATGCAATGTCAAGGAGTCATGTATATCTCCTTCAACCAGACGTACATACCTGTCGAATTGCAGCAACACAACTACAGTTAAATACTGATAAATCTATAACAAGCATCAAACCACAACAAAACTTAAATACTAGGTGGTTCAAATATGACTGGGACAGATTTTTTTGTAAACAAGCTGCACTGTGCAGCAGCTGTGCGACCTTGAGAGATTGCAGCCACAACCTTCACTCTCCCTCCTGTTAGGGTTACAACCTGTTCAGTGCTGTCTGGGAGTTGCTAGAGGGATGAGTGTACAGAAGGTATCGCGGAGCGTGGAACAATGCATTGTGATCAAATTCCTCGTTGGAGAAAACGTCCTGTCCGCTGAAATTCACCACAGACTCCAACAACAGTATGAGGAAGAGTGTCTCTCACGGACCCATGTGTTTGAGTGGTGTAAGTGCTTCAGAGAGGGCAGAGAGCGTGTGGAGAATGAACCGCATGATCGTCGGCCGCGAACATCCGTCACCAAGCCAAACATTGATCGTGCAGACGCACTTATTCGTGAGAATAGGCGCATCACTATCAAGGAACTTGGAGCAATGCTGTCCATCAGTGTTGGTAGTGTAAAAGACATCATGAAATATCACCTGCACTATCGCAAGGTGAATGCACGGTGGGTACCACGCACTTTGACAGACGTGAACAAAATGGTGCACATGCAAGTTGCCAGTCGTCTCCTACAGCAGTTTGAAGATGAAGGTGGTGCATTTTTGAAGTCTATAGTGACCACCGATGGTCTATAGTGACCACTGAAGTAGTGCACCGATGGGTGCACTACTTC
Source organism: Cryptotermes secundus (assembly GCF_002891405.2). NCBI lineage: Eukaryota > Metazoa > Arthropoda > Insecta > Blattodea > Kalotermitidae > Cryptotermes > Cryptotermes secundus. Next base: position 213,831 of record NW_019731224.1, on the reverse strand, counting down.
AGTCCCGAGTCCCAGCAATCATCACACGAGTGGCGGCGTACCAGTTCTCACAAACCCAAAAGAGTGCGAAGGAGCCGTTCAGCAGGAAAAGTGATGGCAAGGTTCTTCTCGGACTGGCAGGGGGTTATCCATGTAGACTTTCTGACAGATGCCAGAACAGTCAATGCAGCTTATTACTCAGACCTCCTGGCAACGGACATGAAAGAAAAGATCCGATCCAAGCGGAAGAGACGTGGAAAGCGGGTAGCCTTTCCTTCAAGACAATGCACGCCCCCATACGGCCAAAACAACAATGGAAACCCTCCGGAAATTGAAATGGAACCTTCTGACACATCCGCCGTACAGTCCCGACTTGGCACCAAGTTATTTCTACCAGTTCAGAAGGCTCAAATCAGACGTGCAAGGCATGCGGTTTGTGTACAATGATGCCGTCATTCAGAATGTTCGGGAGTGGATACGCCGCCAACCACAAGACTTTTTTGAAAAGGGCATCAGGATGCTTCCAGAACGTTGGAAAAAATGTGTTGACTCCAGAGGGGAGTACGTTGAAGACTGACATGTGCAAGTATGTGTTTGGCAATTTTGGTTTAAAAAAAAATCTGTCCTGGTCATATTTGAACCATCTTGTACAAACACTAAATGCAATGTATGAGGGTGTTCAAACAAAGCCTGATCACATCAATGGGGTGCCTGCCTCAGTGCTTAAGTAGATCACATTTATGGGCTCGACAACTTTGTTGGGAACAATCCTGAGCAGGTTTCATTTGAAAAGCACTTATACATTAATAAATTTACATTTTACACATAAGGCTTCCAAGAATTAATCTGTTACGGCATTTATCAAGATTTTGAGAGCAAATTCAGTGGCCATGACATTTATTTTCACTAAACCATCCTTTGTCAATTATTAGAATAACAAACACATCCAGTGCAACAAATTACTACAATAGACCAAATTATTCTATTAAGTATGTTACTCTGCACAGTTTATTATTCCAGTAATTACCAAAAATGTATCAATGAAGATGTCACAAACTGAAAAAGTCCTTTGTCAGTACTGAGTTAAAGTGGATTTCACAGTGCCCATATTAATAACTGATGGCATTATCATGTCATATGAAGAAATGTACATAGCACAAAACCCCCCAAAGGTGTCTCCACCTTGTCATAGCAGTGGGGCTTGTGTGACTCCGTGACCTGGAGCGCTATGCCAGCAGTAGTGTAACTATCAGTAGGGTCACCCATGCCAGAAAGGACAAAGGGTAGAGCCCAAACTAAGAGAGATACCCTGGTCCTATAGGTTGAGGGTTGGGCATGAGGCTAATATCTTCATCCTGTTAGAAGAATTTTGTTCAGAAACCTAACGAGCAGCCTTGGGTCATCATGCATTGATTGTGGAGACTGGTTGAAGAGGAGGCCAAGGCTCACCCAGGGCTGTAGCGCAGAGTGGTTGGTAGGCAGATACATAGCACAAAATATTTCTTTCATTAAATGCATTAGCTTTGACAAAATGCTTTAAAATCTACTAAATATTTACTGTAACATAAGTAAACACTTTATTTAGACCTTTTAAAACCAGGGCCCACGAGCTGATCACTCGCCCAAGGAGTCCTACCGTATGTGTAAGATCTAGTAAACTGAAGTGAAACGGAGAGTTTTATGGAGGTAGGCCTAGGCCCAAATTGGGGCTGTAGCGCCACAGAAAAAAAAACCGGGGCCCATTTTATCCACTCTGGACTAATTTTCAATTTTGTTTATAAATTTCTGCAAGGACATTATACATCAAATTCCATCAAAATCTAAATTTTTACATGTTTATGGTAAGAGAGACTAAGAACAAACTGACATAATGAAGGTGATGTACTGTGTTGATTACACACTGCTACAAAAAGAACCTAAAATGAAACATATAAAATACCTCCACAACACAATCTGGCTGGTATTCAAATGAAAAATCCAATATTCATCAAATTGTTCTCTACAGTTGATACAAAATATGACTTCTTGTAATAAATCAAATTAACACCAGTCTGCCAATCTGGCCTACCCATACATATACACAAATAAAAACCTCACACAGTAATTATAATTTTGTCCATTATAATTCAGGCAAGAACACAGACTGAGGAATTTCAAAACATGGTGCTGAGAATATTCGAAAGCTTTCACGAGGGGGCAGAAAACTGCACAATGTGGAGCTACATAATTCGCATGAACAAATCAAGGAAGATGATATGGGTAGGATACACATCATGCATGAAAGAGCAAAGAACAGCGTATCTAATTTCCATTTTACTGAAATTAAATTTTAACAAACTGAGGTCCGCTGAAATCTGTTAAAATAAACCTTCTCTGCATTACCTGTAGTTGTAGTTGCTGGCCCACCTATCCAGCTGGGTAGTTACAAAATTTGCATCCTGAAGGAAGGTAAAGCCATTAGCAGTTGACAGGAACCTAATGAGAAGCAGTAGGCCTTTATCCCCGAGATGAAGCAATGATGGTCGCAGTGATATAACAGCATCCAAGAATATCTGGAAACAAATATAATCCAAACCAGTCTGGATAATGAAATCATTTGGAAAAAACTGCCTCAACTGATTTTTTATAATGTGATCAAAGGAGAGGGTATTTTATATTAAGAAAATATTTATGTCTTATAAAGGTTACCTTCTCTTCTGTGGCTTCACCTAAAATTGCTATAGCTGCCAATGACACAGCTTTACTTTGGTCATACAACTGCATCACTAGTAATTCTATCCCCCACTTCTGGAAGTCTGTTAATCTGGCACGCAGAAGGACTAATAGGAACTGAGTTGCATAAAGGCGGAAAGACTCTGCTGGGGCAGTGAGGACCTTACTCAGGATTACCCTGCAAATAAAAACAATACTATTCTAAAATCAAAAAAGAAAACATGACAGAGCCACTCAGTTTCACAGGGCAAGATAGTCAAATAATTATGAAAGTTGTTAAAACAGAACCTGTTCGTGCACTTGGCCATGTTTGAGACTCCACAAAAAGCACCAGAAGGCTACAGACATTGGGTTACTGTGGTTCCAGCAGCATAGGAAGTTCTGTGGAAGGGGTCCACTGGTTGGTGTGTTAATGAGATAACTGCCATAGTGTCCACGTGAAAAATTCTAATGGCCTCTATTCCTTCACCCAGAATAATCACCAGAGTTAGTTGAACAATGATCATAACTGCAAATTATGCTCTTATTTGTACATGCAGAAAAAATGCAGCTAGCTCTACAGGAACATCTTCAAGTTTACTGGTTGGTTTACAGAAGTAGAATTATGATGAGCTGGGGGTCCATCTCTTCTCTCTACCAATAAATGAATAAAGCAATTGAATCTCATGCCATTAGGTGTCAAGATAATTTCTTATTATACAACCAATTAACTCCATAACCATGGAGCTAGCAGTTACTCTTACCACATTATCAAACCTTAAGATTCATCACTGTAATTACAAAAGCCTACCATTATACTTGAAGGATTATGTCAATTCAAAAATCCAGTGACCTCATCAGGATTCTAACCTGCAACCTTCTGGCTTGCAGCACAGTGCCTTATTAACCAACTACAATATGGTGCACCCCTATAGAAGGCCAAAGATTTATGAAGTCACAGAGCCTGATTATACTTTATACTGGGCCACAGGTCTGTGAGGCCATACAGACTGATTATAATGCATCATAAGTCTATGAGGTCACAGAGACTGACTACACTCCATACCAGGCCATACAGATTGACTACACTCTATATTGGGCTGTAAATCTGAGAGGTCTTAGAGATTGATTGTGCTCTACACCAGGCCATCTTCTGAGGTTACTGAGGCTGGCAAGATTCTACACGGGCTATCTTGTGTAATCACGGAGTCCATGTTGTGAGGTTATACAGGCTGGCCAGATGCTACACCAGACCATCTTAGGTCAGAAGCTTGTTATGCCTACAGAAGTTTGCTTGTTACCTGGGCATACCATCCATACTGTAGTCAAGGCCAGAGACGACAAGCTTCACGTAGCAGTCATGGTTAGTTGACACAACCAAATGAAGCAGCCTGAAAAGCAAATGTGAACATGTGAAACGGAATTCCACACATGGTAGCATTTCTTTTGTCATTATATGTTATTCTGCAAATTTTAAGAGGAAAGAAGTAATCTTATGTTTTGTGCCCATAATTCCTTGTTTACATTAATCTAAGCTTCTCCCACCATGTATTTATTTTGAACATAAGCAGCACCTCGTCCTTCACCATGTAGTACCCATTTTGATTGACTGAACTAATGACTATTACTGTTAACAACAATAATACTATAACAAAGTAAGATGTCTACATGCAGTGTACTATCCATTACATGCATCCACTATAGGATCAACAGTACATCATTGTCAGTTAGTGATTAAATGTTATGTCATCATTCCAGTTTACTTCTGGTATTCATGCGCCAGAGTGAAATTCAAACATGATTACACAAGACTTTTCTTCTGTAAGATTGTCTGTACAAGCTATGATGTACCCTGGACTGCAGAGTAGATGCACTTCATCTGGAACAGCTAAGGAGAGAAAGACAGAGGGCAATGGACACCACATAATAATTGAAAGGCATGGAAAATCCAATCAATTACAGTTATCACAGTTCCAGTAAAAATGAAATACAGTAGAGTAGGGATGGCTAAAAAGATTCAGTTATTATCTAACTTTCTGCATTCCCAAATACAGGTTATATATATATGACAAACACCACAAAACACTTGTACAAACATACAATGGAAAGGTTTCAAGTGAGGCAAACCAACATCTGTCAGAGCTGTAAGAATATTCAATCAAAAAAACGAAGTTCCCACAATAAATTACAGTTTTCACTATCTGCATCACACATACACATACTACATTTATAAAACTAATAATTCTCTTGGAAGAAAATCAAAAGTTCAACACCACTGCCAAGGCCAATAACTGGATATGATCATAAGCCAGTCCAATACAGATTTCGGTCCTCTGGGCTGTGATACTGTGCAGCCTTGGGGGTAGTACATATTTCAGATGGTCATACCTGTTCCATCTTCAGGGCTGAAGGGTGCAGGTTGAGGAATCAACCCAGCTGACTCCTAACCTTATACAATTGAACCCTGAAGATGGAAGGAGCATGTTTTTCCAAAATATCTGCATCCAACTATATGAATACATGGTGTCACAGCCAAGAAGAAGGCAATCTCAACAAACATTGTCAAGGAAACCTCAGAAATTATATTAAGTCAATCCAGCTTACATATTTATGACTGACTGCCCTAATATTAATCTTCCATCTCCTTCTTCATCTCCCAAGAGGACACTTTCCAAGAGGTTTCTTCATGTGAATAATACATATAGCTTCTACTTTCCCCAACCACACTATACACCTGGTTCAATGCAACTTTCTTCTCATGACAACACCAAAATAATAACAACAGTCTATTACTCACTGCTGAAAGATGCCTGCTTTATCCAACACACGTAACCCCTTACTACACCGACAAAGCCGTCCAATAAACATAAAGTAGTCCTGACAAACTGAATTTGACATATGCTGAGGGCTGAAGAGACAGTCATGGGCACTCTTGGAGGATGTGATGGCATCAATCTGAACCCAAATGTCTGCCAGCAGTTCATTTAACAGTTTACCACCTTCAGCCTGAAAAATACAACAAAGATTTGTTCCCAGGCTCAAGCTGGTATCAAACACCATGGTGCATGTAATACCTGACATTCCTATACATACATACATACATACATAACGTTCAGTGAATCCACAGTCATAAATGACCGTATGTTGTGGAACAATAAGAACAACAATAATAAATATGTACAGTACAACTGAAACTATTACATAAAAAATAAAAATATAAAATGCATAGAGGGTTCACATAAGGTGATATATATTTTTTTTTTAATTTGCTTGGTAGGGGGTGGTGCCCAGCTGGGTCCACTTGGTATGGCAGCCACTGATTGGCCTACTGTACCTGCCCCCAGGTGATTATGATGGAGAATTTGGTGGAATGAAGATTGGCAGGGGAAACTGAAGTACTAGGAGAAAACCTGCCACAGTGTCACTTTGTCCACCACAAATCTCACTTGACCAGACCCGAGATCGAACCCAGGCTGCTGTGATGGGAAGCCAGCAACTAACCGCTTGATTCTGTATTTCAGCATCCCGTTGCAATTGTTCAAATTAGCATCCATTGTTTATCTTCCATCAAAAGTTTTGGTAAAATATCTGTAACGTAAAAACACCTGAAGATGGCCATTTGAGGCCAAAACATGTAGTGTTGAAGTGTAGAATGTAAAAAGTGTTGCAATTTTGACAGAAGATAAACAACGGATGCTAACCGCTTGAGCTATGGTGCGGCAAAGGTGATATCTTGGAAGTACTGAATTCAAATATCAGTCAGGAAACCAGATTTCCTGAGGTTTTCATGGTTTTCCTCAATCTATCCAGGCAAATGACATGATTTCATCTTTCCCTTATTAATTCTCTTATTATACATACATACATAGATACATAATTTCACAGATCCATTGCCCGGTAACCGGAATGGATATTGAATTCGTCAGCAAAATGACATTGCAAAATGCAATCTAGTCTCAACAATTAAAATATTCAAGAATTATAAAATAAAAACACAATAATAAAATAGAAAGCAGTCATATAACAAATCTAGATAATACATAATCTTGGAAAGACAACAATAATGTATTATGCTTGCCTGTATGCCATGTATTCATCTACCAAATAAAATGCATTTAAAATAAGATAATCTTTTAGCCTTTGTTTAAAAGTATTAATATTGTCTTTCAAGGAATATATATTTTGTATGGCAAGTTATTAAATATTCTAATGGATGAAAAATGCACACTCTTTTGAATGGAAGATAATCTCACAAAGGAAACATGTAGTTTATTATGCCACCTAGTACTTAATTTGTGTATGCCATTATTCACCTGATACATATCAGGATTTTTGAGTACAAACAAGACTATGGAATATATATATAAACAGGGGACAGTAAGTATGCCCGTTGTCTTAAAGCCTTCCCTACATGAACTCCTTGGCCCTAATCTTAACAAGACTCTTAATGCTCTTTTTTGTACAGTAAATATACTTTTCATTAATGAAGAAGAGCCCCAAAAAATGATACCGTAATTAAGTTGGGCCTGCACATGAGAAAAGTAAGCCACACGTAAAACTTGTCCACTCACCGTAGGCTGCAATTTTCTAAGCATGAAAATTGCAGTACTTAATTTTTTTTATTAAATTATCCGAATATTGTTTCCACTTGAGATGACTGTCAAGGCACACACCCAAGAAATTAACACTTTCATCAATATTACGAACTTGATCGTTATATTCCACATATAATGGATAGTCCATGGTCATAGGCGTAGTAAATTTAATTACATGCGTCTTCTTTAGATTAAGGACTAATTGATTATTTTGAAACCATTATTTAATTAAAATATTGAGATGGGGGAGGAGGTTAATTTGTAAGCTGCATGGTGAATCAAGCTTGGAACTTAACGCTGAAATAATGACCTTCCCTAAGTTATGTGATGCTTACAGCAAGCCAACTGTCTACAAAATGTTGGAGCCTTGACGTCTCACAACCCTATGGGCCTTCACAGCCTGTTACAGGGACAGCTTTAACTTTTTTATAGTTTTCTGTAGATTTTATATAGTGTTATGTGTGATGTCCACCTGATGACCAAAAAATGTCATGGGTTAATGAAATAAGTAAAGTGTAACAGTGTGACCACTTGTTAATTTTTTTTGTAAGCAGAAAAGAAACTGTCAGGTGTCTATCTTCCCAGAGACTGTAGAATTTCATTCAATTTTTAAGCACATATAAAACATAAAACCATCAATTTTGAAATGAAAATGGGAGTGTATCACTACTTTGTCTAATACTTTAAAATATAGAAATATATCAGTCACAATGTGCATGTTTACAAAAATTCTTATGCCATCAACACAACTACACAATATTAATACTGCTTTTTTAATTCTTAACCACTACATGCTTTGACCCTATTTGTGGGTCTTCTTCAGGTGGTATACACGCTTAAACATGAATCATGTGAATCAGCAAACAGGGTTGAAAAAAAGAAGTGGGTAAGAATAAAAATCACTATTAATGCTAGGTAGCTGTATTGATGGTATTATAAGAATTATACATGTAGAACACAACAGGATGCTAAAATCGAACAAAGTGCATATTCTTAACCTCTTAACAGGATAGCAGTATGAATGTTACCATTTCCCAGACTGGTAAGAAACCCAGTATTTTGCCTCAAAAGTGTACCTGCATGTTTTGTCTGGTTACCAGAATAAACAGCCACAGTATATCTGACCTCCATAAGCTCATGAATTTCACACTGGAGTGAAATGTTTTCTTGGATGCTGCAACCTATGTGTAATTCTTGAGCCTCAATCTACAAACAGTTACAATTATTTTTGGCACCACATTCATATTTTTAAGAAAAAGTGTGCTAGAAAGCATAGCGTACCTCCTCCACTTCCAAAAGACAGTCTATTAGCTCCAGTCCAGCCAGAGTGTACATCTGAGTCTGTTTCTTGTTCCCCAGTTCAACACGAGAGAACCGATTACTTGAAGGCTTGAAGTAATGAACAAGTCTTTTCAGAAAAGTACGATGATTAGAGTCTTCTAGCTTTTTCAGAGGTTCACTGCGACTCTGCAAAACAATTGGCAAATATTCTGACAAATCATTTTAATGAGTATTCTAAATAACATACAGATTAACAGTTTGCTCTGATACGTGTCTTGCAGCTATCCTGGCTATACTATGTACTGACAATTAGTTTGTAAGTCATAAACTAAAGATGGATGGAAGCAAAAATGATTTTCCAAGTGTAATTTCTGGTAGGTGTTCGATTAATGCATTTAGTCACATTAAATGCAATAGTTTTGTAATTATCATCTTGGGTAGTATATCACAGTGACATGTCTTAGTGACTAGACAAGGGGTTTGGAAAGAGAATTGTTTCTATTGAACACTTATAACTACAATCATTTCACAGATTTACATATTCTACAGAACACTGTACTGCAGGACATATAAAGTTTTCTATATCATCAATACTCATTGCCTGGTAACAACTCCCAACAGCAGAAATTCTTCAGCTTCTGTACACATGTTTTTACTGGCTGATAACTGACTCACAACTCATCGCCCCAACCAAATCAGCTGCCTTGACGACTCTCGCTATATAGCCTCAGCATAGATCACATAGAGAACACTGTTCCCACCAGTTCTTCTATTGTTTTTGCAGACCATTGCCTAGTGATGGCTAATTTGTTTAATGAGCCATTCCCACAAAACATGTCACAATATGAAATAAATAATGTATGCTGTTTGATTCAAAAGTTCCTTCTTCTGCGACACAACACCACTTACTCCGCTGGAAGCCACCCAGCAGAGCTCTGCTTGCCAACTGCTTTCATGCTGGTTCCTTCCTTGGCTTATGCTTTGACCATGAAGATGGAGATGACATGTTCCTCCAAAACATCAGTTGACTTTCAATGGACTATATGGCATTATGTCCCAGAAGACAGAACTCTTCATAACCACTGCTGTGAGAACCTCAAATCCTACAGACTGTGTGTGTCAGATACAAAAACAAATAAGACATACAACACTTATGTTTCTCTACAGCTCTGATATACGCAATATATTGTACAGCACCATAGGCATGTCTTCTTCTTCTTACAGGTGTAAGCGATGACAATGAATAAAGATAAACGTGTGGATTAGAAGGATGAGTCCCAAGGAATAAACCACAAAAATCCACTTCGACTGGGGAGCCAAGAGACAGTCAAGTTGTATTCTATGAATATATGAAATGTAAGATTTGAGGCTTTCACGGCAGTGACTATGAAGAAAGCAGTCTTCTGGGATTTGGCACCGTGTATATGTGGTGTTAACCGACGTTTCGGAGGAACGTATCGCCTCCATCTTCAGGGTAGAAGAAAAACTGCTTTTACCGGTTCTCACGGTCTCTTCGCTTGCAGAATTCTTATATTTTTTCTTCTACCCTGAAGATGGAGGCGATACGTTCCTCCGAAACGTCGGTTAACACCACATATACACGGTGCCAAATCCCAGAAGACTGCTTTCTTCAATATATGAAATGTTAAGCATCTTCAAGAGTGAACTGTCACTGCATGAGGTGAGATCACAACACACCTCTGCCTAGGACTGGGAAATACATTTTGGCTGGCATAAACAGTGAACACACTGAGCATACTGTGCAACAGCTATCTCAAATCTCCAATACTGCCTATGGATTCAGACATGGATCGCCCATAAAATTACCTTCAAAACTGCTCTCACTACATTCCAATTCCAAGAGAATCCATCTTTATGAGTCAAAACAGCAGAATCTTTCAAAAGGTCATCACCTTCCTTTGGCACTACAAGCTGAAATAAAATAGAGTACCAACACTTCACCCACTGCAGTACAGATTTCATTTCATTTCTGTTAATGCTATGTAAATTAGATTAAGTTACTACTTACACTAAATAAATGACAACTGCTTATGACAGGAACTGAGTACATGTAATTCCTTCCTGTCTATTAATTTACTCACAACTCTGATCACTCAAATATGAACAGATATAATTTGGGAACCATGATTCTCAGATGTTGTTTACAGCCATGACACACCATTCTGAAAGGCTAAGTCTTGACACATTACTGATATCAGAGGAAAAGTCTCTTAAATTTACTTAGTGGGTACATGGAGACGAACAGCATCCATAATAGGACAACAGTCAATTTTGTTCTTGGAAAAGTTAATAAGAAATAAAGCGTAAAGTTTTTGTCATCTGTAATACAGTAAAACCTGTCTTAAACGGAATCTCAAGGGACCAGAAAAAATTTCCGCTGAAGCCAGGTTTCCGTTTAATCAAGGTATACTATAACAACAAAACCAGGACATAAACGTATTTGAGACAAAACAAAACAACATGCTCATTAATTTATTCACACTATAATCATTGAACACATGCAAACATTACACTGAACAGGAAAAAATTGCAGTACTCACTTTTTATAATTTTACCAGAACTCTAGCAGAGTTTTTTGCACGCAGTTTACTCTCTTGGCTGCCTGACTTTCCACAAACACTTTAGCTTGAGAAATTAGAGTAAGCATGTCTGAATCATTCCATTGCATGGCAAACTCCTGCAGTACCTTTAAACTGTTGGCAGCATCCTGATAAGTCTTCACTCTGCACTTTTCTTCTTCTATCACAATGTCATTTTCTTCTTCCTCCTCCTCCTTCTCCTCCTCTCTTCCTTTTCGATTTTCTCTAAAATTCTCAACTAATACATCGATATCCATTGTGTCTGGTTCTGTTTGCACATCTCTGTCTATGTTGATGTAGTCCTCAGCAGTGCAGTTACTGAAAGCAGCTTCAGTCATGGAATGTTGTAAGTCCTTCTGGTCATTCTCATTTTCTACACTAGGAGTAACTTCTACCCTAGAAAATCCTGCTTTTTGAAACACTTCGTCACAGTTTCTGGTAACAACTTCTTTACTGCTTGACTTATCCAAATAACCGCATCTAGAACCGAGACAGTTCTTGCAAGTTCAGAGGCGGATGATGTAGAATCTATATTGACGAGCAAAGATTGCATTAATAATTTATGATAGTGGACCTTAACATTCCAAATGATGCCCTGATCCATTGGTTGAGAAACACTAGTGGTGTTTGGAGGGAACCAAGCAAGTCGCACGTTGGAAAGTTCGATATGGAGGTGGCATGTTGCGTTATCCAAGAACAACAAAACATGCCGGTTTTGCATTTTCATTCCACCATTGAAGGCCGTTAACCATTCCTCCATATGTGACGTCATCCATGCCTTTTTGTTGGATATCCACTCAACGGGAAGTTTCTGTATGTCCATGTTTCGGAAGCATCATGGCTTTGCTGCCTTGCCAATCACTAAGGTTTTCTCCATTTCGCATGACATAAAACCACATAGAAAAACAGTCAATCTTTCTTTGCACAGTTTTCCTCCCAAACATTTTTCACTTTTCAGACACAGCAATTTATTCGGAAGCGCGCCGAAGAACAGTCCAGTCTCATCACCGTTCGCTATGTTTTCAGGTTCATATCACTCGATTATGAATGGCAATTCAGCTTCCCATCCCTCAATGGTCTCACTATTTACATCACTTGATTCACCACAAAGTTCATTAAAAACTATCTGATGTCTTTTGCAAAAACTCTCCAAACCATCCATTAGATGCTTTGAATTCAGTCTTCCCCAGTTTTTCAGCGACTTTTTTAGCATATTCCTGTACCATAGGACCCGACAACCGGTGATTTTTCGCCCTCACACTGACAAACCACTCCCATACTATTTCATTAATGTCTTCGTTTGCAGTTTCCTTACGTTCTCTTTTCACTTTTCCATTAGCACAAGTTTCCCACTGCTTCAAAATTTCCGTTTTCTTCTTTAGAATCTCATACACTTGAGTTTTAATGACATTAAACATCTTCATGATCTGCTTAACAGACAATTTATCTCACTCACTCACATTGAATCACTTTTAATCTCGTGTTAAGATCAAGCAAAACTCTTGTCTTTGTAGCCATGATGACAACTGCTAGACTAAAGTAAACTGTAGGCCTAGAGCCCTTACTGAATACAATTTCCAGAAGGGGAAAACAATTCTGCTGAATCTCAGTGCAGGTAGTGCAGTGCCGTTAGAAGCTTATTTTAAAGAGTTAGGGAAAACAAAATTCTGTAAAATGTATAGGATGCCTAAAATTATTCTAAACGATGCATTCTGGAAGACTGGAAATTTTCTGTCTAAAGGCTTATTTTGATTTCCCTTGCCCGCGTTAGACAGTTTCCATTTAATCCAGGTAATTTAACATCTTTTTCAGCCACAAAGTCAAGGGACCTGAAAATATTTCCGTTTAATAAAGGGTCCGTTTAAGGCAGGTTTTACTGTAATAATAATAATAATAATAATAATAATAATAATAATAATAATAATAAATGTATATTTTGGTTGTGGAAATTCAAAATCAGCCTAGTCTCATATCAAATGGGCACTGGAGCCCCTATCCTTGGAGGTAAAGCGGCCGGTGCATGAGGCTGATCACTCATGTCCAACTAGTGCCAAGGTCAAGAATATGTGGATCTATACATCCACCACCCATACATTTCCATGACATGGTGTTTAATTGGATAAGCACAGGCATGACTTACTTTACCTCACCATGGCATAAGCACATTGCTATAAACAAATTATAGCTCCCTTAAATGGCAGTAAGGATGTTGGTCCATAAATAAACAGAGATAAAATAAGTAAATGCTCACGTTGCGTAATGAGAACACAGGACAAAATAATATGGGAATTACAGTTGGACAGATGGTTACAATTAACAAATAATAAAGCACTGGACAGTGACATAAAGTTTTACTAAATGAGCACAATTACCCTTGTCCTGTTAAATTTAAAGTAGCATCTTCCCCTCACTGGCCAGATATTTATTCATCTGATCAAGATATACTCATCAAAAGCAAGTTTGTATCCTCACAATCTCTTCCTCCTATACCTATTTCAGTATCTATTTCTAGGTCCTACATATGGTTTCTTTATTTCAGGTCATAAAATCAAAATTTCTTATTAATTTCCTGTTTCCTCCCACGCATGATACACATCTTACCCATATTATCTTTCTTGACTGCTTCTCATTTTAACAGTAGTACGCAAAAACCACAAAATACAAAACTCTCTTTATGTCCATTTGGATGAAGAATCAGCATTTGTTCTTAAACCCCCGTGATTCTGTTTCCTCAGTGAGAGAGATAAAATTTCACAGAGGTAAAATCATACTTCAATATACTTTAAACGTCAGCTGTTTGGAAAGTAACAAGATACTAAAATATTTTCAGTTAAATGATAGCACAAGTTTTCAAACTTTGTTGTGACCTTAACTTCATCATCAATGTTCTTCTAGGACTTCAAAGGCATAGAGTTCCTTCCTATCTCAGCCTTTCATAATAATGACAACTACCTGTGTTTACTGTACCTTCATTTTTTCAGATTTCAGTACAACTGCTTGTTAATCAGGATTCAAAGTGCCCACATCTGCGCTATGCTCTTACTCATATTACCTCACACATATATATCAGCAGTATAACTGATCAGTCAATGTCACACAGAGTTCAAAGTAACTACCGTATATACTTTGGAGCGTTTTCCAGCCTTGCTTTCTTCACGGCCCCATCCTCCAGCCTGCAGAGTTCGGTCCAAGAAGAGAGATGCTGGTGCTGGCCTTCGTTTCAGCATAGTATGCAGATGTGATAATATAGCAACTGCGGACAAAGCCTGATGCTGAACAGATGGAACTGAAGCATTTGAGGCATGTGACAGCAAGTTTGGTAAAGCTGGAGTTAGGTTGCAGCATTCTGGTGGTAATAAATTGTGTATCAGATGCAACAATTCACCTGGAGAAACAAAGAAAATAACATATGTGAACAGATGCACCTTCATATCTTTCATCGAAGCATTTTTTTTCTCTTTATGTCTAAGGCATACTCAATTCTAGCACGTACGTCCCAGAATTATGCAGTAGTTAACATGCACAGGGAGCTAACTCATGCTACAATCCCTTGAGGGGGACAGGGTTCATGGCAATGAGCACAACTGAGTTAAAGTGATGAAACATGTGTGGTATTCCACATTCAAAGTCATTAAGTCACTTACTTCATATAAGGACTTATACATCTTATGTAAATCAGGGGTTTGGAATGAAACCACATCCCTGTTAAAGTAATCTTAACACATATATACTACATAAAGAAATAACGAACCCAGTTGCTGCATTACCCATAATAAGAGTCACAGATGACTCAGTATACAGTCTTGGCAGGAAAACATGAAGGAGAGAGACCACCTTGAAATCCTAGGCATAGGTGCATGTTAAAATGCATCTTAAAGATACAGGACAGGAAGGTGTGCACTGGATTTATCTGGCTCAGGATAGGGACCTGTGATGGCCACCTGGACATGGTAATGATCATTCCGGTTCCATAAACTGCAAGAGATTTGAAAATCTGACCAACTAACTCTGCTCCACGGAGTTGTCTGATCCAGCTACAGAACTGGATGGGATACTGATCACAACAATTCTAAAGTCATCACTCACTTGTGAAGTTCCAGACAGTCCCATTCTTGAGACTTAGAACATGATGACATCTCAAGCTGGAAGTCTTATGGAACTAAGTGGCTTTTATGACGCCCCCATAAATAAAGTCATACATTTCACTTGAAGTGTAGGATTAAAAGAGGGTTAATCCAAAGGGGAAGCACAACAGATCACTGAAGGTCACAGTGCAAGGGTTGGATTTTATGGTCCACACCTTACACATACTACATACTACTAAGTTGGAAGTCTGTATTACTGTAAACTACATCTAAAACAAGATACCATAAACTGCTTTCCTAATTCATTCAGAGAGCTAACAACACAGTCTCCAATATCTAATGGTAATGACTAATCTTTGTAGTTAAACATGCTACTCCTATCAAGAAACTGACATGACCTATCCTTGAAATCCTTCTTAATTATACCACACAATTTGTTTCCATTACTTCATCTATATTCAAATTATTTATGAAATTTTGCTTGTATGTATCTACTTTATTTTGTACTGATTGTATTTTCAGTTCTTTCCTACTACAGTCAACTCTCGATTATCCAGGATAATGGTGGGGATGGAAATCACGATTAATCGAAAACCCGGTTAGGACAAATTTTATTAAAAGTAGTACTGTAATACTGTACCTTCATAATACTATAGGCCTACCTGTATTTAAATTTATTCAACCTCATTTTTATGTCATCTCATGGCCTATTTAATACTTTTTTTTACATTACACTGAAATATGAATTAGTTATTTCAATCACAGTCTTCAACAACATCCAACATTTTTTACGAATATTCACACTTAACATTTAAAAAAATTTAATATTGTTGTTTACTTTTTTGCGGCATTTTCCTTTTTCTGTTGAATACTTAACACAACACGCTTCCTTTTACACCCTGACATTTTGCTAACGCACTTGAAGATCGATACAAAGAAACTAACTGGGGCGATGTATCTGTCCTTGAAACTTTCCACAACTCCTTGCATTCTTTCACCCCTATCCTAGAACATTATGTTAGCATAACGGGACCAAAGAATGCAGAGCTCGGTTCACACTAGTGCAAAAATGGTGTTACAACTCACCATGTGAAACAAAAGTAAATGAATATTAAATAACATATAAGCCTCAAAAAAGCATCAGCAGCCCCGGTTAAGCCGCAAACCGGTTAATCCGCCCCGGATAATCGAGAGTTGACTGTACTTTCATTCTTATTATGGTCCAGTCCAGTGCAGCCCATTAACTGTTCTTTATTTTCATGTGGCTTATGTTATAATGCTGTCAATAGCTAGACTATGCAGAATCAAATTACAGAATGACAGATGAATGATGAACTGAATGGATATGGGAGGAAGCAATCATGGCACAACTAAGGTACTATCCCAGCATTTGTTTGGAGGGACTGAGAGAAACCATAAAAACCTCAGTCATGACAGCCTATGTCCCAGCCAAGATTCAAACTCCCCAAATATAAGTCAAGAGTGCTACTGCTACACAATCCTGCTCACTTTCTAACTGTTCTTAAACATCTCATCTCTCCTGTACTGAATTCCATACAACCTACATCTACAACACATAATTTTATATATCTATATACAGCAATTCCCAAGAGCCTATCTTTTCATCTGTGTATATGTGTGAGATGGCAAGTACACATGCATGCATGCACATATACATCTGAGTGAGAGAGAGAGAGAATGACAGAGTGGATGGTTCAGTATGCAGTCAGTATAATTACAAACATTTTTAATGTAGAATCAAGGATAATTACCTAATAGAATAGTGGCTCTGACAGATATAAAAGTATCAGAAGAGACTATAACTTCAACAATTGCCTCCAGTAATCCAGCATGAAGAAACGTATAAAGAAGCAATGCAAGATGTATTTCCACAATGTTTGGCCTGCAAAGAAAACAAACATATGTTATAAGTCTTAAAACCTTTAAAGATGCCAAAGCATCGGATTAAAGTGATCTGCATC
Organism: Cryptotermes secundus; assembly: GCF_002891405.2. NCBI lineage: Eukaryota > Metazoa > Arthropoda > Insecta > Blattodea > Kalotermitidae > Cryptotermes > Cryptotermes secundus. The sequence continues at coordinate 196,618 of NW_019731224.1, read as the reverse complement.
CCCACACACCTGATCATTTAGGATGTTACAATGAGATTTAACCATTACACAAGAATATTAGCTAAACAGTAAACCCTGGTGGTCATTTCAGTAAGAAAAATTGTTTTTTCTGAAAAATGAGACAATATGTGGTGTTGCAAATTAAACCTGTGTTTTTTCCCCCTCTGGTGCTACAGCCACAATCTGAGTCTCTGCCCACCTCCATGAAACTCTCCGTTTCACTTCTGTTTACTAAATCTTAGACATTTGGTAGGATTCCTTGGGTGGGTGATCAGCTCATTGCAAGGCCTCTAACTGTACACAAACACAGAAAAGCACCCATACACACACACACACACTAACTATCCATACCCTGAATGGGATTCGAACCCATGATCCAGCTTCTAAGCAAGCAAAGACAGTGCACGCCTTAAACCGCTCGGTTACCATGACTGACAAACCTGTGTTACACCACCTTAAAACAGACCCAGTTACTAATTGGATAACATCATTGCATTATTTTATTTTGTGTCTCAGAATAAGCATAAGGACCACCTTGATTTCAGGTCACTTGCTGATGTCAAAGGATGTACAACCATAGGAATCAAAATTCTGTACTATAAATGCACTTAGCAGAAAGGAAAATATAAGTTATAAATTTCTGTGGTAAGTCGCTGAAGTCATGCATAACATAAAATCATGATTAAATTGACCTTCAGGATGACTGGATTCAAAAGATCATTATACAGTCTGACAGTAAGCCTTATTAGATAAAATTATTAGGGATCATCAGCGTGGGTTTCAACATGACAGATCAACTATGGATCAGATCTTTTGCATTTGTCAGATACAGTACTTCAGCTATTCATAGACTTCAAGTAAGCCTATGATTCAGTTAGGAGGGAAGTATTGTACAATATTCTGAATTTGGGGTACCCATGAAACTAGTTAGGCCAATTAAAACGTGTTTAAACAAAATGTATAATAAAGTCTCTATACATAAAAATTTGTCTGATAATTTTCCTATTCAGAATTGTCTACAACAAGGAGATGCTTTATTGCCACTCCTCTTCAACTTTGCTTTAGAATATCCCATTAGGAAGGTCCAGGAAAACCAGGTGGGACTGAAATTAAATGGGACAAATCAGCTGTTGGTCTATGTGATAATGTGAATTTACTGGGTGATAATATAGATACCATAAAGAGAAACACACAAACTCTGACACTAGTACGGAGGTTGGTCCAGATGTAAACACAGAGAAAACTAAGTATATGTTGCTGTCTTGTCAGCAAAATACAGGGCAAAATCATGACATAAAGATAGGAAACAGATATTTTGAAAATGTGGTACAGTTTGGATATTTGGGGACGATGATAACAAATCAAAACCTGATTCAGGCAGAAATTAAGAGGAGACTGAACATGGGTAATGCTTGCTACCATTCAGTGCAGAACCTTCTGTCTTCTCGTTTGCTGTCCATAAACATAAAAATTAGAATATACAAAATTAAATTTTGCCTGTGGATCTGTATGGGTGTGAAACTTGTTCTCTGATATTAGGGGAGGAATACAGACTGAGGGTGTTTGGGAACAGGGTGTTGATGAGAATATTTGGACCAAAGAGAAATGAGGCGACAGGAGGTTGGAGAAAACTGTATAAGGAGCTTCAAAACTTGTACTCTTCTCAAACTATAATTAGAATGTTCAAGCCAAGGAGGATGAGATGGGCAGGGAATGCAGCATGAATGGAGGAGAAGAGGAATGCATATAAGATATTGGTGGAAAGCCAGGAGGAGAGAGACCACTAGGATGACTAAGACGTAGGTGGTTGGACAATATTAAAATGGATCATAGAGAGATAGAATGGGATGGTATGGATTGGCTTGATCTGGCTCAGGATAGGTACCAGTGGAGGGCTCTTGTGAACAAGGAAATGAATCTTCGGGTTCCATAAGATGTTGGAAAGTTCTTAAGAGCTGCACAATTGGGGGCTTCTCAATAAGGGCTCAGCTCCACAAGTGAGCAAGTAAACCTTATTACTACCGTAACAAATCACTGGGCCCCAAAAATTCTAGTATGTTGTTAATTATCCCTCAAAGCAAGTTTCAAGTTCATTACTAACACTTATCTTAGTTACTGGAATTAAGGGGAAGTCACCCTACAAATTTTGGCATTAATCTGATGCTGTTTATTAACACATGTGAAAATTTCTGTATCTTCAACACAAAAGTAACACTCTGCTAAAATTGTTTCCACCTCATTCTGCATGAATGCAGTGCTGGTATTTGCAAAACAGGAAGTTCATAAAGTCTCAAATGGCATGATGCTCATACCAAGTTTCACAAAAAATAGTCACTTAATGTTAATGATGTCTAGCTGAAAGAGGGCTTAACAGACAGACATATGAGTATATAATTCATGAATTACATTATGAAAAGGTATTTCACTGCTCTGGAGCGCAAAATAGGTTCTTCTTGCTCTGTAAAATTTTACAGTCTTTGCCTAATATATGACTTTTATCACCTGGCTTCATCCTATGTTGAAGCAGTTCCAATGTTTTAGTGTTATTTGCAGTTGCCACTTCCAGGGTGACTGAGGCAGGAGAAGGAAGGTGACTAACACATAGGTCACACAATTTGAGTATGGGTGGAGGTATGGAGCATGGTGCATGGTGTTTCAAAAAAGCTCCCTGGGACATTCCATCTAAAGGCAATGCATCCACACAGGTATTTACAGGCAGCCTCATACCAAAGACTGCCACTTGAAATTTGTAGACAGAGCGCTGCTACGTAACACGAGAACAATCAGTGACCAGGGCAACAAGGTCTACAACAGTCAATTCTGTTCTCTGAGAAAATGGTTATTTCTGCAAGGGCAATACCAGAGTACCTGGAACCACATGGAGAACACATGGGAAAAGTGGCTAGATGAGGCCACAACACATACATCCAGGAAACAATAAATTGTACGGAGGGACTCACTCACTCACGGAGCTGAGCCCATCTTAAGAAGCCGCCAATTGTGCAGCTACTCAAGAACTTCCAAGCATTTTATGGAACCCGAAGGACATGTTCACAAGAGTCCTCCACTGGTCCCTATCCTGAGCCAGATCAATACAATCCATACCGTCCCATCCTATCTCTCTAAGATCTATTTTAATATTGTCCACCCACCTACATCTTGGTCTTCCTAGTGGTCTCTTTCCTTCCAGCTTTCCCACCAATATCCTATATGCATTCCTTTTCTCCTTCTTGTACAGAGGGACTACCCAGAAAAAAAGGAATCCATGTGATTCATTGATTACTAGACAAAATGGGCATGCATCTCATACCAAAAGAAGACAACTCCCAACATGACAACCCAGCCCTTACAAGATCCCCTATGCCTTCAGTGAAACCAGGCATGACACACAAGAACTGAGGTTCCCACAACGGTGACTATGAAGATTGTATTGTCTTCTGGGATGTGGCACTGTGTAATCTGGTGTATCATTACCCACATGTTGAAAGAAAAAGTTGCCTCCATTTTGAAGGTTGGACACAGAAGGTTCCTCCACAATACTGCTAATGAACTACCTACTACACAGTGTCACATTCCAGGCGAGATTAATTCTACTGTTCATCACATTTCCACTAGAACAGTGGAATAAAAAAAGACACCTGGCTAGAGCTTCAACAGCTAGAAGCAGCCAAACCTTCCACAAAAACCAAATAGAGCATCAGTTTCAACAAATCTCATGTCCTGGCAAACAGCTAATGCTTAAGGCCCCCATATCATAAGGGAAGCCACTGAAACAGTAAAACAATCCTGTAACTTCAACTGAGAACATGGATACAAACTGTAGGAAATCTGGCTTCACTTCTCTTCTTCCAACCCCACTTCATAACCACAAGACCTACAAGTACAAATCAGTTGCTTTCTGCTTCCACCTCATTCATCCTTCAGTGTATGTCTGCAATGCAAGCCAAAACAATGAATAACCTCAACATATGAGGATAACTCTGAAAGCTATAGTTACATAAAGGACTTTTATTTTTGGAATATGCAGTTATCTAATTACCTGAACCTTGCTAGATGTGGCAAAATGTCCCTCCCTTCTGCACTTACAAACCCTTCCTGCAGTTTCCAAGTGTCACGAGGGTGTGATGGATCAACAGCATCAAGTGCCACACTAAACTCATCTGTCCACTCTGGCTGTGGCAGACCCAGCAGTTCGTACAGCAAATCCAGAACGCCTTTCTGCAACCAGAGCACATCAGCACTTGTTAAGTGACCTAGCAGTTAGCACAAAAGTTTGTGTTTGACCATGGTCTCAACCAGGGCAGAGGCCATTCTTAGATTTTCATAACTTTCCTCAATCCCACCCTGGTGAATCTTTCCTTCCCATTTCACAATATGTAATGATCTTCTCATCTCAAATTATGTGGACTACATGAGACAGAGTATTTCTTGAAAACTCAACAGTTACCCTGATAGTCAAAAAACTGCCCTAGTTTTATGTAAATTAACCACATTCATAATAGCCCCTTACTTGTTCATATCCTCAACCAGGCAATTCTGGTATACACCCTAAAATCACATTTCCATTTTAATATTGTCACATGTTAGTCATGTCAGAGTATTATCCTCCCATCTATTCCTAGGTATTCTAAGTGGCTTCTTTCTTTCAGGTTCTTCAATTAATTCTGTTCTGCATTTCTCATTTCCCTCATACATGCTGTATGCCTCACTCATCACACGCTCCGTAAGTTACTGCAGTCAACACAAGATAATTGAAAAAGTTAGGAACCTACCATAGCAATCTTAAATGACAGTCATACCTAACCATACACAGGCCCTTGTGAACATAATTCCAATAAGAGCAGGGACCTGCTTGACCAGCTGAGTTATTTTACTGCATTCTGAAGGAATTAGTTATGCACAAATAACATAAAAATAGGTAGTTGTGGAATACAACTACCTGTATTCAAACTTACACCATACCTATTCAAGAAAAGGAAACACCATGTGAGTTCAAATGCTTCTACTACAACTACTATATCTATTCAAATATGAGTAAACATGTAAGGCAAAATCATTTTATTATTTGTCCTGATTTTATTCTTCAGCACAAACATAATTTCTTTCTGCCTGTTCTAGTTCCACAGAATGATTTTCTGTATAGCAATTCTGTACACAAAACTGAAAGTAGGTACAAACTTAAGGAACAAACTATGGCAAGAGCAGTTTTAGAAGCAGAACAAAAGCCTATTAGAAGAGTAGCCGAAGATGAAGGTTATAACAAGTGCAACCTTTCCACTAATTCCCTCATTTTAAAGAAAGCAAATCTTACAATTTTTCACTATGTCACAGGGTAGTGGGGCATGCACTCCAGTACAGTACACAGGAGAGACTACAGATCCAGTATCAACTGAGAATAAGCTATTATGATGAATGATTTTTATCTTTCTCAGTTTCTTCAGTAAACTGTAGTAATAGTACCTTAAAATCGGCCACAACCAATAAAGATGGCATGTCCCAGAAGACCATAACGTTAATACTCATTGATATGATACAGACCATTCCCCATTCCTTCAACATCCTACTTGAGTTATAAAACACGATCATTGTGTTAACTTTCTTCTGAAGCTTGATTACCAACGCACAGTTGATAAACCTAGGAACAATTTCTATAAGCACTTTCCTCTATATCCATATTTCGTTACCTCTACCCCAGAAAAAACTGGCAGTAGTGGCCACTCCAGTACACTAATAAAAGTGATATTCTCTTCAGTTTTCAATATCTAATCTCAACACAGTACACACAACTGCAACAGGTAAACAGTGTGTGGTAAGAATTCTTTCAAAAAGGTCTTATAGTTTCATTCATTTGAGAAACACAACAGCCCTTCCTTCACAGACAAAGGTTAGAATAAAAGACAAACAAGTGGATTAAACGAATAGGCAGGAAAGGTACAAAAAACTGTCAAAGAGTACTTAACCTTAGAGAACAAACAGTAACACTGTAAGAATCACAGAAGTAAAACCAATGCCAAATTAGAAATTAGTACACATTAGGGGCACAGTATTGGGATCTGTGTTAAAAAGCACCGTGATGAACACAAGAAAAGAGAATCAATATCTGATGTGACAACCATGTTTCTCCAGCATTACCACATTAATAACGGTGTGACACTTTGTCTTCACATAATAAAAATATATTACATTTTCAAAAAGGAATTTTCAAATTTTGCAATATAACATGTGGTTTTACTGGTATCCAGCTCCACATGCCTACATGCACAACAACGCAATGCAATGACACCACTTATTAGTGCCACTGTTCCAGCTTTCAGTAGTCATGTCACAACGTATAATGGAACAAGTAAGATGTGAATATACACCTCATCCTCTTGTCAGAGAGGATGCTACATAATGACTATGGCTGTAAGGGTTAAGTCCCCCCCCTCCTCCCAAAAAAAGCTCTGGTTGTGAGCCTAAAGGAGCTAGGTGCCAAATCAAACTGACTGGTAATAAACCGCCAGTCGTAAAGTAGCTCTGGCTCTGACTCCGGATATACAATATGTTTTCTCAGCTTTGAGATTTTCATGCAGGCCATACACTTCTAAACCTGTCCACCTATGAAATCCTTTTACTTTTACTTCTACTACTAGGATACAAGAACTGCAGTCAACTAACATGTCATCCTCTGGCTACTTACCCTAACTTCTAACTGCTTCAAATACAATACATTAACTAGGGATCTCAGCCCAGAGCTATTTGCGGGATGACAGAAGTGAAGCAAGCCAGGCCATGAACGCAGAACAGACAACAGAGCCAGCCTGCTGCAATGGAACTGGATTTCTCGTTCATCCCTAGAGGAACAAAAGATCTCACATAAACCTAAAAGAAACATTCAGCAAAAAATGCCTTAATTTAAATCATAAACAAGCAAACACTGAGGACTGTTATTGACTCTGTCCACAATTCAGACAGTACTGAAACATCTCTGTCTTTAAGACTGTGGTCACTTTTACCCTGAGGATGGAGGCAGCAGGTTCCTCCAGAAAGTTGATAACCATATACAAATCAAAAGAGTCATAACCCCCCTCCCAAAAAAAAACACAATCTTTATTTCCATCACAATGAAGAGCTCAACACTAATGTCCATGTCTTGCTCCATTTATCTACAGCATCATCATGACACAACAATTTTAGTTTCATGGCTACAGTCTGTAGACCTTCCACAGCTTACTGGCAATTCACATCACTGTAGCTGTGTCTGCTACATTAATAGGTATGTGATTTAACATTACTATTTCCACACTCTTTTATTCTTTCAAGTTAGAACAAGCTAAGATATAACTGCAATTAATGTATGGATATTTTATGCTCTTGTCCAATCTCTATGCAGCTATGTTCTATTATAAACAGAGGAGTAGGGAAAAATCTGACACAAAACTCCTGTGTAAAATCAATGAAGTTTAAATTTGTATTTCATAAAACATTATGAAAATTTGTTTCAATTAAACAGATTGTACACATATCATGGCAACATAGCTTCTATTTGTTAAACAAAAACGTTTCAGTTTAATTTTGAAAATTCTGAAATTGACTGCAATACATTTATATATGGAGCTAGATGGAAAATGAAGAGAGTCTTTAAGTTTTTTTAGTTATTATAATCTCAACTTATTTTATCTACTGAGGTATGCTTTCATATTCAAAATGATTTTAGAAACATTGTGCTGAAAGAATCATAAAGGTAAAATGTAAAGTTGTCCCTGTGCTTAACTAATTAAGCACTACACCATGAAGGTGTATGGGGGAGTGGATGTATAGATCCCCGTTTTCTTGACCTTGGCACTAGCTGGAGGTGTCATCAGCTTCACAGCCTGGCCACTTTACCCTGGGGAAAGAGCACCCGGTACCCATTGGATAGGAGGTTGGGGGACCCCAGAGCCACTTTGGACAATGTAGAGAAGAGAAAATTTTTTCACCCTACGGGGACTTGAACTCTGACCCCTTGGTCGTGCATCCCATAGCTAGTCACTATACCGAATACGCTATCCTGACTATACATAAAAAAACAAAAAGTGAAGTTACAATACTCAGGATTATTGGGATTCTTTACTTTGTCCATCCAGTTTCCGAAATGCCGCGCTCTTTCATGTTCCTCAGAATACTAGACAAGGGACAAAGTCCAAAACGCCAATTACCCTGAGTGTTACACACCACTGTTTAGAACCAAAGTTACAACAGTTTAAAAAAATTATTAGTAGTGAATGTATACAATAATATCAGTTTTCCATTCCATTTGTCTGACTGCAAGAGTCGCTGAGCAAGCTGATACAGAAAGATAATGTCTAACTTGTATTAGGAAGCAGCGAGTTCAAATTCTATCCCAGTTGCCTATGAAGACTGAGGCTTTCCATGTTTTTACTGAGTCATGGTAGGTTAAGGCAGAGTAGTGCCACAGACCATACTCCAAGTCTTCCAATTCATAATTTCACCAGCTGATGCAGCATTACAGACTGCCTCTGTGGTCTTGTGGTCAGAGGTCCTGGCTACAGATCCAGAGGTTCTGGGTTCGATTCCCGGTGCTACCACATTTTCTGAGAAGTGGGCCTTGAACGGGGTCCACTCAGGCTCATGAGGATAATTAAGGAGCTATTTCAAGGAAATAGCAGCTCCAGTCTAGAAAACCGAGATTAACAACCATGGGGATCCGTTGTGCTTACCACGCAACACCCTCTATCTGCAAAAGTTGGCACTAAATTTGGTGACAAGCAGCGGTCGCTCAGTCGGTATAGTTCACTTGCAGACTACAGGCAACAGAGTTTGTTTGTTCTGATAGAGCATTACAAACAAATTAATAATCAACAAACACCATTCTTACCAGTAAATCATACGTCTCTCTGTAACTGAGACAGGAGACACACAAATGGCTTTATGGCATTCTACACAGGAGTTCCAAAGAACACTCAACACCTGATGAAAAGACTTGAGTGTGACTGGGGTATCCGCCTGCATGCTTACCTATTTCGATCAATGTTCAGATGGAAGTCACAGTATGGGGCAGCAAGTGACTGGAGGGAAATCCCAGCTTTGCTTCTTGTGGCTGGATTGTTCAGCAGGAACAACAGTATTCCACACAAGGACTCAGCAATACGTGGCATTTGACAATCCAACAGGTTGCGCATCACAGCAGTTACTCCACCACATAAGATAAATGCTTCAGAGTTCAGAACACCTGCACAGAATTGAAACAAAGTTAACTCAATAAAAGATCTTTCAGAGTAACTGTATTGTTCCCTGGGGCTCATAAAATTCTACGTGGTACACACAAAGTTATTCAAAACTGCACTAAAGGGCAGAATGAAACCGATGTTGCACTATTTCCTATTGGTCTTTTCCCTTAAAAACTTATGGTCTGATATTGTACACTCTTTGTTGTATATTTTATTAATTTATGGTTTATTTAATGATGGAGCCAGTAGCTCAGACTAAGCAGCACAGAATAATATGATAATTGATGAATGAGGGATCAGAGTGGATGTTGAAGAAAGTGGTAATGGTCTAATCTGAGGTACTACAATATATATGAGACAAACTCTGTCTTAAGTGCAACAATTTAATTGTAGTTCTTTCTTCTACAATTACATTGTTGCACTTAAGACGGAGTTTGTCTCATATATATTGCGTGAGTGTAACAGGATGCTTAAATATAATACTGAGGTACTACGTTGGCATTTGCCTGTGGAGACTAACAAAACCATAAAAACCCTCAATCAGGAGAGCAGGTGTCCCAGCTGAGGTAAAAATTGGGCATGTCCTGAATATAAGACAGGAGTGTTATCACTTGAGCCAACTTGCTCAGTATTTTGGTGTAAACCATGATGATTTTTATGCAGTAACAAAGACAAGCATCAGTCTTGCAATGTTTCACAGTGCAAGTTGAATCCTGCATGCTCATCCATACATACATTCATATGAAACTGGGCTAAAAACAATACACACTCATACAAATTTCAATAACTCTGTTTCAGTCAGCATGTAAGTACCCTTACATTTCTTTAGCCTTAGGACATTCATCATTTGATAAACCTAATTTGGGACCATACAAACTGTCTGGTTACAAAACAATATAAAACTGACTATCAATATCACAGAATTGTTGCAGAGAATAAATTATGAAACAATGAAGAAATTTTACCTGGAAAGGTTTGTAAAGTTCTTAATAATTTGGAATACTGAAAAGATGGCAATGAATCAGATGTGTTTTGGACTGAATTTTAATATGTATATTAATAAAAAGTCACTCCTGAGGGCCTAGCAATAAAATTTGCTATCTGATTAAACATAAGATTAAAGAAACAGCAACAAATTAAAGATAAAGATGTAAATACTTTTGACTGAATTCGCTATCCCAGTACCTTCCCAAAGTAATAAATTTAACTTTCATGTGACTAAAGCTAGATGATTAAGGAACTGGTGTTCAATTCTCGGCACCCCACAATATTCAAGCTAACTCTGGGGTCCACTCAGTCTCCTGTACAATGGGTCAGGGTTCTTCTCCCAAGTCTTAAGAAGCCAGTGCATGAAGCTGACCACTCATCTCAACCTAGTGCCAAGATTAGGGATTCACAGAGCTACATCTGCACTCTCCCATATGTCTTCCTAGTGTGGTTTTGGAATATGTACAGGAAAACCACTGCCTTTCAAATATGAAGACCGATAGGGATAGCATAGCATTAATGCTCTAGGCTGCCCTGTATACAGTTCAACAGTGGTGTGAAAGGACACACTTGTCTATCAATCCAAACAAGATGGTGATTGTACCCTTTACTACGAAGATGGATATAAAGGGGCTCAAAGAACCAATCCTCTTCAGTAAAGTGACCCGGCTATCCAGTGAAGTCAAGTACCTTAGATTAACATTAGACAAGAGGCTGACATGGAAACAACAGCTGGATAAGGCTACTGACAACACCTATAAAGCCTTCTGGACATGCAGAGGCACATTTAGGAAGACTTGAGGACTGACACCAAGGGTGGTATACTGGATATACACTGCAGTGGTAAGACCCATAATCACCTATGCCGCCACTATATGGTGGCTTAGAGTCATACTCAAGACAAGTCAGGCAGAACTTAGCAAACTGCAAAGGACAGCTTGGGAATTACGGGAGCAATGAGAACAGCTCCAACAGCTGCAATTGAAATCCTACTAGGACTCCCTCCACTGCATCTGCAGATTGAAGCAGAGGCCAAGTTAGGAAATTACAGATTATGTTGCAATGTTCAATGGAGACCTAAATCCGAAGGTTTTGGACATGCATACATGACTCAGGACACAAAAAAGAACCCATCCTACTGATGGGATCTGATAAAATGCTACTGAAACATGTTTATGATACACCCTTCATGATCAGAATTCCTGACAGAAGTGAATGGAAAGAGGGGTTTCAACCTGATAGAAAGGGGGGACTAACTAGTTTATGGATGGTTCCAAGACAAATGAAGGCACTGGAGCTAGAGTGTATTGTGATGGAAGAGGGTGGACATGTAGTTTTGACCTTGGTCAGTACACAACTGTATTCCAGGCATAATTGTATGCCATTAAGGTGTACACAGTTGAGAATTTAGATAGAAACTATAAAAATAGGAACATCCATATTCTATCAGATAGTCAAGCTGCAATTAAAGCACTTACTACACACAAAATCACTTCAAAATTGGTTTGGGACAGCCACCAATCCCTCACACAACTGGCCAGACATAACAGAGTTCAACTGATATGGGTGCCAGGTCATGAGGGTAGTGCTAGGAATGAAATTGCAGATCAGCTGCCAAGAACAGGATCTGAACAGCCAATCATTGGACCTGAACCAGCTTGAGACATCTCAATTGGAGTTGCCATGAAAGCGATCAGTGACTGGACAGATATAAATTACAAAAGAAAAAAACACTTGGATTCCATAACTGTATTCAAACAGGCAAAAGGATTTATATCAGGACCCTCTGCCAAAAGAACAAGGGACCTGTTGAAATTAAACAAAGATCAACTCAGATGGGTGGTAGATTACTTACTGGACACTGCCACCTAAAAGGGCACCTTTTCAAACTGGGACTGACATAGGACCCAACCTGTGAAAGGTGCCTACAAGAAGATGAATCAGCCACACGCATCTTATGTGATTGTGAGGCTATAGCTTATTTAAGATATTGCCTCCTGGGTCGATTCTTCAGGGAACCAAGTGACATTTATGATGCCCCGTAAACAAAGTCCTACATTTCATTCGAAGTGTAGGATTAATAAAGGGTTAATCCAAAGGGGAAGCACAACAGATCATTGAAGGTCATAGTGCGAGGACCCTGTTTTATGGCTCACCCCTCATACTCATACTCAAGGCTCTAGGCTTGTATTTGAAAGGTGCCTTGTTCATATTTCAGCCAGGACAACAGCTATCCTGACAGAGGTCATCTGAGGTGTTGCTTAGCCCACACGGAAGGATGGTACCCTGATTAAGACATGACCAATTCATTTCAAATCTCTTCCACCTGATTCCTCATCAATCATTCTACCATTCAATACTATACAATCTGGATACTGAAAGTGTCTCCAAACTGATTAATGGAACATACACGGTGTGTCCAGGATTCATTAGGACTCATTTTTTAAATTTTGCCCTGCAATGTCATCTGTTGGCAAATTGGGGCATTAAGATTCTTGAAGTTTCAGCTGTGGTTGTCTATAATTTCAAAGTGCAAGCATCGCTGTATCATCTGTTCTGACCTTGAATGTAACAGTACTGTTCTGATGCTTGTCGGAAATTGGCAGTTGAACAGAGAGCCAACATCAAATTTTGTTTGAAGTTAAGCAAAACAGCCGGAGAAGCGTATGAAATGATGAAAAGTGTGTACGGTAGTGACTGTTTGAGTCACTCGAACATTTTTCGATGGTATGCTGTATTTCATGACGGCATGGAGGACACTGAAGATGCTCCACGTGCATCAAAGCCGAGAACAAGTCGCACTGAAGAAAATGTGAAAAAAAGTGACTGAAATGCTTGCATCAGATAGATGTGTTTCTGTAAGACTCATCTGGGGGCTTTTGGGAATACGAAAAAGTACTGTGCATCAAATTTTGACTGAGGATTTGGGAAAACGGAAGGTCTGTGCATGGTTTGTATCACACGCACTGCCAGGTGATGAAAAACATGCCAGAGTGGAACACTGTAAAGACATGTTACGGTCAGGCCAAAGTTATACAAAATTTACAAAACTGATTGTTACTGGTGACAAGACACGGTGTTTTCAATATGAGCCTCTCACAAAGCGGCAGAGTGCAGCCTAGTTGAGCCCAAAGAAGCCGAACCCAAAAAAAGTGAGCATGCAAAAGAGTCGTGTAAAGACACTGCTAACCGTTTTCTTTGATTCCAAAGGAATCATTCACAGGGAATTTCTGCCAGAAGGTCAACAGTGAATTCTGATTATATCAGAGTCTTCAATCGTTTGTGGGCGAGAATTCTTAGAATTTGATGTGAATATCAAGAGCAAGGTTCCTGGTCGCTCCTCCACGACAATGCCCCACCCCACAAATCGAAGATCGTGCGCAATTTCTTGGCCAGAAAAGGGATCACAGTCCTTGATCATCCTCCGTATTCGCCAGATTTGGCTCCAGCAGATTTCTGGTTGTTCCCAAAAGTTAAGTTGGCGATGAAAGGAGACCGTCATGACACCATCCAGGACATCCAAAGGGAATGTACTGCAATTTTAAATGTGATTCCACAAAAGGAGTACAGTGACGGTTTTCGGAAACTTTTCAATCCATTCCAGCTATGTATTGATTCAGAAGGAGACTATTTTGAATAAAAAGAGTGAAATTTTGAAAATAATTCGTGTCTTGTATTTTTAATGAACATAGGCCTAACAGAACCTGGACACACTGTGTATAACTTAACAACAGAATGACTCACAGATTTCGGCAAGTGTTGCGAGGCAAGACCGCAGCATCCTATCCTTTTCTTCAGCTGCACCATTTGCTAAAGACACTAGTGAGCGTGCCAACGAGATAGGGAAATCCATGGGAGCAAGAACAAGCATCCGACGGACCAGCCGCAGGGCCTGAACTCGCTCCGCATCATTTCTCAGCATCAAATCCAGACTCCTGAAATTGTAACTTTATTCATACACAAATCTCCACTTGGAGAATACATGAACAAAAATAAACTCTGAAAGCATAAGAACAAATATATCAAATGAAATGAAACCCTTTCTTAACACTTTCCCATCCTATTTATTTCCACTATCACGCCCACTAGCTAAAAATTGTGTTAAAATTAAAAAAAAGAAAAAGATACAATGGTACGCAAAAATACAGAACTGTCATCCGCTGCTCCTATACTTGAACCACCATCACAGATGTAAAAGATGGTAAACAGCAAAGATAAAACACTCAGCACATTGTCATAATGCAGTTGTAAATTTGTGAAGTTGGTGATGAAGGCTATGACAATGGGTATTTTTAATGAACATAGGATGTTGGTAGCCAAAATTACAATGTTGGTAGCCATCTCACACAGGCCAGACAAAGGTCACTGTTCTTGAAAACAGTATTATTTAGCCAGGACCAAGATAGAATACTCTCGCATACAAACAATATTAATCACAATCTCAGGTACAGTTCACCACAACTGCTTCATCAAAGAGGGCTTTGACATACACAAATCTGTCAACAAGAAATGTGAATACCAGCACAATAGCATCCAGGGTGAATTCCAAGGGCAAATAAATTCCACTTTCACCAAAAACAATGTGCATATGGGGGATGGGGAGAGGAGAAAGGACACCTCTGCATCTGTGTGGAAAAAACTGGTCTCTTCAGGTCCTTTCACTGTTGCCCCATCAAGGTATCCTGTGATTGATCTGTTGCCCTTTTCAGAAACTACAGTTTCCATTGGTCTACCCATGGCCGCATCTTCCCTTCCCCATCCTTGGGTCTAAGTGACCATGCCTCCTGGTTACCCTACTTCTCCTACACAACCCACCTCTTGAACAATTTAGCTTACTTCAAACATCGAAGAGGAGACAGCACGTTCTTCTGAAATGCTGGTCACCTTTAACTGGACTGCATGGTGTCATAACCCAGATCACCATAAGCTAAATCTTCACCACCATGAAAACCTAAACTCTTATCTTATTTATTGAGATATTGTGTTTCTGCAATTCCACAAGATTTTAGTTTTTATAAAACATTTTTCTTCAACTTCCATGTGAGCGACAATGGTTCTCAATATTAACACCACAGAACATAACCCCTTGACCTGTAGTCCGCAAGTGAACTATGCTGACAGATTGATCGCCACTTGTCAGTGAAGTTAGTGCCAACTTTAGCATATAGAGGGTGTCACGTGGTCAGCGCAACGGATCCCCATGGCCGTTAATCTGAGTGTCCTAGATGCGAGCTGCTATTTCCTTGAAACAGCTCCTCAATTATCTTCACAAGGCTAAGTGGAACCCATTCCAGATCCACTATTACTCAGAAACTCTGGTAGCTCCAGGAATCGAACCTGGGACCTTGCCAGGAACTCTGACCACTAGACCACAGAGGCGGTCCCACAGAACATAACATTTTAAGAAAATGGCAAGCCCTACATGGCCAGCCTGTACAAAACTGGATTGCCAGTTTGTTACACGTTCATACACCTCAAGTTGTTCTGGGTTACACGTCAATAGTTAACACTTTTCAATCATCTAGTCTAATGACACACACAGAATATTTCTAGCTTACAAAGAAAACAGCAAGTGAATAATTGTAGTAGTTAACTCTTTGACTGGCGCGGGCGTGTTTTAACGCCTGGACGATGCCAGCCGTTCCCTGGCGTTGGCGTGTTTTAACGCTTTGACAATCTCGTCCCTTCTTTGCTCTCTTGGCACTCATCAACCAAAGACATATATATTGTAACGTGTCTGGAATCCAGAAGTCACTTCTATGGAAACGCTAGAACAGACCGTTGCATAAGAAGTAACAATAGCGATACTGTAATTCCAACAGTGAGCTGTTGTATCAAGAACATCGAATCTCCACGGTAACAACAAACAAAGCAACGTCTCCATGGTTATAACAGAAGGTTCATTTGCCTAGCAGCGGCGAGGGTATAAATAGGCCAGCTTCGATGAGAAGCCGTCACTCTCGGAACAGGCCTTGAAGAAGAAGCTTCGGAATATCCGTCTGGGTCCAGCATCGCCGGAATGTTGTGAGCAGTGATTGTAACACTGCAAGTGCAAATGATTGTAATGTGTGTAAGTGAGCGAAGGAAATAAAGTCGCTATATTGGAACCACGGCGTGAACTTATTTGTAGCGTGACACACAAAACACGCTACAATATGATAGTTTTTGTGCATGTTTGTAAAGAACCCTTGTAAACTTTGTGGGGGTCTATATTACTGTCAGAACCCTCTGAGAAGGAAAAGGTCAGAAAATATTTCACATTCATTCAGTTTCACCATGTCTTCTTGCAGCAAGTGTCTTCGTGTTCCTACAGACCAGCTGGAAAATG
>NW_019731224.1:162021-179729 GCF_002891405.2 Cryptotermes secundus | reverse complement strand
GTGCAGTGCAGTCACGCCTCCGCCCTCGACCTTGAAAAGGCCACCAGTGAAAGAGCCAGTAAATCGTCTAGAGGGTGGCTTGAAAATTCACAAAATGGTCCATGTTCCTCCCAGTAACAATAAGAAGAATGGTGCCCTGAGAAAGTGTCGCGTGAGTGCTAAGCACAAGGTTAGAAAAGAAACAAGTATCATGTGTGCAGGCTGTGGTGTGGCTCTCTGCAAACTTTCATGTTTAAATGTTTATCACACTAAGAAAAACTAATAAAGAGGTGTGGAAAAGCATTTATTGCATAATATATTGTATTATAATTAGTTCCTGAAAATTTCGTTCTTAAACACCAATTTTTGTTGAAGTTGTTTAGGAAAAAGTAACTACATGCATTTTAGCGACATAAGCTTTAAAGGGCCTGCCAGGACAGGGGTGGGATTTAAATACCCTTCGCGCCAGTCAAAGAGTTAAGGACACTGTTCTGTGTTATAAGACAAAAATAAATTTAAACCAAATGCACAAATTACATACCGGGATATAAGGCAAGGGTAACGAAGCTTGTTTAATATCCTGACATCTTTTTCTTCTTTCAAAAGATATCTGACAGCACGTAAAGCCGCAGCACGAACTTGAGAAGCTTCATTTACTAATGCTACACGCAAACTGTGAATAAAAGTATAATAATTAATTCCCTATACATTTCTTTCAAAGAGAAGAGATAAATGACATTCCAACATAATCTAATACTAGGTACTAGATACTAATTACAATGTGTGTGGCTAATACTTCTGCAACTTTGCATACATACACATATATACAATATACTTCCAATTCACATCAGTCTAAAACATCCACCTGCCTGTTTAATCCACTGTCATATGACTTAGGTTCACTGTTCTTTGATTGAAACAGACCAGTAAATTAAGTATCCTTCATGGGTTACATTTCAGCACTTCAAGCACTGATGATGATATACTTTCACTATTTTCCCCTGTGTTGGAGATGGTAAAGGGTTAACCCTGCTCCACAAAATGATTAACAATTTACATATTAAAAATTCTAGTTACCATATATGACTGAAGGCATAAAGCAAACAACTCTTACAAATCCATTTTGCAGCTTTTCCAGTCATTAGAAATTACATACTAAAAACAAGAACATCATAATGATCAGAATGTGCTTTACCCCCCCAGGAAAATTATTTAACTAATTCCTGGTACTCATTTCTGTTAGAGGCTGAGTCGGCCCCTGGGCCATGGTGCGGCTGAAAGGATTAGGTCAACTGAAAAAATCCAATGACCTCATCGCAACTTGAACAGGCGATCTGACGGCTTGTAGCAGAGTGGCTCAACCAATTACGCTACCGCGTGCTCCATATCTGGACTTCAGAGATCCTCAAATGTTTGCAACAAACTAATGTCTTGGACACTAGACCAACTGCCGTCTGGGATGTGATGCCATGTAGTCTGGTAGATACTAACTGATGTTCTCTGAAACATCTGCTAATATCTACCAAACTAAACAGTGTCAAATCCCAGAGAGCAATCCTCATAATCACTGCTGTAAGAACCTCAAATCTCACAACTATTATTTTCCAATGGAATGGTTTATAAGTATTGCTGTAGTCATATGGATACAGGAGAACCCTACATTTATAAGGACAAATGAGCATCTTCTTTCTCCCTCAAACAAAATCTTATACAGTTTTCAATATAATTTCCTAGTTATGAATAATGTTCTCCTTTCTAGTACATGCGAAAAACCGAGAACTTTGTGGTTTCTCAACTCTCAATTGAAATATACAATGGGATTTTTCATTGACCTTCTACTGATGTATTTTACAGTCTTTATGCTTGTGAAACTGGGATGCCTTTAGATAGTATGGGCTGAGGACTATTTGTACCTGTTAGTATCATTCTCAAGAGAATAAGATTATGCAACTTGGATACTGTACAATGCATGGCACACTTATAATGGAAATATCAATACAGTCATTTGCTTTCTATGAATTTCATAACTTGGGCACAGGTGATCAGTTTTGGCTATGGCATGAATTTCTGGTTTTAGTCATAAATAATTTGTGATTTTTTATTTTTACTGGCTAAAGTAAAATTAACTTCAAGCTTCAGTAAACTACACTTGATGAAAACTTAAAATCATGCAAGATGTGCGGGTCCTGTGGCGATGACTACAAAGACTACTGTCTTCTGAGTTGTAATGCCATGTAGTGCTCTCATACTATACATACAGCAAACCAACAATAGTTAAAAAAAATCTTGGGCACGTGGTCCCAGCTTTACCCAGTTAGTTTCATCACGGTTATTTTGTTCAAGACATATCTGCTGGAAGGTCACAGGCTCAATTCCTGATGATGTCATTAGATTTTTCAACTGACCTAATTCTTCCAGCCACACTATGGCCCTGGGATAGACTCAGCCTCTAACAGAAACGAGTACAAGGAATCCTCCTGAGGGTAACGAGCAGCCAGCATGTAAGCCTCACAAAATTAACCACCATCTGCGAGTTGAATGTCTAGAAAAATGTGGGAGACTCGACAACTCACAACCCTACGGGACTTTAGAGCCTGTTACAGGGAGAGCTTTGTTTTTTTACTTCTTTTTCTATATCTCATGTAACCATCAATGGACCTAATTGTTGACACTGCCATGACAGCTGAATATTTCTCAGGCCCAGTTCCAGACAGATCATAACCACATGCATCATAACAGAAGAGTGCTTAGCAAATGAAATTTGCTGCGGAGGTACAGACGGGTCCTACTCTCACACCCATCAAGTCAGAGAACTTACCACTAGTTCATCACAGTAAGTTTAAGTTTGTAATGAGTATGTTTTTTGCAATGCTGACATTACAGGCAACAAGAACCCCAACCATAGGGGCACTCAATCAAGGTATCAGTTTTAAATTCCAATGAACACATGGAAACAGCTGACCAAATATAACCCAATGAACTGATCTCACTTATTTATCAAATATAGCAAGCAAAAATTCACCTTCCACGGTAATATTCTTAAATAATATACAGCACTTCATTTCAGCCTTGCAATATTACAAACATACTACACAACAGATGTTCGCACACAGCTGTCAAGCAAAGTTAACCTCATTGCTGCAGACAATTAAGGCACAATACCAAAAATTGCTGGACAAAATATGAAACCCACCAGCACTGTAATTCTTCTATGGTGTAACCAAGGCCTCCAGCCCAAACGTCCGATTTCGTAACCAATTTGACTAATACATTTAGGTAACTAAACCGCTTTCCTTCACTAAGTCCTTGTTTCTTGCAAATGTAGGAAAGAATCTCCCGTGCATTTTCATTTGCATCTGAAAATAATTAATTAACCAATGAAATACTCAATATAACTTCTCTTTTACATAATAAGGTTATGAATAACGTACTGAAACTCCAGACAGAACACGGACCTACCTTTCGAGAAATCTAGTTGCACTTCATCTTCGCTGTCATGCCGACCTAGAACAGAGAACACGCATTCATAACAGTCTTGACATAATTAAAGTAAACACATCTTCTTAAAAGCCGCATTAAATTTTCTTACTACGTATTGAACGTCCAGAACGTAAAGTTCTCCCTCTAATCATCCAACTTGCCATCGCCATACTTTCAATCCGTGATCCGTGCTTTTCACCGTAGCTGACATTGATTGCGCAACGAACTACACTAAACGCACATCCGTGTATATGTGGATCGAGTCCTAGTATACCCATTCATTTGTAAACGAAGTTACCATGTCATCCCGCTTCAGTGTTTCTGTTCATAACAAACACACATTACTTTAATGGAGACCTCTTTAGTCATCCGTGATCTACCCGATCTATACTCTCCATGCACTTTGTATGTAGAGGAATATTGTATGGTGCCATCTATTGCCTTCACGATACTATTCGCCAAACCTCGAAAGCTCATCACTGTCTCCCACAGTAAAATAAAAAGAAATGTCAATTTTCATTTAAAATAAATCAAGCAAACTGAAATAATTACGCACTACGTCATGACCGCGTATGAGAAAGTGTAGGTACAGTTCTACAAATTCTTAACCTTGACATTTGATGCTGGCTAGTAGTCAACTTCCCATTCCAGCTGCTTTACAATTCAGTATCCATGATGCAGTAGACTTGGTGGCCCTGCCAGAAATCGAACCCGTCATCCATCATATAGACAGACAATACTGAGAACATGTTTATATAATTGTTCATGCTGTCCCTAACATCCTTCTTTGCGTTTCCTGAGTTATGCATGTAAACAACACAACCGTAACTTTCCAGCTCCAAGCACACGCAACAAAAATGGAAAATTACTACTTCTTACAACCCCATAATCTGTAAACTGGCTTCATTAAGAGAGATATTTTATTTGATTTGTTGCACGTTTCTTTGTATGTTTAATGACACTATATTAACTCCATTAGTTTAAACCTGAAACTGTAAAGCATTTGTTACTTTTTCTACCAAAGATTATCCTAGCTCAGAGGGGTGTCCAGAAAACTGAATGTGTTCCCAATTGTAAAATCTGACAGCTAAGTCTGTTACCTGCTTTCCAGAATGTGCTTATTCAGTTACCTGACACAAGTCTTCCGGCACAAATCAGAAATGAATGATTAAGTAATGACACAAAATAATAATCCTGTACCAAGGGCAACAACCTTCAACTAAAATAAAGTACAGAAAATCATGCAAGAGTATATTAAAAATCATAATGTGTGATGCAAGGAACTTTTGGGATTGCTTTCTCTTCTTGACCTACTTAAATATTTTCTTTAGGCAATGTTTAGTATTATGCATTACTTGATCAAACAATGGAACTTGTACATTCTCAAACTTGAGTTTCCAAAATTTTTAATGTTCTCATGGAATTTTTTTTATGGAAATTAGCCTGTACTGGATCTCACCAGTGCCAAGAGCTCTTTCAATTCAAGAAAGGTTCAATGTAGCCATACATAAACAGTCACAAACTGGAAATGAGCCTAATGCAACTGAGATATATTATTCGCAGTGAAGTCAAATGATGTGAAATACAGATTTCTATCAAAATCTACACCTCTGTGTACATTTTCAGTTATGAACGATACAGGTGCTTAGATGACCTCAGTCTGCTGAGGTAAGACAATTCTGCAGAGCAGAAACTCATATTAATATTTATCATTCAACATGTTTCTATCCTTGTTTACAGGGACTTGTCTGTAGGTTAATTTACAATGCTGTCAGTAGCCGGACTATATAGCATAAAACTATAAGACAGACGAACAATGAATTGGAATGGACTTGGAAGGAAGCAGATGTGGCCCAAACGATGTTAGTTAGTTAGAGGGTGGGTTTCCCCATGCACTGAGACCTGTATTGGTCCATTGTCCTTCCCTCTATGATTTCTACCAGTCTCTATATCCTACCGATACTGGTGCTTACCATCAGTCCCGCCCAGCCAGCGAGACCAGCTCTACTAGCTGAGAGTTATCTATAATGCTTCCCCCAACTACTAGAGGTATTAGAGACTGCTGTTGGGCAGGAAACGTCCGTTAATTTGGCTCAGTAACCTCCTTTGGTGATATGAGGTTCTTTTACGTGCTGTAAAGCTACGACACGGGACCCACGGCTTAAAGTCCCTCCCAGAGGACTTGTTCCTTGAATTTTTCCGCCCTTAAAAATTCGACGACCTCTGCCGGGTATTTGAACCCGCGTACTACTTGTCATGAGGTGGGAACGTTACCTCTAGACTACGGAGGCCGCTCGGCCAAAACGATGTACTATACTATAATTTTCATGAAGGGACTGAGGAAAATCACAAGAAACTCGGTAAAAATAGACGGTCCCATTCGAGATTTGAACCAAGCACCTTCCAAACATGAATCTAAAGCATTACTACTATGCCTGGCTTTTCATACCACAGCCTCTCTTAATACATAAATTTATGCACCCCCCCCCAATCCATCAGGCCATACAGTGACAGCAGGAACTAATTTCTTTTAAATTATAGCTTGAACTTCTCTTTCCATTTGTTGATGGCCAATTGAGTGTTATCTTGTGAAACACGTGGCCATGCACTTTCAGTTCTTTATTCCAGTAACTCCAGGAACTAAAATGATTCTCTCTGTGTTTTGTGCACTAACTGTTTTAAGTTCATTCCAAACATGGTGATCTAATGGATTTAAATCTGGAGAATTCAGAGGCCATTTTATGGGTGTGACAAACTTAATTGCTGCAGCAGCATCTGAAACTTCCAACAGCAGGTAATATTAATGTCAAAATGCTTATTAGTAACATACAAAATTGACATTATGTTTCTGCATAACAAATCAACCAAGCTGAATAAATATTTTGTTTTTAAGGTATGGTTTGCAAACATAGACTGAGGGTGTTGAGGAGAATATTTGGACCAAAGAGAAATGAAGTGACATGAGGTTGGAGAGAACTGCATAATGAGGAGCTTAATAACTTGTACTCTTCTTCAAGTATAATTAGAATGATTAAGTAAAGATGGATGAGATTGGCAGGGCATGTAGCAAGAATGGGGATGAGGAGAAGAATGAATATAGGATATTGGTGGGAAAGCCAGAAGGAAAGACACCACTGGGAAGACCAACACATAGATGGGTGGACAATATTAAAAAGGATCTTTGAGATACAGGATGGGATGGTATGAAGTGGACTGACCTGGCTCAGGATAGGGACCAGGGGAGGGCTCTTGTGAACACAGTAATGAACCTTCGGGTTCCATAAAATGCTAGGAAGTTCTTGAATATCTCACAGTTGGGAGCTTCTCAAGAAGGGCTGAGCCCCATGACTGAGTGATGGTATGGTTTCCACAACTTATGAGTCTGGTTACAATCCACAGAGGTGCCTATTTCTACCATTATTTCTATAAGTCTCTTCTTTGCAGTGCATGGTATCGTATAGTCTTGAATTTTCAATGATGTATATTCTCAAGAACTGTAATACACAGGGCAAATGGGTAGCTCAGGGGGTTACATCTCTCTTTATATGGATATCAATAAACAGAAAGAAGTATGAATTTCGAGAGACATATTCGTGAAGTGGTGTTGGTTAACTTAATCCATTACTTATTTCTACAGCATAAAATAATATAAAGACTCTGACTTTAGAACATTGTACATTATCACTGAAGGCAAGAAAAACAGAAAAGACCCAGAGTCATATCATAACATTCGGATTTCACGCTTATAATGGCGATAAAAGCCAACAAAATTATACGATCAAATTATAAGAATGATACATAAGCTCTGAAGCCTATAAATGATGAATAAAATAAAATTTGAAAGTGTGTTGAATATTCACCAGTTCCTCCATCATATCACCAAACAAACCGACTCACATGGTAATGCTCCTGGCTTGTATTCCAGAGGTACTCAATTCGAATCTTGGCCAGGGCATTAACTATCATGACTGAGGTCATTTTGTGGCTTTCCCCCTCTAGGAAAATGTTGAGATAGAACTCTGAAGGCCGCAACTGCTTCCTTCCACATCCTTTTCAATTTACTATTCATTCATCATCCTGCCATTTGATGCTGCTATGATATTGAGCTGCTGACACTGTCATTAAATAAACAATAAACAAATCCACCATATCACTACTTAACTACATAATTAATGTCAACTGAAGATGTCACCACTTCCCTAAGAATAAGAAGCAAAGGACAGTTAAGGCAGACAAAACCAAAAGTAGTTAAACATTATGAATTCGACTTGATTAAACAATTTTAATTTTAGACCACGTAATATGCAATATAACCAAATACCACCTCGAAGTTCCCTGCTTTTCCCAGGAGAACTAATATATTATCTTTCATTTATACTAATTATTATAACTATGAAGGAACTGCCAGTTTCACCTATGCTTATATTACAATTTACAGGAACTTATTCCAGGCTTTGCTGATATGTGCAAATCTTTGTTTCTTTGCAATCACAAAGACAAAATCACCTTTGTAAGAAGTACCACACACCTTTCTATTTGTACATTTAAAACTATGTGGAAAATGGGGGAGGAGATGCATACCAACTTTGAAATATGAGAAAAAAATTCCCTTCAGTCCAGTCCCATGCTTCCATAAACCTGGATGAAAATGAAAGCATACATCAGAAAGTACTGGCAACTTAAACCTTGAAAATACTTGCGTACAATTCATTCATTACTGTATGAAATAATGAACTTATTACACTGTTTACCTGATATAACTGTGTATTTTCACTGCAGGATGATTGATATACTGACAAAACATAAGTGCATCAATGTGATATTTTTCATTCTGTATGAATGTGTACAAAAATTCCTTTCCTTTAAGGGCATAAGCAATGCTTCTTATCACATCAGTTGTCCATATGCAGTGAAAGAGTAGAAAGAAAATTAGTATGGCTTATAATGTGAACTTAATTATAGTGAGATATAGCATTGGCACCATCAATTTGTTGATGCTAAACATGTGGAAGTATCTCATATAAAAAAAAAGAGCATTTTTTCCTGGCAATACTGTCATAATGATTGATTCAAACTGTAATCGGATGCTTGCCTGCCACGCTAGCAGCCAGTAAATATACTGTTAAACCACAACCTTGGCCTATCCCTTGTTTGGTAGGGGAAAGTGCAAATTCAAAATTTGGGAACTATATGTCTGAACTTTTGTGATCCTGAGGCAGAAGTGCTTAGCATGCCAGCTGTTGTAAATTGTAATCAAAAACACTGATTGACAGCTGTTGAGTATAAAGGGTTATGTAAGCACAACAAAATATTCAACTTCTTTGTCTGAATAATATGAAGATGTCCAGAATGTTGAATTATTCTTAATTAACTTCATGTCTACGTAATTAATTCAAACAACTTAGGAAACGTACACACTATAGCACAGTAGTTCTGGCACAGTCATTATGTTAATAGCTGTTATCATAAAATGTGTTTCAATCCTCTCTATAATTTATGTCCAAAAACAACTTTCTTTCTGATCAATATTTTGTGAGTTATGCAAAAAGGAATGTAATTTGATCTTCATGTAAAATGGCATTTACTGTTCTCCATTTTACCTAAAACTGAATTATGTTGACAAAAATTTTAGTAAAACTCACTAGGGTCAAATTTCAGAAAAACTGATTTTCTGTGTTGTTTTCATATAGTCAGCCAGATGGACGATACTACATGCATTTTCACCTTTTTGTTGTTTTGTTCTATAACAGTTAAATGATTTGTCTCATGTAACATATAATTTTGACGGATTAAGTATAATTAATTTGTATTTATGTAATTGATGTGACTTGTCTTATTATCATTGATTATTTCTATATCCATTGGTCTTCCAGCCATGTAAGAATCCATGGAATGTAAATGAATGAATGAATATGCCAAGAAGAATATTTCCACACACACATTGTTCTAAACCTCAGTGCTGTATAGTACTATGCATAATTACTAGTTGGGCTTGAATGTCATGTAATTCAATGATTTTTATATGTGAGTATTCAAACAAACGTTTTTATGACTTGACACACTGTCATTATACCAAGATTATAGTGCATTAAAACCACTGAAAGTTATCTAATACATTCCATTCAAAGATCTACAAAGCAGGTAGTCAGATAGGTAAATATATGTACTGTTCTGTTACAAGTGATATAGTACAAAGAAGGAAGAAATGCATTAACCAGGCTGCACAATGAACCTATAATATGAACTTCCCAAATTGACAAGAATGATACTGTGCAAGGATCTGAAGTTTTAACTGCATACAGACATTCACTAACAGTTTTGGAGACAAAACCACGGGAACTTTGCCTGCACTGTGGTTTATATGGAGTTCCATTACTCCAAGTACTGCTGCATTTGAAATTAAATGAAAAGCAACCAAAAAGAAAATCAAGCTCCTCTTTGCCATACAAGTCCTTTCAGAAAAAACTGCACTATTACAAATGTTAGAATATAAACACAGTCTTCTGTCTTAGAATTCTGAATACTACTTGAAGTGACAACAATGGCTGTGAATGGATAGAAGCGTATCGGTCTCCCACAGTAGAGACTGTGTAACACTGTTTGCATAACTAAAATATTTCCAAACCAAATCCACAAAAAAACTTAGCATTTTTTAATCCACATATATTACAATTATTATGCTTTTCTGTTTATTATCGTATTTCTCACTTTAAAAATAATATAAATGCCAAGTTGAAATTCCACCACCAGCAAATCTAAGTCTGTGGCATAATATATGCCAAAGACTGGTTATGTCTCCAGAGCCATTTCATGATTGAAGCCCTATACAGAAATGTTCCCTTCATAATAATGAAAAAGATTATGGTGTAGATGGAGAGTGGAGATTCCATGCCTATTTGTACTTACATAGTGCATGTTGGACAAAGCTGAAACTGTTCAGGAATATCTGTCCCATATAATACATGAAGAAGCTGTCATATAAGAATCTACTCAACAAACGCTTCGAATGCAATGTGTAACGAGAAATTCCTATGTAAGAAATATAATGGGTGAATGGCTTTTATTATACTAAAATGAGGTTTTCACTGAATATGGATTAAGCAAAACTGCATCAAGAAACATTTCATCTTCTTATTAGACATACTGAATATAATTATGATAAAATAATTTCTTTACATAAGTAGTTAAAAAACCGTCTCTACATAAATAAATACAATTACATAATCAATAATAATAAATTAATTTCTAGCAATAAACACAGTGGATGTGTGGGAACGATTTCTGGCAGACAGAAAATATGAATAATGATTGTTCTGTCAACTGGAATCACACTAACTTGAGGTAAGAGTAGTTCTGGAAGGTGAAAATTTCTTACACTAAATGCAGTTATTTATTAATTCAAAATTCATTATGTGTGGGAAAACAAGATACTGTTTATACTGAGCTTTGGCTTAGATTAGAGAAAATAATCACTAAATGTGAAACACTAAATCAGGATTTCACTGTACCTGCAAAAGTAAAGTGCCTAGGATTTGTGTGAATGAGGAATTGAATGGAATGATACCAATGAACACTGACTGCATACATTATTGAAGTTTTCTTTCCATATTGTAAGGTTATCTCAAAACAAAGAATATAAATCCATAATATCTACTTCAGAGTTATACAAAAGACTATTTGTATTCTGCACTACAACAATCATGAAGGAAGATAATCTCGGAGATATGACAGGCCTTACTGGAACCAAAAGTGTTCATTCCCAATAGAATATTTTAGGCAAAGCAATTCTGTAAAATACAAACAATTTTAGTTATATGCATGTCTATACCTAATAAATCCAGTAAAAACCATATTTAAATTCACGTTATCCAACATAATGTTGTATGCACAATCAGGCTAGGGTTCTGGTCGACAGATTACCACACACACACAAAGCACCTTCCAAGTATAATAACAGAATTAGTTGACCTGCTCTCAAATAAAATTATTGGTTGCAATATTAAATGTTGTACTTAAAAGTGTAAATGATTACTAACAGTGAAGGCAAGAATTCAGGTTTACAATACTTTTTACATACCACTTCAGTGTAACTTATAATGTGCTCAACACATATCAACAATAGCCTACTGGCTCTTTATACAGTTTTATAGCAGAAATCCTACTCCAAAACAATTCCACCAAATACGTGGATAGCACTGTCACATTTACATGTCTACGAAGTGCCATGTCAGCATCCTGTTATTTGCGTTGTGCTGGAGGGACATACATCTGTTGCTGAATGCGTGGAGGTCTGCGGTCTCGATTCCCTACAGCTTCTCCTCCTCCACTCTTAATGTAAGGTCTTGTGCCACCTCTCCGGAACTCCAAGATACCTGTGAAAAAGGTTTCAAATTAATTTATTTCTGACTATATAATGTAATATGGGTATGAAGTTGACAGCTCATCAAAATGTGAACTAGGAAGACAGTATGGATGAACTCCTTCAACAGCCTTTAATATACTGAACCTAAGCAAATACTAGCACTGCTCCTGCCTTCCATGCATACATCTCACTTTCTGACTGTGACAAACATTATGAAATTAGATCTGTGTTACCAGTGCAGACCACAGGTAAGGTAAAGCTGTCATGTTCTTAATTAAGCACCATGCCATGAATATATATGGGGAAGCCGAGGTACAGCTCCACACATTCTAAAATTTGGCACTAGAGACAGGTAAGCAGGTAGCTTCATGCTACAGCCACTCAGCCCTGGGATATCCAATGGATAGGAGGCAGGGTGGGATGCTGGTCTGGATGCTAAAGAGAAGAGTACACCTCTTGTCCCTGCCAGGAACCCCTGGTTCCCAATAAACACAGGTAGTGGGAGTTCTGTCAGTTGCTTCATCACCAACCATATTTACACTGCATATTCCCCTCTGTCAACAGGTCAAGGTCTTCTTTGTCTTAGCAAAATAACAAAACACACTGCAAAAACGGACACCAGAGAGACAGCACATTTAAAGGGTGGGAGTGGAGAAAGGCATACTGAAAAGCAGTAGCTATAAGGTAGATGAAGAAAGCAGTCTTCTGGGATTTGGCACCGTGTATATGTGGTGTTAACCGACGTTTCGGAGGAACGTATCGCCTCCATCTTCANAGTTCATGGAATTTTGGTTCCAGAGTCGCTCGGCGACTCACTTTGGAAATTTGACTCTTGACAGTTTCTGCTAGTCTTAAGTCACACGAAGGCTTGCCAGGAGGGGACGCTATGGCCAGCATACATCATTACCTTTCAAAAAGTTACGTTAGGTCATTAAAGAAAAAAAATTGCCTCTAGAGTAAAAATGATTGGAAGTAGCGGATTCAGAGTCAACTCCCTTATTTCAAATCTGACCAATCCTCAAAAGTCGAGGGTGTGACTTGGGAATTTCGCGGAAACTGGAAAGGCTCACATCTCTTCAGAGAGATAGTCTTCAAACAGTCTTCGAAGAGTCATAGTCTTAAAATAGTCTTCAAACAGTCTTCGAAGAGTCATAGTCTTAAGACAGTCTTCAAAAACTCATCAAACAGGCATCAAATACTCTTCAAACACTCTTAAAAAGAAAAAAAAAGTGGTGGTCCAGCTAGGAACAGTTGTGTCAGCACTTGGTGAACTGTGTATGTGAACTGTGTTTTGTTTTACGCTTTCTTCACAAAGAATAAATTATACTCACATGCAAAGTGCAAGTGTATCATTAGACGCTTCTGCCTCCCTGTCTGAGCGAGGCCCGTACAAAAGATCCTGAGATAGTCTCATCTCTACCTTCTGAGGTAAAAAAATTCACCTGTGTTCCTTTGGCAAAGAGCATCAGCAACAGCCGCTGCAGGCGGAAGCCAGGTGAAGGAATAGGAAGGTAAAGGGGGAAGGCGACAACAAGAAGGAGACACCCAACGTAAAGGGCCCAACGCGTGGGGCGGTCACAAGAGAGTAAGTGGCGCCCAACGCGTGGGGCGGTCACACTTCATAGTCACCGCCATGAAAGCCTCAAATCTTATATAAGGTAGATAGTTGGGGGAAAATCCATTAATTTCTTGGCTGACCCAAGAATAGGTACGAAAGGTTGGTTTATAGCCTAGAACATGTGCGATGTATGTCTGTATGTTTATGTGCATAAAGGGTGGGCCATAATCGAATGAAATGTAGGACTTTATTTATGGAGGTGTCATAAAAGTCACTTGGTTCAATGAAGAACTGACCCAAGTGATGAAATCTTAAGTAAGCTATGGCCTCACAATCACATAGGATTTGTGTGGCTGATTCATCTTCTTGTAGGCACCTTTCACAAATTGGGTTATCTGTCAGTCCCAACTTGAAAAGGTGTCCTTTCAGGTGGCAGTGTCCGGTAAGTAATCCTACCACCCATCTTAACTGATCTCTGTTTAATTTTAACCGGTCATTCGTTCTTCTGGCAGAGGGTCCTGATATAAAACTCTTTGCCTGTTTGAGTCCAATTGTGGATTCCCAGTGTTTTTTTTTTTTTGTCCAGTCCCTGATCGCTTTCTTGGAAACTCCAACTGAGATGCCACAAGCTGGTTCAGGTCCTATGAATGGCTGTTCGGATCCTGTTCTTGGCAGCTGATCTGTGGTTTCATTCCCTGCTATACTCTCCTGACCTGGCACCCATATCAGTTGTACTCTGTTATGTTTTGCCAGTTGTTTGAGGGATTGGTGGCAGTCCCAAACCAATTTTGAAGTGATTTGGTGTGTGCCAAGTGCTTAACTGCAGCTTGACTATCTGATAGAATATAAATGTTCCTATTTTTATAGTTTCTATCTATATTCTCAGCTGTGTACGCCTTAATGGCATATGATTACGCCTGGAATACAGTTGTGTACTGACCAAGGCTGAAACTACGTTTCTGCCGTTTCATAACAATACACCCCATCTACAGTGCCTTTATTTGTCTTGGAACCATCCGTATATTAGATTAGACCTCCCTTTGTATTGGGTTGAACCCCTTTCTCCATTAACTTCTATCAGGAAATCTGATCATGAAGGGTTTATCATAGACATGTTTCAGTATCATTTTATCAGACCCAATCTGCAGGATGGTTCTTTTTTCATGTCCTGATTCATGCATGCATGTCCAAAACCTTTGGATTTAGGTCTCCATTGATCATTGCAATGTAATCTGTAATTTCCTGACTTGGCCTCTGCTTCCATCTGCAGATGCAGTGGGGTGAGTCCTAGTAGGATTTCCATTGCAACTGTTGGAGCTGTTCTCATTGCTTCTGTAATTCCCAAGCAGGCCGTCCTTTACAGTTTGCTTAGCTCTGCCTAGAACATGTGCGATCATGTCAAAACATGCATGCAAATACATAATGAATTGGTAAGTAGTTTTAAAATTATGATTTCAAAGAATTTCAAATTAATATACAAAAAGGACACAATAACTGTATTTTTATATCTATCATACAGCATTTTATCGGTCTTCTTGGATAAATTAACTAAATATGTATTATATTATTGGTTATTCTTAATGCAGACTGACACACAAACACTTTTCATATCAGAGCAGTTCTGTATTCTCCAGATAACAGTCATTAACAGCTGTGCATGGGCATGTTTCATCACATACTTAGAGGTTAAACAAACATGATTTGCCTAGGACAAATATACAGTACAACATTCTCACTCAAGCAAAATTACACTTGTTCCACTAAGCCAACAGTAAGTCCACATATGTGCCCCATTTATTTC
Organism: Cryptotermes secundus; assembly: GCF_002891405.2. Classification (NCBI taxonomy): domain Eukaryota; kingdom Metazoa; phylum Arthropoda; class Insecta; order Blattodea; family Kalotermitidae; genus Cryptotermes; species Cryptotermes secundus. The sequence goes on along the minus strand of NW_019731224.1, from coordinate 164,549 downwards.
TAAATCAACAAAATGATTCACATATGCACGCATGCACAAAGATCTTTTAAAGTCAGTTCTGCAATACGTTTCTAGATAAATTCCAAGAGAACAGGAAGAAGCAAAGGTCAATTAAAAAAAATGGCAAGGTTCATTATATATATATGTTACCGCGAAGTAGTTGGTTGAGGCACTATGCTACAAGCCGGAAGGTCGCGGGTTCAAGTCCCGATGAGGTCATTGGATTTTTTCAATTGACCTAATCCTTTCAGCTGCACTATGGCCCTGGGGTCGACTCAGCCTCTAACAGAAATGAGTACCAGGAATTAATTAAATAATTTTCCTGGGGAGAAAAGCACGGCAGGCTCGTAAGGCTGACAACCTTACCACCATATTTGAGCCGACTGTCTAGATAATGTGGGACCCTCAACGTCTCACAACCCTATGGGCCTTCACGGCCTGGTACAGGCATAGCTTTCTTTTTTTTTACCGCAAAATATGTCTTCTTTCTATAAAATATATATCCAAAACTATAATTTTACTCATTACTGTGTATGGCTGGGGAACCAGGGAGGAAAACAGAATAGAGATCTTTCTCACCTGAGAAATGATTCTGGTTATATGACTGAGATTGCAGAGATTCGGTGCAGTTGAGAAAGGCACTAGATGGCTGAATACTGTGACCTAAACCATCCTGGAAATGAGGAAAACTGTAATTTTACATAGCAACCAAAACAATGAAATTTGGTACATGGCTCTTATTCATATATTTCATGCAGCAGTTTGTGCTGCACACGACGAACAAATACATTGATACAAATATATGATTACTGGAAAAAATACTTTATCATTAAATGAAAAAATTCAGAATGTAAAGAATCAATTAGAAAATTGTTTAATAATAAACATGGATAAGTCAAAGGTATTATTTTTTCAGGGAAGTAGATCTATTCCAAGTACCAGACCCCTTTCTTATATAAATAATGAGGTGGTTTGTTCAGTGGATGTAAAATTTTTGGGTATTTGCATTACTGAAGATTTAAGTTGGGCAACCCACACCCAATATGTGTCAAAAACTTAGCAAGACTACCTATTTGATAAAATCCCTATGGGATTCAGTGAGCCACACTGTTAAGAAGTGTGTATCTTGCAAAATTTGAGTTCGTGTTGAAATACGGTATTATTTTTTGGGGTGGGGTGCAAAAGGACTCAAACTCTATTTAAACTGCAGAAAAAATGTGTAAGCGTGGTAAAAGGTGTTAAAAATAGAGTTTCCTGTAGAAATTTGTTTCGTGAATTAAAGATTTTAACTGTTACTTCCTCATACATTTTTGAGATCTTATGTTTTATAATAAAAAATAAGATTTATACCACCCAGTATTCTGATGTTCATGGCTATAACACTATTCATAAACACAATTTGTATGTACAATTTTGTAATACTGAGCACAGCAAGAGAGGGGTGATTAGTATGGGAACCAAAATATTTAATAGCCTTCCAAACGAATTAAAGAATGAAATAAATTTTAATGTTTTTAAGAAGAAACTTAAGAATTATTTGTTGTGTAATGTCTTCTATTCTCTTCAAGAATTTTTTAATAATTGCTGACATAGACTGCTTGTTAATAAATCTGTCTATATGTTTAAAATATTTATTATGTCTCTACTGGAGTATTTATTATTCTTAAATTAAGCTAAAAATGTATTTTAAAATGTATTGCTATATTATAGTGTTAAATCACTGTGTGAATGTTATGTTATTTTTGATGTGAAGTTGTTAATATTTGACATGTCCAATTAATTCTCTAGAGCTATGGACGAAATAAATAAATAAATAATTCAATTCAATTCAATTCTTTATTATTTATGTGCCAAGTCAACAGCCGTAAGGCCAATTACAGACTTAGCACAGTGAAGATGAAAGTAATTAAGTGTAACATTATACAAACATTAGACAAACACATTATAAGTCAAAAATAAATTACAGGAAATTTCTTGGGAAAACACAGTAATGAAGAAAAGTAGACAAACAAGCAAATAAATGATAATAATAACAATAATAATAATTTCATTATCATAAAACTAAGTGTTATTTAGAAGTGAAAAGAAACATAAATATTTAATTAATAATTCAATTCAATTCTTTATTATTAATGTGCCGAGTCAACAGCCGCAAGGCCAATTACAGACACCGCACAGTGCAGAAGAATGAATGACATTATACACAATCTTATTAAAAGTCGAATACAAATTACAGGTTAACACTTGAAGAAATAATAATGAATAAAGTAAAAGTAAACAAACAAATAGCTGATAATTATGACAGTAATAATAATTTCATTATCATTAAACTAAGTGTTATTACGAATTCAGGAATGAAACATAAATGAAACATAAATATTTAATTAAGAAATGAATAATATAGAATTACAGAGGATAATAATAATATACGTAATTCATTTTGTTTTACTGGACATGCAAATAATAAAATATTAACAGTTATACTATATTTAAAATTTGTTTGGGTTGAATATTCAAGTCTCCGAATA
>NW_019731224.1:142625-161952 GCF_002891405.2 Cryptotermes secundus | reverse complement strand
CTAAGAGGAATTGTAAGTAATGTTACGAACTAGACCCAAACGTTTCGCACATTGAGAGAAAATGTAATTGACCTGGTCAGGGAAATAATAATAATAATAATAATAATAATAAGTTATGTTAAGTGGTAACATGCATGGTGAACTGGAAAGAATAGGGGAGAAACCAGGAACTTGAAGGTACTACTTGTATACCAGCACTCTCTAGAGGGACATAGAACAAGTACAAAACTCTTCAGTAAGGATGGCACATGCATCAGCTGAGGTTTGAGCAAGACACCTGCTGAACATAAGTCACATGGATATGCTGTTACTTATTTTTCCCCTACAACACTCTGTGGTATAGACATAAACTGTGCTTAAGAAAATATGTGGTGGTTTGAAGATGTTCTCGGACAGAAGCAGATACAGTCAACATTATGATGGATATGCTGAAGTCTGAGTCAGGCAGGCTCCCTGCATCCAGGAAAAACATTTAGCTGTCAACACATAGCAGGTGTAACTGTCTCACACAGCACAATATAAAATGTTACAAAGTAAGGAAATGGATCCCTGTGAACAGCAGACAAACATAACATTTTGCATGTTTATGAAAAACAACAATGGGAACACTCCTGGTGATTTTGTGTATGGCAAAAAATTACATCTTGAGTGAGATCTCGGGTTCTCACAGTGACACATGTGGAGACTACATGTGATGCCATGTAGTTCAGTAGCTAGGTACCAACATTTTGGATAAACCTACTTACCAAACTACAGAGTGCCACATCCTAGGAGACTTTAACCTTCAAATGACATCCTGGCCCAAGCATATACAACACCTTGCTAAGCATAGTAGGTATTGCTTTTATACCCACCGACCTCTTCCAGTATTGCGCTGTGATTTTTACCTCCTTATAAATCAAGAACTAAACAAAGGGTCATGGCTTCAAGTATACAGTGGTAGTTCTACGGTCTTCAAAGACTATGTTTTGAAACACTGCATACAACTTCCAGAAATCTTCCAAACAACTGTATGGCACATGCATACTGGAGGACAGTATTTTAAAGGCAACCAAATTTATAAGGCTATTACTGCTGCCAAAAATTGAGATAAGGTTTCTGTCCCAGAATGACTTCAAGCTATCATGTACATATATCATACTGGTTTAAGTTAAAAAATGTTCCTGGATGCACTAATATAAAGAAACTACCTTATTCACATTTCTTGCAAATATACAGAGACATACTCTCAGCACATATAGATGACATGACTGCAGTTTTGCAGTGCTTCAACTTAAAAGCATAGCAAGCACTTCATATCTCACCTCAGTAAACGGGATGCAGTCATCTTGCAGAACTTCTTCATAGTTGCCATATTCCACAAACCGTACTACACATGTACGCTCTGAAACACCCGTCACTTCAGCATTGTAATACTGGAAAACCACAACATAAGGAATATCAAAGCGGATATCTATGTCTACAAGCACCAAACAACTTAGGAACCAATATGGCCTTCAACACACAGTGGGAAAATAGTAATAATGACTATTAAATAATAATATATAACAAATTTTCTAATCCTGTTTCTCAGATCTGATACTACTTAAAGTACATCCAATGTTTTGGAAAAAAAAATTACAGTTGCCACCTTCTGACTTATTGCCTAGAATTATCTATGGATTAGTACATAAAGGTACAGTCTCAAAAGATGTGGCACGTGACTTGAGTGTTCTCCAAGCAGGACAAACTTCAGTTACTTCACACTTGTAAGTTACAAGACAACTCTCAGACTGATGGAAGCTGACTGGTTCCAGTTTAGAACTCAGACCCCATATACTGTCAAGTACGTGTCTCCTCTGGTGATCTCTACTGGATCTTTATTATCTATATTGCACTGATGAAGATACATGATGATAGCTATAATGTTTTAACTGAGGTCAATACTGCGTTTAGTTCCTATGGAATATGCAATAACAGGTGATGACTGTTTGCCTGTTTGGTACCCCACGCATGTTCATAAACTCCTGTACTAGTGGGTCAGATACAAAATAGGGATTTCATTAAGATATGTAACTTCTGTTTGAAGTGTTTGTCACAACGCATATACTTAATAAAATACATGGAAAAAATAGTTTGTCTCTATGCATTGTGGTCCCTATAAAGCTCTGTCAGTGACTGATACAATGACCAAGCATTCTGTTGGAAATCAGTTGACGTTTCAGAGGATTATTTCGCCACCATCTTCAGGGTCAAAAAGAAACCAGCATGCAGCAGTTAACGTGCAGAGTAAATAATATAAGTATCAGTTATAATGAGTACTTCTAGGAATTTTACACATACTCATAATATTGAGGTTCTATTGCATATTGAGAAAAGTGCATACAGGTTCTTAATTACAGGACTTACCATATTATCTTCCCAGTATTTGGCCATACACTTGTCTCCCTTATGCCATTGCCATGACTTGCTGTCTGGTATGTATTGGTTTGAAGGGAGTCCATCTGAAGGATCCATTCCACCATAATTCGCATTTGATGAATAGACACTGCTTCCATAGGAGGGTGAAGAGTTCATGTTGGACATGCTGTGCGAACTGTTCAAGGTGCTAGGAGATGTTTCTTTGAATGAAAAATCCATGGCATATATTTGGTTATTCTGATGATTTTGTGTTCTTGAATAGCTGTTGAATGTGTCACTTGATAAACCTGTACTGCGCTGATTTGAGAATTTTGTGACTGAATTGAATGAAATATCCTGCTGCTGGCCGAAGTGCTGAACATTTCCGACACCATCGTAATGTCCTTCTGGACCATGGTCTGTCTGCGAATCTAATGAAGAATCAAAATTATTTCTGTATCCTCCACTTCCCATCTGCTGCCGCCTTGCTGATTTATTTCTATCACTATATGAAACAGTTCCGTAAGATTCCTGATGACTGGGTGCACCAAAATTATCCCTTGATTTTGTTACACCACTGTCTGGTGCTGAGTTGCGCCCAGGCCATGTACCTCCATAATTTGATTCGTTGTATGAATTGGACCAATTCTGATGTCCATATGAACTCTCATTGATGGCCTGCTGTTGTTGCTGCTGGTATCTTTGCTGGTTCTGGAATCTTGGTGGTTTCTGCTGCTGCTGCTGTTGTGAGGATGCTCCTGAACTACTTCCAGCAGCTGTCACATTGTGTCTTCCCTTGTCCACACGGTCATCTCTATGTGTCACATTACTGTGATGATAGTTTGAGTAGCTGTTTCCTCTGTCTCTGTCTTTCGTATCACTTCCATTCCAAGATGCACCTCCCTTCCCTCCACGACTACCTTTACCTCCTCTATTTCCCCCACTTCCTCTTGACTGAGAAATGTTCCCACGCTCCGATCGCCCACCCCTTGTATTTGCTCCACCTTTATGCAACAAGTCTGATGACACTAACTTTCGTTCCGATCCACTCCCACTGCCCATATAAATAGGTTTATGCTCCAAATCTTTCTCTGGAAACAAACATTCATAAATTAGAATACAAATCAGTGACACATGCAATATACAAACTAAAACTGAAATCTTTGGCACCACATGTGGTTGGTTTCTATTTTATTTCATTGGCTTAGGGCTGCAGCTACTGGACCAGGGCTGTCAATGTAATATTTGATACAAGATGAAAATACATTATGTACTTCATACAACACAGACTACCAAAATGTAATTCAACTAGAAGCATGAAAACATAAAAGTACGTAAAGCTATCCCTGTACCAGGCTGTGAAGGCCCATAGGGCTGTGAGACGTTGAGGGTTCCACACTATCTAGACAATCGGCTCAAAGATGGCGGTAAGGTTGTCAGCCTTACGCGCCGGCAGTGCTTTACTCCCCAGGAAAATTATTTAATTAATTCCTGGCACTCATTTCTGTTAGACACTGAGTAAACCCCAGGGCCTAGTGCGGCTGGAAGGATTAGGTCAACTGAAAAAAAAATCTGATGACCTCATCGGGACTTGAACCCGCAACCTTCCAGCTTGTAGCATAGCCCCTCAACCAACTACACTACCACGGATAGCTTCTCCTTTTCCTCATCTGCACATAAATCACCATGAAGATCATGCTAATACTTGCAGAGAATGATTGCTCTTCATCATCTCATTTCATTGTAAGCTAATAATGGTTGGGAGGCTCTGAACTATATGGCCTGACCTGGAGGTGTGCTGCGACTATTTGCAGCAAAGTTAGAAGACAAAATTAATGTTCCAATAATACAACATACCATTCTGAAGAGGAAGTTTATCCTGCACAAAATCAAATAAAGATACATTGCCAGAAGGTTTAGGTGGTGCTCCTGTTTCATCTTCCCTCTCTCCCCGCTTCCTTCTCTCTCGTTCCTCTCCTCCCTTTGTCTTTGCGTCTGCCCGTCGCTCTCTGTCTCTCTGACCATCTTCACGCCGTACACCATCTTGTTTCTGCAAATAACAAAAAAATGTAACACACCAAATTATGCTGACAATTCCACTTATAAAAATTACAGATGCTTAAAAGTTGTCCTATATTTATACAGCTCACTTGGACCTTGAACGTATCTCCACAAACATATCTCAAAAGTTTCATTTCCACTGTCTCTATTCTTTTCTTTCTGCTCTAGGCATCATCCAATTCTCACAGTCACAGTGCAGCTACAGACTGCCATCATGTTATAAAATTTAAGCTTTGTGTCGTTCCTAGTTTGACTTCTTAATACTCTACTTACTGTGCCACATACACACCATGAACTAACATTGTCAATGGGCACAACAGCACATATACTACAAACTCACCTGAAGTGCTCGAAGTGCTCGTTCAACATTATTTCTGTTCTGTCGGAGTGAGTATTCTGCTTGTTCCACTGTGAAACCATAATCTACTATCTTCTGTACATTGTGATCTAAAAGCTATAAGAAAAAAAATACCAATACATGAACAGGAGATAAGAATGTTAGGCACTTATAAACTGGAATAACAGCTCTGAAGTACAAGATTCTAAATGGTTCCATAAGTTAAAAATGAACCGTCATGCCTTTGTGTCAATACACTGTATGATAGCAGTGCACGCCATTACTAAAGCAAGCCTAAACCAGATTTAACATTGTGTCCACGGCCGAATGTGAATGTGATGATGGGCTGCAAATGGAGGAACATGTCTTCAGGGACTGTAAACTGTATGAGGACCAAAGGGTAACAATGATGGACATTCTGTCTGAGAACAGCAAAAAAGAATATCCAAAGTCAGTTACAGAGCTCTTAAGTCTAGAAGAAGGCAATCTGGCACCTGTTACTTCATAAATAACACTCCTGTATTTATTTAAAATTAGATATGTACTTACTTACTTACTCATGGAGCTGAGCCCTTCTTGAGGAGCAGCCAATTCCACAGCTACTCAAGAATTTCCCAGCATTTTATGGAACCCAAAGGTTCACTGTGTTCACAAGAGCCCTCCACTGGTCTCTATGCTGAGCCACAACAATCCAATCCATACGATCCCATCCTATCTCTCTAAGATCCATTTTAATATTGTTCACCCACCTATGCCTTTGTCTTCCCAGTGGTCTCTTTCCTCCTGGTTTTCCCACCAAAATCCTATGATTCTTTTTCCGTTCCATTCATGCTGTATGCCCTGCCCATCTCATCCTCCTTCACTTGATCATTCTAATTATACTTGGCAAAGGATGCAAGTTATGAAGCTCTTCATTATGCAGTTTTGTCCAACCTCCTGTCACCTCATTCCGTTTTGGTCCAAATATTCTCCTCAGCTCCCTGGTCTCAAAAACACCCTCAATATATGTTCCTCCCTTAATGTCAGAGAACAAGTTTCACACCCACACAAAACCACAGGCAAAATTATAGCTTTGTATATTTTAATTTTTATGTTTTTGGACAGCAGACAAAAAGACAAAAGGTTCTGGACTGAATGGTAGCAAGCATTACCTGAGTTCAATCTCCTCTTAATTTCCACCTCAATCAGGTTTTTATTTGTTATGGTCATTCCCAAATATCGAAACAGTGCCACATTTTCAAAACATCAGTTTCCTATCTTTGTGACAAGATTTTGCCCTGCATTTTAGTGACAAGACAGTAACATATACTTAGTTTTCTGTGTTTACTTCTAGATCAACCTCCTCACTTACGTTAATTAAAGTTTGTGTTTTTCTTTATGACTGCCTATGTGGTCTAGTGGTCAGAGTTCCTGGCTACAGATCCACAGGTCCCAGGTGCGATTCCCAGCCCTACCTATAAAACCAAAATTAACAGCAATGGGGATTTTTTGCGCCAATCACGCGACACACTCTATCCACTAAAGTTGACTAACTTCGCTGACAGGGGCCGAACCATAGCTCAAGCGGTTAGTCACTGGCTTCCCACTGTGGCGGCCCGGGTTCGATCCCAGGTCTGATCAAGTGGAATTTGTGGTGGACAAAGTGGCGCTGGCGCAGGTTTTCTCCACGTACTTCGGTTTCCCCTGCCAATCTTCATTCCACCAATTGCTCCACAATCACCCTCATCTATCATCTGGGGCTGGTACAATTGCATCACTCAGAAATAACATCTTGTTAAGTCAGGTTGTGCACCATGTAATGCCCTAGCGGCGCAGGGGGGACATGGAGGTATCCCTCCCGCTGCGGCCGCCGCTGTAATGCCGTGGTACAGGGGGGCGTGGAGTCAGCCCGCCTCTGTCACCACTGTAACTCCGCATGTAGGGGCCGTGGAGGTATCCTTCCTCGCCTCCACTAGTTATGTCGTAAACTGGTACTCCTGGTAACGTCGCGCCGTCGGGGGTGGGCAGGTACCCCTCCTGGCCTCCTCCGCTTATGCTGTAAGGCGTGAACGCAATCATCCTAGCTCACCCTTAGCTAGGATTCTCCTATATCGGAGTTTCTTCTGTCATACAAGCTGCCACCATCTATTCTCTGTTCTTTCAATTGTTGGTACTACTCCCTGACATATAGTCTTAGCTCTTCCTTGACCACTCCGCATATGGTTTACAGGTAGCCACGTAATCCCTTAATATTACACTTTATCTTCGGATCTTGGGAGGGCGTTACTATCAAGGCTCCCTTACTCTGCCTGTGTGGCAGGAGCCTATCCCTGTCTATTCTTATCTTCGTCTTCGGCTGCCACTGCTGCCTGTGTCAGTTCTGCCCTCGCTCGTCAGGATTACTCTGGATCGGATGGGGGAGGTTGAGTATAGATACGAATCACACCCCCGGTACATCCTATCCTATCTATCTATTTACATTAATATATACCTTGGGTATTTACATAATTTACAGATTTACATTATTTACACTATCAACAAAGACTGTCCGTCTGTCTGGACTACATGTTCTGTTTCTTCAAGTTCTCCCCCTTCGGGGGTGGAGGCTTCGAGCCTCGCTCTCTCTCTCTCTCTCTCTCTCTCTCTGACTTGCTAACGAGGACATGCAAGTCCCCCTCGAGAATACATAATTTCCCTGTACCTTTCTGATTACACAGGATATATGATTACCTATCTATCGTACGGTCTCTTCTACATAAACTACCCTTGTTGATATCTCAATTCCCATATACTATCTTTACTATAACACACTAACCCTAACCTTGATATATATATATTATAATTCACAGATGGCCTGCCTAATGTCCTAGGCCTTTACATGAATCTATTATCCTACCCTCGGGGCTCACTGGGTACACTTGAAATTGCACATGCAATATCTCAACACACTGTATCACCAATACTATGGAACAACGTTATTATCACTCGGCATGGCTAATATGCGTAAACAAACTTACTTGACATAGAAGACTGTAGGCCCTTCCGGCGCTTGTTAAACCCATATTGAGCAGCGCCTCCGGCTGACAACTGAATATTCTGTTTAAAATCAGAATTCCAAGTCTCTTGACTTTCCCTCATTTATAGTCTTAATTCGCTGATTCAGCGTGGACGACAAGGGGGTAGATAGCTCCTCCCTTGTGTTCTAATTTCTTAAAGTTAGGCTTTCATTGGGTCTTATCGGGATGTGGGCAGACCCCCCGGGCGTCTGATCGCTGCGTAAGCAATCTATTCCGATCCTCCAGTGCCCGAGTTAGGCAAACTTCTGGCGCTGTGAGGACACAGCCTTGCTGGGCAAGCAGATTCCTGACCTACTTGCCATTACTGATGTTTACAAGTTGCGGCAATAACTGTGCAACACTGTTCGCTAGGCGCGAACATTTTTGGGCCGTGGCTTCGTCTACTATCTCGAATTTTGGGGCATAACACACCATGTCCTCTACAACTCTTTCTTTTATTAAACAAGAGGTTCTGTGAAGAATTAATCACCTGCTTTCCTTTGATAGAGCAAAGACCACACATAAAACAATGTGTCCAATAATTCTTCCATTGTTGCATGTGTTTTCATTGCCATGGGAATGTGTTCACCAAGCCACTGCTTGTGACAATGGTGCATTTGTTATTATACAACATACTTACTGGTTTATTTCCACCCCCAAATATTTTCTTGGCACCACCTCTTGCAGCCTCTGCTATAGCATCCTTCCTCTGGGCCTCAAACTCAGCATTTTCCTTGTTCTCCTTATCTCTGTTGCTATCCAAAGACTACAACATAATTGCGAGCATTCACCAATACTGATAAATTTTCCATTGCACAGTTCTTACTAAATGAATTATAGTGAGAATAAAACTCTACATTACTCAGGGGGCCATAAAATACATGAAGTGGTACATCTGGAAACAATTACCAATCAGCCAAAATATACATTTCCAAACACTTCAAATCACGAATGCTTTTCCAGTACGTATGTAATTCTCTAGTAATGCCATAGCAGCGGTGACAGCAGCAGTAGCAGCAGTAGTAGTAGTAGTAGTAGTAGTAGTATGTTCCTTTTTGGAAGAACTTGGTACTTACATAACATGTTAATTTTAGGTATGCTAAATTTGTTAAGATATAACAACGTATGTAATGGTCAATTTACAAACAATGCTGCATAAAGAAACTGCAGATAACTTGTAATTTACTTTCATACAACACTGTATATTATTTCACAATACCTTAAAATTGCGATCTTGTGGATTTGATCTCAAGATTTTTTGTCCAAATGGTATCCAGGGAGGAGGCCCCCCTTCCTCACCTATTCGGCCACGTGTATGCTTTGCCAGGGTCTAGAATAAAATTTAAAATATGATTACCATTGACCATAATAATATAAAAACGTGTTAATCAACATGAGACACATGTATCAGGCATGGCACATGAATGTTTCAAGACATAACAACATTTAAGTTTTATTTTAAATATTTGGTGTCCTTTGTAGTAAGCGTAAGAGGCATATTATATTTTTGGCCAAGTGTCACATGGTAAAGCCACGGTTAAGTACCACTGGTACACACTATCATACCTCTATTTCTTGAAGGTACACATCTGTTACCAGATTCAACAGATTCTTAAGACTGTTCTGTAATACATTCACTCTTATGAATGAACTTGGTTATTTACATGCACTGTATAAAAACTATCAAAGAGGAAGAGTTTGTGACAACTTTTCTTTCCAAAATCACTTTTAGAAAGTATTCTTTTCTTCCATCACTAGCTACTTTCTGTGATATTGTATATTGTAACACAACAGGATGCATGAAATGAAAATTACTTTCTGTGATTGCTGTGATACATGTAGACTGTCTGCTATTCACTTCTTTATTGGGAAATATAGGAAACTGACAGTATACTGCTAAAATGGTGGACTTGGAGGTAAACAGAGGTGCTGGAGATTCTGATCTTATTCGAGTTTTATTTTCCAGCAGAAGTTCTTATACAGTTTAGATTTCTCTTCTGACTGACTCCAGCACTGGGGGTTCAGATAGTTAAGGATGGTATACCTGTGTCCCAGGCTCATCACTTTCACATGGTCTGTAACCATGCAGCTCTAGAAATTCTGATATTTCAAACTGCAGTCACTTAAGCATCTTAACCTTATGGATGTAAAGATCATCAAGGAGATAGCTGCACTGGTATACCTTCTCAGTACCGTTAACAATGGAGTACAAAGCAGATTATGACCTTCCAGTCAACAGATATTAAATCACACACAATTTTCACCATCTCCTTGCGAACTGCTAGTGCCTATACATGCTGGGCTTAAGGTAAAGGTAAAATTGCCCTTGTCGTTAACTATGTACCATACCACGGAAACATATGGAGGAGTGGAGGTACACCTCCATGCATACTGCTGACTTTCTACAACATATTCGGGGGATGCTTCGTTCGAATACTGGCTGGTACACCAGCTATCTTGATTGAGATTTTATGTACTTTCCCTTAGTCCCTTGTGGCAAGTGACAAGATAGTACAGTGCAGTCACATTTTACATAAGGGATGCACTCCTGAAGACCTTGCATAATTCAAGACAAGTTCTGAAACACATGTAATTCTTACAGAATTTTTTGGGATTCACATTATCTCAAACATTGTACATAAAGTGAGATGTCATTAATATTTTCTACATCACATTATTTCAAATTTGCATAAAATCTGATTGCACTATATCTCAGTTTAGGCCATGACAAATTCATAATTTTTCTATGGTACTACTATTCAATGCTATAAAGTCCCACTACCGACAGCATTACAAAATAACAACCTACCCCCTCCCCACACACACACACATAAACACCCACATTCCACGCATACTAAAGAGAGGTGAGTGGTTAGCTTCACACCTTGGCCACCTATCTTCGAACAAAGAGCCTCCAGTACTCACTGGATGGGAGGCTCAATCTAGAGCTGGTCTGCATGGTGTCAAAGAGAAATATCTCTTGCCCTTGCTGGGAAATGATCCCCAACTCCTCTGATACATCCTACAGCCTAGCTGCTACATCAACTGAGTTATCCCAGCTATTCTAGTCTGCGCTGGGCATAGCAAGTCTTTTGGTGACATTTGGTCTTCATTGGCAAAACCAATCCAGACCGCTTGGGCAAGTTACATCCACATTAGCTTCAATTAATGAATGCCACTTCCTAAGCACAGATCAAATACTGCCAGTAGTAAGGCCCATACCATAGGAATCTGTGAGCACATTCTGCCTTATACATCTTTGGCAGTCAGCTGGAACTCACTCTGGTAGGATGTCCTTATTGTTGTGTTTTGTGTATTGTGTTTTGTTTGAACGTATTGTCACTTAGTGTAATGTGTGTTACTTGTCTGTTGTGTCCTATTGTGTACTACTGCCACCGGGCTAAAACCCAATTGCAGTATAATAAATAATGTAATGTAATGAACATTACTCCACTCTCACTTAATGGGCCAGAGGGTAATTTCACGTAATTAAATTATTATACTTGTAGTCCTAACAGTTGATATACTATGCTTACCAGAGTTGAGGAGAAGGAAACAGATTCATATATTCACCATATTGCTATTTTTTCATCTGAATGGTTAGAAAATTAGCCACCAGTTATCACTCAAGAACATAATGCTACATGCAAGGCCTGCCTCTGTGATAGCCTAAATCTCATTCTGCAGAATCATTATGAAGTTTCTCGGAGAGATATAAACCAAAAATAGCCAGCACACTTGGAATATATACAAGTTCCTCATGAATGCAAACAAAAAAAAAACGTTTTACGGCGGTGACTATGAAAAAAGCCATCTTCTGGGATGTGGTGCCATGTAGAAATTGTGTTAACTGACGTTTTGGAGGAACATATTGCCTCTATCTTCAGGGTAGAAGGCTAGAAGAAATCTGTGAGTGAACAAGCTAGAGTGGTTGCACCAGACTGGGTCCAGTCAAGTAAACACAGCTGTATAAGACAAGGAGAGGAGGAGTGTCGCTACATGGGGAAACAGTAGAGAGGGGGAGGGGAGGGGTCTGGTGGAATAGCCAGCAGGTAGTGGGCCAGAGCTTGTGTGGAGTAGTAGAGATGGGGTGGGGAAGGGTCTAGTGGAATAGCCAGCAGGTAGTTGGCCAGAGCTGGTATAGAGTATGTGTTAGGGGGAGAGAAGGGAAGGTTAAATGGAGGGCATTAACCCTGTAGCTGGGGGGCTGCGATGGACCTGAGTGGCCTATAGGGTCTACTGTATTTTGGAGGTTACTTGAGGGAACAGATGAGAGGCTTCCATGACTTGCTGAGACAAAACCCCACCTCTCTGTTCATACTGTCAGGATGGAGTTCAATCTCAATGGACTCCCTAATGATGCGATCCATATAACAGGTCTTGGTAGCGAGGATGGAGGTATTCTGAAGATGAATGCGGTGTCCGAAATCAATGCTGTGTTCAGTCACAGCTGTCTTGTCTGGAGGTTCGAGACGATGTGCCATTGATGCTCCTTCAACCTCGTGTCCACAGAACAGCCTGTCTGCCCAATAGAGACCTTGCCGCACTCGCATGGGATACTGCATACACCCAGGGTCCTTAGTCTGTTGCATCCGCTCTAGCTGGTTCAGTCACGGATTTCTTCGGCTTCTACCCTGAAGATAGAAGTGATACATTCCTCCAAAACGTGGGTTAACACAATTTATACACGGCGCCACATCCCACAAGAGGCTCTTTTCATAGTCACTGCCGTGAAAACCTCAAATCTTACATAGTGTTCCTCTATGGCAAGGCTACTCAATGACACATTCGACGACTCGAGATGCTATGAACCAAGAAGACCAAGCTACTCTGTACCCTTCCCTTCCTTCTTATATGCAGAGACCACAACACCATCCTTCGTTTCATTCAGTTCAAGCACCATATAAACTCTGATGCTGCCAACAGGATCTATAGATGCACTAGCTCCTGTTTGCTCCTTGAACGCATCCATCACACCAGAAAGGAGCTGGACTTTGTTTCCAGGGAACTGTTTAAGTTACATCTGCGCTTGACCCAGGACTTGTCCACTGATGACTGGGACCTGATTGACCGCATCACAAGTGAGACGGTTTTACGCATCGCTGATGGCATAAGAGCCAGGCACTGCAGGAAGTTTCAACATTTGCATGAGGTCCAGCACCCACCTGGCCCCCCTGACAGCAAGAAGACTGTGGTCAATCTGAGTGGTGTCATTGGAAGAAGCAGCTTGCTCAGCCCTAAGCAAAGGCCTCAACTTTGCTGTGGCTCCGGTGTCTGTCCCCGTCAAGAATATCCTGTGAGGGGTGGAGAAGGCAATAGTGGCCCTGCTTGAAGAGACTATGGAGGAGATCTGACAGGAGATGGGCAGGATCCTCAAAAACTCCTGCAAACCCAAGGACAACCTGACTGGTGCCGAGAGGAGAGCCCTTTGGTCCTTAAAAGCCAATGAGGCGCTCACCATCTTTCCGGCTGACAAGGGTAATGTGACCATGGTACTGGACACGTCGGACTACAACTGGAAGATTACCGCTCTCTTGGAGGATAAGGCCTACAAAAAGTTGAAGAAGGATCCTACTGATTCCACAGAGCGCAAGACTGTTCTTCTCCTGAAAAAGTCCCCAACTGCTGAGGAGGTCTACCAACAGCTACGACCTCAAGGTTCCAGGCCACCTAGACTCTATGGGTTGCCGAAGATCCACAAGTCTGACATTCCATTAAGGCCCACTGTGAGCACTACTGGCTCTCACACCTATCGCTTGGCTAAACACTTGGCTGGCCTACTGAGCAACAACACTGGCAACTGTCCACACTCTGGGTTCTCTCCACATCAATCTCCATGACATAATGGTCAGTTTCGATGTCGTGTCGCTCTTCATCAGGGTGCCTATAGAGGATACTATGGATCTGCTAGGACGACATTTTGAAGAAGATATCTTGAGACTTCCACCATGTTCTGACCACCTCATACTGCATCTTCAATGGCCAGTTCTATGAACAAACCGATGGTGTGGCGGGCTCGCCACTGTCTCCGGTCATCGCAAACTTATATATGGAGGACTTCGAGGAGAGGGCACTTGACTTGGCCCCACACAAGCCTCGCTGCTGGTTTCACTATGTGGATGACACCTTTGTCATCTGGTCACACCAGCCCAACAAGCTTAAGGACTTCCTGAACCACTAAATAGTATCCACCAGTGCATTCAGTTCACAATGGAGAATGAAATTGAAGGCCACTTCCCCTTCCTGGATATATATATATATTTACAGGAGAACCAATGGTTCTCTGGGCCATAAAGTGTATCGCAAATCCACCCATATAAACCTCTACCTTAACGCTGCATCCCACCACCACCTTTCCAACAAGCAAGCTGTACTTTCCGCATTGGTGCACACGGCTAGAGCTCTATGCAATCAAGACAACCTACATGCGGAGTTGGTACTCCTGGGGGATGTTTTCAGGCAGAACGGATACAACAACTGGCAGATCCACAGAGTTCTCAACCATCGGCCAAACATCAGTCGGCCCGAAGATAAACCGGCCTCAACCGTATTAGCAGAGTGCTGTCCCGGCACAACATCAAATCAGTGGACCTGCCTCCAAAGAAATTATCTAGTTTCCTCTGGCCAGTCAAAGACAGCCTGGGACAGTATCCCATGAGATTGTGGCAAGGTCTATATTGGGCAGACAGGTCGTTCTGTGGACACGAGGTTGAAGGAGCATTAGTGGCACATCCGTCTCGAACATCCAGACAAGTCACCTGTGGCTGAACACAGCATCGATTTGGGACACCGCATTCAGCTTCAGAATACCTCCATCCTCGCTACCAAGACCTGTTATATGGATCACATCATTAGGGAGGCCATTGAGATTGAACTCCATCCCAACAATATGAACAGAGAGGTGGGGTTTTGTCTCGGCAAGTCATGGAAGCCTCTCATCTGTTCCCTCAAGTAACCTCCAAAATACAACAGACCCTATAGGCCACTCAGGTCCATCGCAGCCCCCCAGCTACAGGGTTAATGCCCTCCATTTAACCTTCCCTTCTCTCCCCCTAACACATACTCTATACCAGCTCTGGCCAACTACCTGCTGGCTATTCCACTAGACCCTTCCCCTCCCCCTCTCTACTATTTCCCTATGTAGCCACACTCCTCTCCTTGTCTTATACAGCTGTGTTTACTTGACTGGACTCGGCCTGTTGCAACCGCTCTAGCTGGTTCGCTCGCGGATTTCTTCTTGCCTTCTACCCTGAAGATAGAGGCGATACGTTCCTCCAAAACATCAGTTAACACAATTTCTACACGACGCCACATCCTAGAAAACGGCTTTAAAAAAAACTGCTAATAAATTTCTGACTGCATATCCTGTAGTTTTAGTTTCCATACTGCACATTCAGTACTTACAAAATAAATCATGTTGTGGCACTGGGGCAGGTTTTCTCCGAGTACTTCGGTTTCACCTGCCAATCTTCATTCCACCAATTGCTCCACAATCACTCTCACCTATCAACTGGGGCTGGTACAATAGGCCAGAAGTAGCCACAGTACAAGGGACTTAGTCCCACCCCACTAGCAGTAGAAGAAAAAGTAACAACGGAAAAATTAATTCCTTCTTGAGATATCTGGCAACATTTTCCTAACTTTTATGAAGCCTGAAGGTAATTACTGTGTTGACACGAGTCTATCCCTGGACCAATCCTCACTCACATCCACAATATACCCCATTCCTCTAAGTCCACCCCGTCATTTATTCTCAGGTCTTCCAAGTGGCCTCTTCTCTTTAGGTTTTCCAACTAAAATTTTGTTACATTTCTCATCTTCACCATCCATAATACATCACCTTCCACCCTCATACTCACAATGAGTGAAAGTTAAAGGTAACAGATTAAAACAAAAATACTGAAGTGCCAGCACTGGCAGTCTTATTCATTATTACAGCTGACTGAAGTTTTCCTCTCATAATGCTTTTATCCTTTTATCTATCTTAAAAATGGGTAATAGTCATCATCTATAATGTCATACATTACAATGGGTGTGCTATCAACTTACAAAGTGACTGATAAGCAAGAAATCAAATAATTTATAGCCATTTATTTCAAAGACTAATCTCCCCCCAAGAATAATCACGAAACGCTGAATGAACATTCTGTGTGATGAAGTATGTTATTTATAATTTTACCTGTGCTTGAAATCTCATAAAAGCAAAGGCCAATGGACAAGTTAAGATGCTGTAAGATGAAACATGAATTTTAAACAGTGTCTTCTGAACTGGAGAAAACTGAATATTGGTACGCATGACGAAAATAATGGGTTCTAAATCAGATGATTGGATTTAATCACACTTCAGTTTCAAGTTCTCTTAATCACACTTATTACAGTGCTATCACTCATTTACACAATTTATAGTTCACCGTTGCACATGCACTAGGATTCTCAGTTTTTGCTAGTCGTCTCCTAGCAATGGATCTCAACACAAAAACTATAACAGTCTCGCTGAATTACACTCCAAATACTACACATAAATAAAGTCTTCTAATCACATGTTAAGTCACAGGCCGACTGCTAATTCTTCTTCAACTACGAACTTCCCATGGCTATCTCCTACCGAGAACTAACCGACTCAGACAGCTGACTGTCTTCACGATAACTCCTCTACATGAACCCCACAGAAAACACAGTGTTCTTTTGTTAAGGATGCACGTTTATAGCTTCACTGCCTGGCAACAGATGTCCTATTGTTCTGTGTGTTTGCTTGGCATGAACCGCATAGAAAACACAGTTTCCCTTATGTTGTTGTCATGTGCTTAAGTGGTGTGGTGGTGGTGGTGGTGGTGGTGGGGGGGGTGTTTACTGGCCATCGCATAGAAATGGCAGTTCTTCTATTGCTGCCTGTATTCGTTGCCGTGAGAATCTTTACAGACATGCCTATATTGCTGCGTAACCTGGCAACAGACTGTTTGCCAAGAATCTGTCTTGGAAGGAATCTGTTTACAAATCCATTGCCTAGCAACGGGTGTATATGAAACAATATAATTCTTTATTTTCAACCAAAGCATTAATTTTAAATTTCATGTACTTATCGTCCGCCAATATTGCAACACTTGTTTAATTTTAGTTTAACATTATACACTTTGACACTACATGTTTCAGCCCCAAATGGCCATCTTCAGGTGTCTCTATTTGTCACAAATATTTTATTAAATTATGTTAAAACTGCTACACTGTGTTAGTCCGTGTTAAAATCACATGCTGTCGTTTTCTTTTCAAAGTAAAACCAGATAAAATCTATTAAAGTTCCTATTATACCCATGTTATTTTGGTTCATTTTATTTCACCTCACACGGGGTGTCGTCCACTATTCATAAATGTATGTCTGTCCAGGGTGTTTTGTTTCGGCAGCTTGCCCCTCATGTTCGTAGCCTACTTTCAGTTATGACTGTCATCGGTAATTTATAAGATCCCTAGATTAATGTTGTTTTCTTATTGTTTGGTATTGTTATTATGTTATTTGTTTACTTTGTACTCGCATGCCTCTGGTTTGCGCGTTTCCTCCACAGCGTGTGGTGTTGTCTTTACTAGTGCGGATGCGGTGTAATTGTTCCTGTATTTATATGCTCTGGTTGTAAGGAGTGGGGAGAGAAGGGAGAGGGTACAGTGTTACGTTGTGTAATTTTGTATAGTATTTCAAATATAGGGTTGTGTGTGTCGATGTTTGTGTCATTCATAGGTAAATCTTTTTTACTAGTTTTGTAAATATGGTATTTCTCAAGTGTATTTAAATATTTTCCTTCTCTCCCCGTTGTTATGATTTCCATGGTGTCTGCTATTGTGCCATATGTGTGTCTGGTGTTCAATATGTGACTTGAATATCCTGAGTTACTATTGTTACTTTTTATGTTGTGAACATGTTCTTTATATCTGGTCTCGAATGTTCTTCCTGTTTGTCCGACATATTTCAATGGGCAATCTAGACATTTCATTTGATAAATTCCACTTCTATCTTGTATCTCGAAAAGGTTTTGTGATTGTTCTTACTACCTTACCGCTGTACGTAAAGGCAACCAACTTTGTCTTTTGTTGCTGTGAGTCTGCATGTTTATTTTGTTTTAGNTTTTTTTTGGGGGGGGGGGGGGGGTATGTTGCTGGTTAAATTTATGTCGTACTCATTATTACATTGTATATTTTGAATGGTGTTCATTTCTGTGTCTTTCGCCTTTCTTGTTATTGGATATGTATACAACAAATTTAGCAAAGAGTTAATGCCGGATAGTTTGTGTTCGTGTGGGTGGCATGAACTATTTGGTATTATAATGTCAGTTTGTGTAGGTTTTCGATATACTGCGAATTCAAAATTTTTGTCATTTAGATGTATTACTAGAACCAGGAAACTGATGGACGATAAGTACATGGATGTTGGGTTATCAGCAACAGGATGCTGATATACAGAATCATTAATTTTAATAACTGTGTATGATATTCATCACAGGATTCTGGATTATCTGATTGCATAAAAATTACATCCATCTTCAAAATACTACTGCCAGCCAAATATAAAAAGACCAACATTACTATGACTACGTTTTTACAGAAATATGTTTTATAATAAAGAAAATACAACACATAAGAATTTGTTTTCACCATACCCGATTCAATTCCCACTTTTCCACCAGTGGTGTGACCCTTCCTCCAAGCACTTCAATGCAAGATGACTTCAGGAGAACAATACCATGGGCCATTGGAAGAGATTCATTCTTCAGGTACAACTTTGTGCCTGGAGGAGTGTTCAGGCTGAAACAAAAAATGACTATCACTACAGACGGCATCCTTGACAGTCAATTTTAAACAGTGTCCACTTGACTAAACAAAATCATGTTCCATCACTTTTTAAGAAATATAAAAAATTGAGAAAAAAATATTGATTTTTTTAGTATAAAACTTCAAGAACTCTTAGATAACTACTTTGGGCTTGCTTGGTAGCATGCAAACTACACCAAATCATGAAAAAACAGTTAATGTTATAATATGCGACTGCAGTTAAATTGATTTTTTGTGGATTAATTTATGACAATGTTCATTCTCATATTACATAGTCTTGAATGAGAGGGCTGTGAACACTTTCCCAAATTCTCATCTCAAACTGAGAAGTCACACACCTAATAAATTCCGTGGATCTTTATGCAGCAAATAACAAAATCTAATTTCACTATCTTTTTCTGCCTTCAAATGAAAGTACTGCCTAGGAAACCTCTTAAAGCTTCCTCACCTTTAATGCAAACCTCAGCAGTACAAAATACGTGGGGCAATCCAAAAGTTACCGAAATTTGAATTTTGCGCATGAATGGTTATGAGTACATCGAAATACCGCTAGGTGTCTCATCACACATCCTTCTTGATTCAGTGTGGCAAGCGGTGTCAAGTTGAGTGGTTGGGTTTATTGTTGGTGAAAGTATTTCCATTGTTGTGTTTCTGTGGGTTTGCAGTTTTGCGATGGCTGACCTGAGAGAGCAGCATGTCT
>NW_019731224.1:0-142204 GCF_002891405.2 Cryptotermes secundus | reverse complement strand
TTCATAAGGAGTTCGTCCCTCCTGGTCAGACAGTCAAGAAAGAGTTCTATCACGATGTTCTAAGGCGTTTGAGGGAGGACATGAGGAGAAAACGTCCAGAGAAGTGGCGCACAAATGACTGGGTACTCCACCGTGACAATGCACAACCGCATACGGCTTACACTGTGCAGGAATTTTTGGCTAAAAACAAGATGGCAGTTGTTCCCCACCCACCATACTCGCCAGACTTAGCTCCATGCAACTTCTTTCTCTTCTCCAAGATGAAAATCAAGTTGAAGGGGTGAAGATTTGATACAGTTGAGGAAATTCAAGCAGAAACGCAGACAGTACTAAACACCCTAACAAAGAAAGACTTCCAGGATGCATTTGAAAAGTGGCAGAAACGCTGGGATCGGTGTATGCGCTCCCAAGGGGACTACTTTGAAGGTGATGGTGCAGAATAAGATCTAGGTAAGATGTAATAGTTTTTATTAATATATTTCGGGAACTTTTGTATTGCACCACGTATTTACATTAAAATATAGTATGTAGTATAGATGTATAAAATGCCTCTTTGAAAGCTCCTTGCTTCAAACGCAGATGATCAGCAGAAAAAGTAGGAGATGAGAGGAAACCGAAGGAAGTGTAAGGATCCAGCCTCAGTTTTCTCTTAACACACTGTCAGGAAAGTAATTATACAAGAATGAGAATGTGACAGTTGCTGTATATTGAGGCTACAGACTGACCCTCCCCACATTTCCTCAAACTGCTATGTTTCCATGCCCAACGTACCTCCCTATATAACCCTCGAGTTGCCTAGATATTCTGTTCAGAGAAAGTTGGTAGTGATAACTACATGACAGTGACAAAGAGCTTTTGGCTCCCTGATATGTCACAGGGAGGTAGAGGGGAATACAAGAGTAGCCAAGAAGGAGTAAGCCTCGAAAGGCACCATTCATAATATTGATGGGTCTTCCTTCCAGGTCCTTAGTACAGCAATCAGACTGGTCCTTTCAGCTCAATAACACCATATCAAATGCCAAATTTAAAGTGAGATGAGAGGGTGAATATGTATAATGAATTCAAAAGAATTTGAGGCCTATTTCAATGTACTGCTCCCATTTACAATTTACAGGCTCCAAACAAGTCAATACAGGAGAATTAACATAAACTTCAGCATAAAGCATCAGCCTAATGAGCTAAGGAAAATTAAGAACGAACCTCTGCTGGGAAAGTCAGTGACATAACTGAGACCCAAAACAATTATCTGTAGAACACAAGATAGGTGTGTTGCTACTTTATTGCTGAGACTAAATGTACACAAACACAGCAAATTCATTTCATCTATTGTTAATTATTATTTCATAAGTCAGTGAAAAAGTTCTGGGGAGAATAGCATATTTTCCTTTCAAACGACAACTTCCACACAGAAAATGATGCATTCAACAATTCTTCTACCGTTGCAAGTGTATTCATTGCCACAGTAACATATTTATCAGCTGTTGTGTAGCAATACTAAGGGGACACACAGACAGACACACAGACTAATGGGAGGAATTTGTGAAGTACACCAATGAGATGGGCTCAGGTGCCATGATATACATACCAAGTTTCACTAAGACTCGTACAGGCACTCAAAATTTTATGTGGGGGGGATATACAGTCAAGCAGACAGAGACACACACACAGACAGCATGGTGATTTCATAAGCATACTTTTACTTTTTCAAAATAAGGAAAGCAGGCTAAGAACATGATGGAATATATTCTCATTAATATGCAGTAAAAGTGTACTACTGTAAGCTTTCTTCTTCTTCTCCAGGACATGATCTGTAGTAGTTCATATGCAACACAGAAACATACGTATCACCTTTATGATTATT
Source organism: Cryptotermes secundus (assembly GCF_002891405.2). NCBI lineage: Eukaryota > Metazoa > Arthropoda > Insecta > Blattodea > Kalotermitidae > Cryptotermes > Cryptotermes secundus. The sequence continues at coordinate 140,343 of NW_019731224.1, read as the reverse complement.
ACTGCAATCTTTATTCTGCTCTACATCCAGGTATTATGGCATTATACTACAATTTTGAAGGGTTATGATAACACATCAAAAATATTTTGAGTAAATAATTAACTGCAATATCTTTTGTCTAAATTACATAACAGTATTAACTAGTCAATACAGGAGATGAGTTAGCTCAGTCAGTATAACAACTACGTTATGGGCTCAAAGAGAGAGCAGTCAGGGTTTCATTCCTGACAAAGGCAACAGATTTTTCTCTTCTCCATAATCACCAGACCACCTCTTGGGTCCACCTAGCCTTCTACAAAATGTGTACCAGGGACTGGTTCCTGGCAGGGAAAGTGGCAGGGGTTTCTTACTGACCACTCACCTCTGTTTAATGCTGAGGTGAAGAATGGTGGAGCTACACTTCCACTCTCCCATAAGTCTTCACAGCACAATGCTTAATTAATTAGAGCCCACAGGTAACTATACCTTTACATTACTAGCAGATATATAATACTACAACAAGATAATGGACACACAATTTTCTGCAACACCATTAAATCTGTAAATGAGATGAAGAGGCAAATTTTTCTTGTGCTTAATTAAGAACCATACCATGAAGATGTATGGAACTGGATGTACAGCTTCACACTCCAGCTGCTTTACATTTGAGGGACAGGGTTCTTGACACCCACTGGATTAGAGGCTGGATGGGCCCCAGAGCCAGTCTGATCATCGCAGGAGAAAACATCTCTGCCATTGCAGGGAATAGAACCCTTCTCATTCAGCCCATAGCCTAGTCATTATACTGACTGAGCTACCCTGGAATTTAACAAATACCCCAGAATGTCACCAGTTAAAAGGTACAGTTCACCCTGTGCTTAATTAGTCAACCACTATGCCATGAAGACATATAGGGAAGTGGAGGTATAGCTCCACCTTTCTTGACCTTGACACTAGATGGAGGTGAGTGGCCAGATTCACACACCTGTCACTCTGCCCCTAGGGAAAGAGCCCCCAGAACCCACTAAGTAGGAGGCAGTGTGGACCCCAGAGTAGGTCTGGATGCTGTGGAGAAGAGAAAAATGTTGCACTGCAGGGAATTGAGCCCAGACCATTCAGCCCTTAGCCCATTGCATAACAACTGAGCTATTCATCATTTAAATACTATATATACTGGAAATCTGGTGGCAGTATCTTAAATATCATATAACTGACTTGGAGATTTCTGTCTGCAGCTTACAGCCTATGTTTGTTTAAAAAACGTACAAAAATAAATTACTAAAATTCCTGCTTTACAAGCATTTCAACAAGAATTCAGTTCTAAAGTTCTGTCTGGGGACAAAATCAGTGTTCATATTTGCAATTAATTTGCAAATTAATTACACTTTATCCTTTAATTCATACTGTAACCTGCCATCATGGCAGTTTATCAGTAAAGCCCAGGGCTCACTAGAACACTGTACAGGAATCAACGGTCTCATGTACCTGAGTGCTGGTACGCTCTCCAGTTCCACAGCTTGACAACAAGTGTGTCCATCAGTCAGCGTCAACTTCAACATTCGTGGAGCTGCTCTCGACTCTTCATTAGCCTTTGGAGCTGACACATTGCGGATCTTTTGTATTTGGACAACTATTTTACCTGGAATCTGAAATTTTGTATATTACAAAACATGATATAGATTTATAAGATTTGAGATTTTAACAGAGGTGACTATGAAGAAAGCCATCTTCTGGGATATGGCGCCATGTAGACATTGTGTTAACCGATGTTTTGGAGGAACGTATCGCCTCCATCTTTAGGACAGAAGAAAAAGGAAAATCTGCGAGCGAGGAACCACCGTGTTGACAGACTAATGTAAAGTCAAATAAACCCAGCTGTATAAAAGCTGCTCTGGCCGACTACCTGCGGGTCCACCTCCACAGACCCTTCCCCCCTCTCTCTATTGATTTCCCATGTGGCCCTTCTCTTATACAGTTGGGTTTATTCAACTCGGCATTAGTCTGTCAGTATGCTGGTTCCTTGCTCGCGGATTTTTTCTACCCTGAAGATAGAGGCGAAACATTCCTCCGAAACATCGGTTAACATAATATCTACACGGCGCCACATCCCAGAGGACGGCTTTCTTCATGGTGTGGCTTGTTACTTCTGATTGATAAATACTTGATAATTTCAATAGATAGTGAGTAATAAATACGTGGTTTATCCAAAAGTTCCAGAAATTTGAGTTTTGCGCACGAATGGTTATGAGTACATCGAAATACCGCTAGGTGTCTCCTCATACACTCTTCTTGAATCAGTGTGGCAAGCGGTGTTGAGCTGAGTGGTTGGGTTTATTGTTGGTGAACATATTTCCATTGTTTTGTTTCCGTGAGTTTGCAGTTTGCGATGGCTGTCATAGGAGAGCAGCGTGTCTACATAAAGTTTTGTTTTAAACTTGGGAAAACTGCTGCAGAAATGCACCAAATGTTGAAGCAAGCTTTAGGTGACAACAGTTTAGGTCAGACACAAACTTACGACTGGTATACGCGTTTCAAAAATGGATGAACATCGACTGATGATGACGATCGTTCGGTACGGCCATCAACTGGCACCACACCAGAAAATGTCGCGGAAGTTAGGGATCTGAGTCTGCAAGATCGTTGACTGACCATCCAAGACCTCTGTAACACCTTGGGACTAAGTTATGGTACATGTCAACGAATTCTGTCAGAGGAACTGAACATGAGGAAGATTGCAGCAAAATTTGTGCCATGACTGCTGCAAAATGAACAGAAGCAGCATCGCTTGGAAGTCTGCAGGGAACTTCAGCAACAGCTTCAAGAGGATCCAAACTTTCTTTCGAAGGTTGTCACTGGCGACGAAAGTTGTGTTTATGGCTACGACCCTGAAAGCAAGCAGCAATCGTCGCAATGGAAGAGCCCTTCTTCACCTTGGCCAAAAAAGCTTGACAAGTCAAGAGCAACATTAAGTCCATGTTGATTTCATTTTTGATATTGACGGGATTGTTCATAAGCTGTTCATCCCTCCTGGTCAGACAGTCAAGAAAGAGTTCTACTGCGATGTTCTAAGGCATCTCAGGAAGGATATGAGAAAACGTCCAAAGAAATGGCGCACAAATGACTGGGTACCCCACCATGACAACGTACAACCGCATATGGCTTACATTATGCACAAATTTTTGGCTAAAATCAAGATGGCAGTTGTTCCCCATCCACCGTACTCACCAGACTTAGCTATATGCGACTTCTTTCTCTTCCCCGAGATGAAAATCAAGTTGAAGGGGCGAAGATTTGATACAGGTGAGGAAATTCAAGAGGAAACGCAGACGGCACTAAACACCATAACAAAGAAAGACTTCCAGGATGCATTTCAAAAGTGGCAGAAACACTGAGATCAGTGTATGCGCTCCCAAAGGGACTACTTTGAAGGTGATGGTGCAGAATGAGATCCAGGTAAGACATAATAATTTTTATTAACATATTTTGGGAACTTTTGGATAGTACCACATACTTAAAAATCATCATCTACAAAACTGACTTACATTCAAGTTTATAACACATCTGTCCTGCTTCTTTTAATCTTAAGAAACCCATTCTAGCAGCACATTCCATACAAAAGTGAACTGACTTCCTATCTGTGTTTGTGTCCAGGGCACCACTGAAACACCAGATCTGAACAGCACTCCTGCCCATTTCACACATGAGAAACACAGTATTATAGACCTTCAACCTTCTGGTGATTCAGTATTTCTTAGATTGTTGACTCATTGGACTGCAAAAAGAATGTGGTCAACTTAAGGTTATTCAGCCATGGTTTATCCAGTTTGCATGTTATCTGTGTGTTTGTGTGCATTTTTTCATTTGTATAAAATCACAGATTTTTACAGAAGTGGACATGTGTGAATTGGACGCCATCAGTGCTGAGGTTGGGGAGGGAACATAAGAGATAATCTAATGGCATAAGTGTAAATAGTGGAAGTGGTGCTGCCTGCAGAAAACCAATGAACCATAATTTCTTAAATCAATCTCAAACAGCCTTCCTTTCCATTAAAATAGCCAGAAACGTGAACAGCTAATGCATTTATGAAAACCAGTTCCATAAAATGTTTATTCCAGAAGTTACATATTTCTTGTAATAGAAAATGTAACAGAATGCAGTGCTACTATCAGACACTTCATCTTTATATTCCACTGTGCTGTCTTTACATCAATGTAATCTTACTGTCTCTACTGCCACAGCCGTAATAAAACCCACGGATCAAGATGTGACTGTGTCAGGGCTGGTATCGTCACAACTACTGTCAATAAAAACTCTGTGGTTTTAGTCCACAAGTGAACTATACCGACCAAGAGACCGCCACATGTCAGTGAAGTTAGTGTCAACTTTAGCGGATAGAGGGTGTTGCGTGGTCTGCATAACAAATCCCCACGGCTGTTAATTTCAGTTTTCTAGACCGAAGGCACTATTTCCTTGAAATAGCTCCTCAATTATCCTCACAAGGCTGAGTGGACCCCATTCCAGACCCACTACTTAGAAAATCTGGTAGCTCCGGGAATCGAACCCGGACCTCTGGATCTGTAGCCAGGAACTCTGACCACTAGACCACAGAGGCAGTCTTTCACAACTACTGTCTATTAATTACTTTATTTTTATTTATTTAATGACATTGAGCAGCTCAGAGTATATACTGTAGTATGACAGATGATTTGTGTATGCTTCATAAAGATGAGACCGCCTCTGTGGTCTAGTGGTCAGTGTTCCTGCCTACAGGTCCAGAGGTCCAGGTTCAAATCGCGGTGCTACTAGAGTTTCTGAGAAGTAGTGGGTCTGGAACGGGGTCCACTAAGCCTCATGAGGATAACTGAGGAGCTATTTCAAGGGAATAGAGGCTCTGGTTTAGAAAACCGAGATTAAAGGCTGTGGGGATCCAGTGCACTGAGTGACACACTCTATCCGCAAAAGTTGGCACTAACTTCGCCGACAAGAAGCAGTCACTCGGTTGGTATAGTTCGCTTGCGGACTACAGGCCACAGAGTTTGTTTGTGTGTTCATAAATGTGAGGAAGGAAATGACCATGGTCCAATGTGAAATACTATTTGGCCATTTACCCATAGGGACTGAGAAAAACCACAAAAAGCCTCAGCCATGATAGCCAATCTCCAAGTTGAGATCTGAACCTTGGAGCTCTCAGTTACAAAGCAGGAGTGCTAACCAAGAGGCCATGATGTTTCATACAAGCCTTGTCAAGAAAGCTGATAACATTACAGCATTCTGGAAAAGGTGACAGTACTACAGATTCTCTAATCATCCTGTCTCTGGCATAATCTTCAGTGAAATCAGTAATTCTGCTTCACCATGGCGAAAACTTCTTCCAAATCTAGATGATTATGACGATTTTCAGGGGTTTTCCAACAAGTCTGAAATTACTGATTTGGAAAATGTTTTGAAATGGTATGAAAACGTTGATGAGGGGAACCTGAATAGCTGTCAAGTGAGGTGTGTGAACCTGGCTTCCAGTATGTGCCTCATGCAAACATTATTATAACAGCATCACAGGACAAAGGCATGCAGAAGAGAATGTGATTGTGCTAGTCACAGCAAAATCATATTCAAGTATGCTGACACTTTGCTAGATGTATAAACAAATAAACATTATCAATTATGTGCCACAATGAAAGCCTCTTATGGTGAAGTAATTTGTGATATGCTGCAAGGACACAAAACAGAATATTTTGGAATATCTATGGTTTACAATCATTCACAAATTTCATCTCCCCTTCGTTAGCAAACATAAAAACTGGAGCTGACTGTACATCCAAATGTTTCTAAAAGGTTAGCACAGTATGTAAAATAGCTTAAGAACCTCTTACTGACTCCCGTCTCAACAATTTTGTTACATTATGTCATGGCAGTTCTCAGCTAGTGTAACACTGACTTGTCAGAAAATGGTGTGCTGTCACTTTTTCAAATAACTAGCACTCGGAGTAGCTAAATAGTTCTTCAATCCAGTCAACAGCAGTGACTTCATTTTTCTTTTGTGTGAGCATGTGAACAGACTTAGTGCTGCTTCTCCATCCTCCCTTTCATCTGGCCTAGTTCCCATGAGACTATTCCAGTATAACTAAGTATCTCATATTCATGTTCTATATAGTCAATATCAAAGTACTGTTCTACATTCTGCCAATACTTTTACAGCCTTACAAATTACAGCCTTACAAATGCTGCACATGCCTCAAGAGTGTGTGATATTAACTTCAGCAGTAAATTCAGAAGAGCAAAACATATGGCCTGTAGATCCCTTGCCAGACAAAGACCATGAAATAAATGACTATAAAACAGCCCTTGCTAGGTAACAGCTCCACCAACAGACACAACCGCAACAATTCCACTGCAACAGAGGAGCGGTGTTTTCATGCGGTCCACACCGAGGTGTTATACACCGGCCAAGCGGAGTGGAGTGGAGTCGGTTAGTGAGTTAGATGACTACTGGCATTCAGTTGTTGGGAGCATTTGCTGTGGGAAGTTGGTAGCTGAGACCAAGGAAAGTTTAGGAACCCAGAGGAAGGCGAATGTCCACTGTTGGAAGCCACTACCAAGCAATGGCTAGTACAGAGTGTAACAGACTGAGAATACTAGTCTGTGTGTGATGGTGGGTTGTAAAGTGTAGTCACAAGGTGCATATTAAAGAGTTCAATAAATCCAATTACCAATCCAAATCCCATTTATAGTCCCTCCATATACATGACAATATACACATACCATACCAGTTACATTCTATATCTATTTACTAACCAGATTATACGTTTATCCAACATGGTAAATAAAGCTTAAAGTAAGTCACATTTACAAATACTTACACTGTCCAGCTTTCCTTTATTAATGTCCTCAGGAAATGCTGCTGCCCCAATTTCACGAAGATCAAACTGAAACATGTCCCGGTGAACGAACCATTATGTACTAAATATTACACACAGTAATGGTATATTAGTTTTACAGTACTGCAACACAATTGGGTTAGGGTTTTATGGTTTCTTTAATGATACTGTCAGTGGCTAAGCACATACAGCATCCAATGGTAGGATGATCAGCGAATAATGAAATATGATGTGGAAGAAAATGGTGATGACCTAATTTAAGGTACTATCCCAACATTTGCAGAAGAGACTGAGAAAAGCCACTTGTGTCACTCAGGATAGGCAGTATCTCCACTGAGATCCAAACCATGGACCTCATAAATACAGGTCAGAAATGTTACCACAGGAGGCACCCTGCAGACCATGTACATGTATGAATTCAGCATGCGTCTGCATGACATCGCTGTGCCAAATTAAAAAAAAATGGGAGAAATTTCATGTTTCACAACAGCAAATACATGGACCTTCTCATTCTTTCCGAGTTCTCTTCCATCCTCCATCCCACCATTATCCGTTCTGGCACTATTTTCCAACAAACTCGCCATGGTTTACAGATGTTCTGACATAAATTCTTCATATAAAACCTTATTCCATCAAGATTCAATCCATTTCTTCAACACATTATAATGTAACACATAAATTCACAACGACATTCTTTGCACTTTATTAAGCTTACTTGCTGCTAATTTACAAGTGGTCCCTCAGCAAAAATAGACTGTATCATATAAAATAAGCAAAATTCATATTCCAATAGCATTATTATGCATAATACAAAATCACAAAAGAATATGTAAAATTGTTTATAGTATATGTGGAAAAGCTCATTTATGGTCATATGTAAATAAGGTTTATTAATCAGTCAATATGCCTAAAATTGAAATGTCCCATTATGCAAAAATTTCTCATACTGAATTAATAATAATTCATCATTCATCAGTAATCTGTCAGATGACAGGTCCACAGTCTCTTCCAAAACAGTTCCTCCACTTAATGCGATCTAGAGCTTTCTCCTGCAGATGAGAATATCCTCTTCTGTCCCCAAGGTCATCCAGCAACTTCTTACGTCTTCTTCCTCATCTTCTGGTTCGCACACATGGTGTCTTTGTTTTTGGAAAGAGACTATCCAGGAAAAGTGATAATGTGGTAGTTTTTCCATTTGCTTTCCACATCGCAGTACAACAGCCGTTCAAACCACTCTGGTCACGCCTGTTGCTATACGAACTTGAACCATCTCAAGCATCATTTGCTCTGTGCTTCAAGTCGCTGCTGATGACGCTGCTTCCGGCATATAAATAATAATAAAATCTGAATGGTTTAAAGACTAAGTCATGGTCAGTGAGACATGACAGACATAACCTCAACAAAGGACATTATTTTTTACTTTGTAAAGAATGCCTAAAAATGAGAGCCAAAGCATAGAATTCACCATGAATTCATCAGTAGCTGCTACGAATGTCACCAATCAAAACACATCGAAACCATAGCTACATGAAACAGACATGTGGGAAAAGTGCAATACAAAAAGGAGACCACCAATCACAGTGTTCGCCCATCATCTGTATCAAACCCTTAGAAAATGTAACAGTTCTTCACACCCACTGCTGCAAGAATCTCAAATCCTACAACAATAAACGTTTTGATTTAAAACACCTTGCGAGTGAAGCATACTTAAAGGCTAGTCTATAACCGGGATACAGACATACTGTTAAACTAGGATTTTTTATTGCTACTGGGGTGGGACTAAGTCCCTTGTACTGCAGCCACTTCTGGCCTATTCTACCAGCCTCAGATGATAGGTGAGGGTGATTGTGGAGCAGTTGGTGGAATGAAGATTGGCAGGGGAAACTGAAGTACTCAGAGAAAACCTACCCCAGTGCCACAAATCCCACTTGACCAGACCCGGGATTGAACCCGGGCTGCCACGGTGGGAACCCAGCAACTAACCGCTTGAGCTATGGCGCAGCCTTAAACTAGGTTACTACAGCATTACTATACCTCATGCGTTTCATTACCCCATGCTCATGAGAAGTGTTCAGGTTGTGTAAAACTCATAACAGATCATACCAGCTGTTCTCATGGCAATAACTATTTGGATTACTCTATGATTCTTCAATTGTACTTCCCAAAAGAACACTTGAAGTCTGTTTAAGATATGTGACATATTTCTGTTCAATATTAGAGCTTTATTTTTTAGAAAAATAACCATGTGATCACCAATAGTATCAATGTCTCACATTCATAGTGCTTTCAACAAAGGGCTACTTTTGGAGATTTAGAAACACATTTACCACCCAACATAATACCATTTACATAGGTTTAACAAAACAAAGCAAAAAAAATCTCTTGTTCCTTACAACACACAAGACTTTCACTGCTGGCAAACTGTAACCAACTGAAAGATTTTATGATACCGAATTATATTAATATAAATTTCGAATATGCAGCCAAAAGCACCTTCTTCTCCGCAGTCCTAAAATGCACGAAGAGACGGACAGAAGGGAAGGCTGGTAAACTATGGAAACTGGCTGCAGCCACTGAATATAACCCATATTACTTTCTTTTCTCTCACATTGCTGGGAAGTATTAACTTACATCAAGGGCTTTGCGAGCAAGAGTTTTGGCATCTGTAACATTTTCATTTTCACTGAGCTGCTGAAGCCCTTCGGCAGACAAGAACCTGCGAAGAATAGAAAATTAAAATTCTAATAACACTTTAGAGTTCATATGAAATTTTAGTTCAAAGCACACAATGATTAACAGCAGTACTGACCACGTAAATAGTCCGCCAATAATAATATAATACGAAAGAAAATTAATATACTGCTTACATGCATTAATCAAATAACCACACACTAAAATACTGAACATACCACCCCAGCTCTTTTAACTTGTCGGCGACTTCCATATTGCTTGCTGAAGAATCTTCTGCCATCAAGTATGCAACAAATCACCGAGTTATTTCTATTCTTCCCATCCCTCCGGGCATCGTTTCGTTTCTATGAAAGCGCGCAAACAATATCTGAGCACAAGAATTGTTCAGAACTACATTTAATACATCACGCTAAATTACTATACTTATTAAACAATTTCTTACAGTATGATAGTTCAAATTCTGTCACATAGATGGCAACTGAATTTACTAATTTCAAACACCATTTGCAGCAGAGGTTAGTGTACATATAACGATGATCTCAATGACGAAGATTCAACTTCCGTATATACAGAAGTCACCTTCAATCACTAGATGGCAGAGAAAGTACTCCGTGGTTTCTATTTTGAATTGTATATATTAAACTACTTGCCGGTCTAAATCTATAACCCAAAAGGGAAAGTTGTCCTTGGTCTTAACCGATAAAGCACCACGTCATGGAGACGTATGGGGGAATGGAGGTATGGCTCCACCATTCTCGATTTCGGCAGTAGTTGGAGGCGGACGGTGGTGAGTAGTCAAATTCACGACTGTTCACGGCATAGTCACTCGCCCCCCCCCCCAATTAAAGCGCCAGTAGTGCTCATTGGCATAGGAGGCTAGGTGAGCCCAGAGCTTGTCTGGACTATCTGGAATGGTCTGGAAGCTGTGGAGAAAAGAAAAATCACTTTCCCCTGCAGGAAATCGTACCCATGTTTCCCAGCCTGTAGCCCATTGCTATACCGAGGAAGCAATCCCGGCACAGAATGTATTTATTGGATGTTTATATTCATTCCTATAGTGAATAATTTAAGCTCTGTTGAATAATATTAAATTTTGCATACCATTATGCAAAGAAATGTGAAAAATGTAAAATAACAGCTACAGCATCTATTTTGTCACTTTTGAGCCCAAGGTGTTTCTGGATCAAATGAGTTCTTGTTGCTGGCTGCATGGGTACAGATTGTAGCCCGGTAGTACCACTGGCCATTGACTTCTTGTCAAACAGCAACAGCAGACAATATAACAGCTTAAAATTATAGACGGACACTGAGCGGGTGTATTGGTTGGGAATATGATTTTCTTTTTCATTCAGTTTTATAAACTCAAGAGCCTCAAGAGTGCCCCACAGTTTACAGATTTGTAAATATTAAATTTTCTGCATTACAACACAAACAGTTTGATTTCAGTTATTTGACTGGTGATTATATAATGCTCCATACCATCACAAATGTGACTACTGAAATTATGCATCTCCTGTACTCAAATTCACTTTCTGAAAACTTCTTGGTGGTAGGAAACCAACCGTTACATTTCTGTAATGGATACTTATTTTATATTTGCTCAAATTCAAATAGTTTGGGGTAATGTAATTTATATTTTTAGAGGGTTACTGCAAATTGTTATATGCACAAATGTTTAGGGTATTCAAATATGAAGGAAATATGAAAGGATAACTGTGCATATTTTATTATAAGAGGTGAGAAGGTAATACGGGAGCCCTAGAGTAAATGTGCCAGTTCTCCTCAATCCAGCCTTGCATTTGGCCAATCACTTAATAGAAACAAAATGAAAGTATTGTGTGCCATGTATTTTCCCAAATATCCTGGTGTCTATACTCAGCTGTTTCAGAAGAGAGAACAACGATTAGAGTTTCAGTAAAGTGTTTTGCCATGGCATCCAGAAGTAATAAAAATGAGAAATTTAAATTAAATACTGCAAATCTATGATTCGCATATGCAACAGACTGGAAATTTGACCATTATAATCGCATCGTTGTTGAAAAGAATGTTTGGTTGACGTAGATAATACCAGATTTTACTCAGTTAGTGTCTAGCCTCATGACTGAAGATGTGGGGTGTCTGACTATTTCACTTCCCTGATGATGTCCAGACAAAAAAGAAAAATGTTATGCCTTGCAGCAGTGCCCGAATACACGTAGGACCAACATGCAAAATCTGAACACACTGTGGGATGTCGTTATGTGAAGGGACAAGCCCCTGTTGAACTGTTCTATAATATTTATTATAGTTGCACAGTATAGACAGACAAACTTGAGTTTGAATACTTGAAGAATAATAGTAATAATGAATTCTATAAGACCTTGAACGTTATATTGAAATGCAACACTGAACCAGTACTGTAGAGCTGAAAAACTTCCACTAGTGTATCTTCTTATATAAACTAGAGTCAGACCTACAGACAACATATCACTGCCCACATTGTTGTAGGCTTTGTCTAGCAACAGCTGTTTACTTGCTTTGCCTAGCAATGGCTGTTTACTTGCCATTGCTAAGCAATGACACTTGTGTTGTCACTGTAATGTTTGCTTGAATGTGGGCAGTTCCCACAATGCAATAAATCTATATAAATAAATAAATAAACTCACTTTCTGATAGTAATGTCAAATGCTCAACATCATTGCACATAATTTTAAGACATTTGCAACCAACTTCCACCTTCACAATCTGCTGCCTTAAAATCCATCTTCATACCATCTCCCACTGCCTTTTTGGTCTTTCAAGTCATTTTCCACACCAAAATCTGGCAGGCACTCCTAGTCTCCCCATATCAGCTATGTTTAGCCAGACACCACCATCTAGACTTCACTAATCTAACAACACTAGATGACTTGCATAGCCTAAATATCAAAGCTCATTGTTATATGATACCTTAATTGCCCATTTTCTCCATCCTTCTCAGGCACAAATATTTTCAGATATCTTGCATATTCTTTCTTCTGGTTAACATATCACACTCCACACTAATACAAAACAGTTGGCAGAATTATTGCTTTCATCCCCATATTAAACCTTCTGGAAAGTGGATGTGATGGTAACAACTTTTGTAACTTAATTATAATAAGAAAATTATAATTTCCTGTGATCTTATGTCTATGAATAGGAAATAATTTAAAATACATCACCATATAGTCTGTTCACTCTCTAAGACTATCCTCCCATCATTATCTCGGTCGTCCAACTGGGTGGTAATTGGAAATGCAATCAACACAAAATGAAACAGATAAATACAGACAAAACTGGATGAACCATTCAGATACAGTGACTGACAGAAGAATACCAAAACAAATTTTACAGTATAAACAAAAGGATATCAAGATGAAAGAAGACTTTGGAAACAATGAAATGAGTATGTGAAATCTGAAGAAGCTTGAGTGCAAGTACATAAAGTGGAGGAGGAGAAGGAGGAGGATAGTAATAATAAATAAAGAACTTCCACAAACTTTTCATGAGGAGGACTGTGGAATACATCATTTTGAAGTATAAAACAACTAAGACATTTTTAGAGAACTAGAAATGTCAAAAATAACAAAATTTATAAACTATACATGAGAAGTTGGAAATAAGAACATAACACTTACATAACGAATGACTTTTGACATGATAAAAAAAGATATTGAAATGTCAACTGAAAGGAAAAGAAGTTTGGGAACACTCTGAAATGATGTAAGAATTCTCTTCTTTAATATCTGTAACAAGTCTCAGTAGGCCTAATACTGGAAATTCCATTATGCACTGGCTTCAATCTATCATTTTTACCTACCATTATTGGTATGAGTTATTGTCCCACTGAATGAACAAATGACACATTATCACCTTAACACTTTGCCGACCAGCAATTTAAATATTTAAATCACCCTGGAGACCGGCATTTTTTAACCCACTACCCTACCTTGTGCACTGTTCAATTTAAAAATTAATATAAAATATTCTAATTAATTTTATGAACTAAAATTGTTGGAGAACACTTACCAATGCTTGTACTTCTAGAAGTGCTTGAGAGTGTGATATTTCTTGAAACATTCCCCTTCTACCTGCACTTTCGTCAGAGCTACTTTCACTTGTATTGTCTGTAGCCACAGTTGTTTATTGTCCTCTGCCACTGCCACTGTCAAATCACTATCACTACACGTCTCAGAAGGAATGTCAAATAGCTCACGTCAGACAGCATGTCGAAGAACAAGTCAGATATTCCTTGGTTTTCAACCGCTTCTGTCCTTGACTCATTGCGCAACTAACTTCCTGCCTGGTACATAAGAGCTTGAAGGGTCAAAGATAATATTCCTTTGGAAGGGGTACCCAAACAGCGAGATCAAGTTACTGCCTACTAAGCAAACATTCCGGATTAATAATCCGCAGTAGTCATTTTATTTGGGTGGCGTCAGAGAAAGGTATAATGTGTTACAATCTAACGTGTCCTAAAGTCATAAAAATATGCCACTGGTCTGCCATGTTTAAAAGCGCTGGGCATAAATATATGCCACCAGTCCACAAGGTATTAATGTCACACCAAGTAAATGTGGGGGCAGAATGAATTTTATGCAGTTAAAAATAAAATATGAGCATTGAAAGTAATGTCTTACATATGCATATATATATTTTTTGTTACATAGTACAATACCAGCAGAATTACATTATGTACTTGTACATGTATACTGTAAATATATGAACACATTTCACATTAGTTTGAAAATATACAAATTGAAATTTTCTTACATTCTCAGAGTAATGTATGGGAAACAATATAAGAACAAAAAACATAGGATTATTATTCCTATTATTATAAGTACGAAACACATGGCTTTAATGTTTGTTAACATTGTATTACACCATATTTTTCATAAGGGAAGAAAAGCTACAATTTGGGAAATTTGTGTACTAAGTAAATATCAATTTTATTAGTAGCATACCCAGTTTTATTTATCACAGAATGATGTAGTCCAGTCTGTCTTGGAAAGTATTACAGGAGCCATAAAAAAAATATAGTTATTAATAGATTCCTTTCCTCTCCTGTTGGCTTTTTAGATAATGATTGTAAGCAAACCATCTAAACCTAATATGTAGCAGGAGCTTACATTTATTGTCTTATTATCTGTTTCAGTGCTTTATTTCATAATCACATTTTAGCTACTGCACAGATTAGTCATCAGATAAATCTTTGTGTGTAGCTAGTAGGTCATCTCTGACTAGTAGTAATCTGTAGCTGTATCTCATAGAAACAACAGTAATTGAAAGCATATGATTTAGAAGGCTTGTTATAGAAGCATTTCACACTTTGATTGTGTTTCATGTACTGTGACTATGTGTACAGTTACAGAATTCCACTATTTCCAGGCTAATTTCTTCATCATGCAAACACTTCAGCCATAAATTGTCAATGAATAATCCGTCGAGTGTAACAACGTTCTTAGGTCACTTATCTATTTCACTCGCCTTACATGTTTCGGTTCAAAAGAAACACAACTGTACACAACAGTACACAACACACAACGCGTAAGACACATCCGACCAAAAGCATACACAACCTCAAGTTGACGATTCCCATCACCGGGACGAATCAACAAGAAGAAGCCAAATTTTATTTCAAATGTTTTAAGCTTTTAAATATTTTAACATTGACGGCTCAATTTGAAGGCATTCTTTGGATGGAATGCAAGAGGTGTACATGCATTCAACGTTACTAGAAAGTGTTGTGCTTTTACACTCCGACATCTGTAGCAGATCACGCAGCTTACATACTGTGTACAATACAACGCCAGTGGTTTTATGTGTTTGTAACGTGCCTCTGATGATGGTTTCTTTTGAACCGAAACATGTAAGGCGAGTGAAATAGATAAGTGACCTAAGAACGTTGTTACACTCGACGGATTATTCATTGACAATTTGTGATTGATAGTGTAACGGACCAAATATGAAACAATTCAAATCACTTCAGCCATTTTAATATTACTGTATTTTGTCAAGATCTTAGGCAACAATGTCCAGGCCTGTGTCTATGTTTCAGCAGTTGCTAATTGAAATGGGCAGTTTTTCAAATGATGTTAGATATTTATTATTTTTTTTAATTATTGTTAAGTATAATATATATTACTGTTCCTTTTAAAATTAAAACAAGGTTAGAAATTGTCTAAATTATAAAATATGATAGAAAAATGCATTTCACTTTGTTGCTTAATGCGTTACACACAGAGTCAAGGAAAGCCTAAATGCTGACCCCAGATACAAGATATTTCACAGCTGTGCCCTCACTCTCAACTAAAAGGGATCACTTTCCTCAGACTTTCATCACAGTCACACAAAATTTCGAGGCATTGTAAAGAAAACCATCATTAGCTCACAATTCTTAATGCAGTTTGTTTATACTGTTGCATGCAATGTATAGATTGCTTCAAATTAATGGTGACGACATGACCAAAGAAGCAGCCAAAATGTAGCTCAGAAGAGAACATCTGTGCAGAGATATGGCATATTCTTGAGTGAGTTAAAATGGAAACGAAATTTATGTTTGCTCACTATACAGCTGTTGACTGCTGAATACCGAAAAATTATATCCGTCTGACCTATAAAAGTGTTTCGAAAGAAACTGATATTTTGTGATTGGGCGTCCAGTACTTGTGCCGTTATTTTCTTCAGGGCACAACCTATGCAACTATTTAGGGATGTGGCTTGTACGTTTTACTCAAATTTAATCAATATCGTTAGAACCGTCTTCGAGAAAACCGACATTTTGTGTTTTGGAACCCATCTGAGGGGTTCCTTTTTTGGATGGGGGATCTGGACTGTTCGGTTGCACCTGAAACTGAATTAGATGAACAAACTCCTGAGTATCGAATACGCCTAAAATCCATCCAACCGTTCAGGACCCAGCGAGGGCACATCAATCCGTATATACAGACAGCAAGCATTCGAAACCCCCACTTTTTAGAAAACACGAGGAGGGGGCTGAGAACGTGTAAATCCGTCAAAATGCCGAGATCGAGTTCTTTCACGATCACGGTTCCTTCTCATATATATACTACATGTGTAAGAACATGAAGAAAATGGCCTGTATAATGTGCCTCCCCTGGAATCGTGACGCCAAACGTGACCACTTGATTCGCCTCTGCTGTAGCGCCGCCCTGACTGCACTTGTACTAAAAAATCTGTTAAGGAAGCAGAAGCTTTGCCTTTTCTTACTAAACTGTGAGTCCTGATCATTGCTATAATTTCAAAGTATCAGTATTGATATCTGTTATCACATTCTCTAATTCTCATGGTGGAAAAGTTATGCTGGCTGGTAATTAACACTGAAGGAATCATAATTCAGGGCGTCTGATCTGTCTTATGGTACCATCGCGTGTAATGCAGAATTACACCTTATAATACTCATGGCCAACATAATTTTTAACCGCTTCAGCCCTAGTAGGCATCCCTGTAACAGGTCGTGGAGGCCCATAGGGTTGTGAGATGTTGAGTTTCCCAAATTTTCTAGACAATCGGCTCATAGATGGCGGCAAGGTTGTCAGCCCTACGCGCCGGCCGCCCTTTACCCCAAGAATATTCCTGATACTCATTTCTGTTAGGGGCTGAGTCCAGGTCCATAGTGCTGCTGGAAGCATTAGGTCAATTGAAAAATCCAATGACCTCATCGGAACTTGAACCCACGACCTTCCGGCTTGTAGCATAGTGCCTCAACCAACTACGCTACCGTGTGCCGGAAGGTGGCGGGTTCAAGTGCCGATGAGGTCATTGGATTTTTTTCAATTTACCTAATCCTTCCGGCCGCACTATGGCCCTGGGGTCGACTCAGCCTCTAACAGAAATGAGTACCGTGAATTAATTAAATAATTTTCCTGGGTAGTAAAGCGCGGCCGGCTCGTAAGGCTGACAATCTTACCGCCATCTTTGAGCCGAATGTCTAGATAATGTGGGACCCTCAACGTCTCACAACTCTATGGGCCTTCACAGCCTGTTACAGGAATAGCTTTACTTTACATTTACTTTCAGCCCTAGCAGTGAGCCTGAATTGTGAGCACAGTAAAACGGTCAATAACAACCTATAAGTTCGGTGCTTCCAACTCACAGATTCTTTTAAGATAGCTGTAACACTACAGACTACTATGTAGACTGACTTAATACTCAATAACTCGGCATTTCAATGATTTTCTTATTTTTCAAATACACTTTTATTATCCTAAGTAGTTTCGACTGAAAGATTGTCAGAGAAAGACAATGTTGTAATTGTATTTATATGAAAAAAATAAATGTATAGAGAGATTTTGAACCTAGATCCAGCAGATGGCTTGTGGACCACAGACCTGGCACTGAATTAGTTCATACGTTTTACATATTTTATGCCATGATTGATAAAGTATGCCATCTTTCGTTGCTTTTCTTATAAGAGATCTTTAACGGTCTTAACTCCTTGGAAAACAAACCCTTCTTCAGAAGGTCGCAGTTACTCAGCAAGTCGAGAAATGTACTGCCTCTTATGAAACTTTTAGTTTCATTACCATGTACACAACGGCATACCACAAATCCTATCTTGAGCCACCTGAATCCAGGAAGGCACGGAAACACTTTCAGTGGCAGTTATTCGTTCTTAAATTTACCGTAGATATGTTTGATACCTTGAAGCACTTCAATACCAATGTATAAATGTCTTCCATAGGGCATACTTGGTTCATCACAATTTTAAACCCTAGTTAGCATAACAATCAGGGATGAAAATGGCTTTTTCAGATCTAGGTGTCTGCTCCAGATAAGTAGTAGATGCCGAGCGTGTCACCAACACTTATTGAAAGGAACTTATTAGACTGTAGACCCAAAAATTCGTTCCTGCGTGTTGGAAATAGTCTTGTTAAAGTGAAGTGTTGTGGAACTAAGTAAAAGTCGTCCATCGGCGTCTACCCCCATTTCCAGCCCTGATCACAAGCATTAGCTCAATAAATTATATCATTTTTGCAAGCTCTAGAAGCTTCGAAACATTATTTCATATGATTCTGCGGCAAGAATTGTCAGTATTTTCCAGCTGAGTGAAAACGTTCTGTTACGTTCAGCATGTTCTGTGTTACAGTTATAAAATTCCGTTAGCATCCCTGTCTCCTAGACAAGGACAATAAAAGATTCTTGTGTATTATCTTCAAGCCTCTAAATGAGAAGTGTTATTAATTTTCATAGCTTTGTAGGCACTCTCTATCCGCAAAAGTTGCCACTAACTTCTCCGACAAGCGGCAGTCGTTCGGTCGGTATAGTTCGCCTGCGGACTAGAGGCCACGGAGTATTTTTTGTAGGCAAATTTCTTTCTCCACCTTTTGGGTCTTATTGTAACTGTGGTTATTTTCAAGATTTCCCAAATTTTTCTACAGTACATCTCTTGAAGATTAGAATTCGACTTCCTTCTCTAATATTTCCTTGCAATGGATATACATAGCCCGCGAATTTTCTATAACAATTGTCCGTCAGTTGTACATTCAAAATTATTTAAAGCTGTTTCTTTCACAAAGAAAAACATTTGTTGCTCTTGTTTGATTTCTTCCGTGTAAAAATATTTTTCCAAGTATGACATAAAATTTTAAGCTTCATGAAGTTACTGTACAACAGCCCAGAACAGTTTTGTATCTTCCGTTTTTGCAGTATTAAATTTCTTTAACATTATTTTTGTGTGAGTAATGCATTTCCCTTGTGTTCTATATAACAAACAAAAAACAAACTCTGTGATTTTAGTCCGCAAGCGAACTATACCGGCCGAGCGACCGCCGCTTGTCGGCGAAGTTTAGTGGCAACTTTTGCGGATAGAAGGTGCCGCGTGGTCAGAGCAACGAATCCCCACGGCTGTTAATTTCGGTTTTCTAGACTGGAGCCCCTACTTCCTTAAAATAACTCCTCAATTGTCATCACGAGGCTGAGCGGACCCCGTTCCAGACCCACTACTTCTCAGAAAAAATGTGGTAGTGCCGGGAATCGAACCCGGACCTCTGGATCTGTAACCCGGAACGCTGAGCACTAGACCACAGAGGTAGTCTTGTATTCTCTATAAGAATAATAAAATCCCACTAGTTTTGGATGCACCTCAGGTAACTGCACCGCTCTCATAATGGGAGGAGACCTGTTCGGCTGGTTGCAGAATGTTTCAAGATTCCGTTAAGCTCGACGATACGTAGGTGACAACCATAATATTGCGTTCCCTTCAGTCTTTAGCAGGTGGTTATGATAAAATTCCGTTATATTCTGTTTTCTAGGCAAGGGTAGAATAAATATTAGTTCATTGACTTCTCAGCGAGAGCAATACGTTTAATTTACTCTATTAATTTTCGTGTGAGAATAATATAAAGTCTGGTAACACATTCGGGTCATAATATTTCATTTGCTTTCTTTTTGAAATTGTTCTAAGAAATTGAAAATATGCATTTTTCTAAACGCGGTTCTTTCAAGTTTGATAGTAAAAAAGGTAAAGGTATCCCCGTAACCGGCCGTGAAGGTCAATGGGGACGTGAGACGTTGAGGCTCCCACATCTTCTAGACAGTCGGCTAACAGATGGCGGTAAGGTTGTCAGCTTTACGCGCCGGCCATCCTTTACCCCCCCAGGGAGATTCCTGGTACTCATTTGTGTTAGAGGCTGAGTCGACCCCAGGACCATAATACGGATGGAAGGATTAGGTAAACTGAAAGAAATCAACCTTGGGACTCGAACCCGCGACCTTCCGACTTGTAGCATAGTGCCTCAACCAATTTCGCTGCCACGTACCCCAGTTTGATAATTAAAATTCTAAATAAATTTATACTCAAAAGGAAAGAAATGAATAATGGGCAAAAGAAAATAAATGAAGAGCTATGGGCAGGTTTAATACATTTCTTGGACAGTGTGCATAAAATAATCGCATAAAACATAAGGAACTCGTTTCGGCCCGTTTGTTGTTTGTTCAAAATTTCTCAATGATTTTACAGGAAAATTTGGAAATGGTCGTCTCTACAAAAATTTGGTGGGGGAATTTCATTTTGATCCATAGGTCTATTGGTTGAACTTATACCCCCTCCGTGGCGGCTTTGAAATCAAATTTTACGAAAGTTCTCAAAAACGGCTATCATAAAGAATATTGTAGGCCTACATTGCAAAATATAAATATTATTAAGACATATAACATTTACTGCCACCTTTTTCACTGTTATTCAGATTCGGTGTAAAACCGACGAAAAATGAAGGATAACTTATATTCATGATTACGTACGTTATCAGCACACCTGCACGTACGTACGTATATAGCTCTGCATTCGCAATTTGAGAGCTCAAATTGGCCTTAAGACTTCTGTGCAACCTGGAGATGAAGTATAAATATCTTTACATAACCTTCAAAATATAAAATCCAATGTTTCCCGCTATATAACCTATTCTGATTAGTAAGGACTAAAACGTTTAAAGAAATTAGAAACAAACAATTCCTTTGTCAAGCTCTGTCAACACATTTACGTCCGTAATACATGTTCAGTAAACCTCTATAAACAGAACAGAATTCACATGGGAACTCTTAACAAAATAAGGCCTATACTTCGCACACTTAACATCTGCTTCGTGGACACTGAGCTTTTTTATGTATTGGATGTCTATGTTGTATTTGTTTGCATCTCCATATCACTGGCAAGTTTTCTGTTGTGAGAGAAAGCAGGTTAATAAATGTGAGATTTTAGGTTCTCACGGCGATGAATATGAAGAGAATGTGACACCGTGTAGTCTGGTAACCTACCAGACTACACTGTTTCACATCACAGAAGATAATACTCTTCAAATTAACAATTGACCTTAAGATGAGCTCAGTCTGTTTAATTGTGTAAAACCAGCGGAAAATCGTGTATTGGATATAAAATATATCTGCAACAGTTTTCTGTCCGAGGTTTAACGACGTACGCTCGAGATGACCGCAAGAAACGCATGTAGGACTTCATGCAAGGTGTTCGTTATCGTTGCCCCATTTTAACAAAAATTGTACTTTGAATTCCACAATGCGGCATTTCTTTTATGAAAATCCCTTAAGTACGTGTTTCTCAAGTTGTCTCATGAATACAGATGAGGGATGCAAACGCTCCTAAAGACGGCTTTGACGTGTTTCTATTAAGAGTTGACTCCAATAATATTAGAATTTTTGCACATTTGGTTTCTCAAATTGAAACGGAAGAAAGGGAGATAAACGGAGTCTTTATGCTTACATTTCATTCACACGAAGTCAAGTTTAAAATCACAATTCTTGTTTCGTCAGGCCACGGAGATTGGCGTGTAGTCATACAATTCGTGATCTAACTTGACATTTATCGCCGGCACAGGATGCATACGAGAATATAGTAGGCCTAACGACGGTAACACGCTGACATGCAACTTCAGCTTTGTATAATTTAACAGAATTAGCTCAACAGACAAAATAAAGTTACCGTAGTACCTCAGTGCCATGACTTCGATGCATAGCTCCTTGGATTCTTAACATCGGCCTTAGAAGAAGGTGAGTAGTCAGCTTGGATCTCCGGCTGTATTTACTCTCGGGAAAATGGTTCCTCGCATTCATCGGGAGGAACGTTGGAGGGTTCCAGAACCGTTCTGGACGTGGTGGCCAAAAAGAAAAGAAGTAACTCCTCTGCTGGGAGTCGAACGCTGACTGTCCTGTCCTTAACCCGCTACTTTACTGGCTGAGATGTCACTGCTCCTTTGCTTACAATATTGTCAGACGTTATTCATCCATTTAGGTAATGTCAGAAAGTCCTTCACTTGCGTAACGGGTGCCACATCGCTATAGGCTTCCTCAGTGAAGAGAGCATTTGGTTCCAGTGTGACAGAGCCTTCCCTGATGCCTGAGAGCCGACTATGACATGGCCTATAGAGTAAGCTCTGGGCTCCCCCGTGTTCTCGGCCACTGTCATCCTCAGCTGGATTGTCTGAAAGTAAAATATCACGCTTAATTGTCTGCATCATCATTTCTCCAGGATGTGAAGGAGAAGAATTTCTGGACAAAATATTTAAGCATATCGATGCAGAATAGTTATTGGGAAGATATCTGATGCAGGAACAAAGTGCATTGGCAGAAAATAGAAATATACGAGGGTAAGTCAATAAGGAAGTTACAGTAGAACTTAAACAAATAAGAGTATTTATTTGAAAAATGCTTTTATTTCTCGATATAATCTCCCTGTACATTGAGGCATTTGTCCCATCGTTTCACAAGCCCCTGAAAACCAGCAGCATAAAATTCTTTGGGCTGCTGTCGGAACCAGGCGGTGACTTCCCTTTGTACAGCTTCTTCGTCGGGAAAATGTTCAGGGTCGAACAAATGGAAGTCGTTTGGAGCAAGATCGGAGCTATACGGAGGATGCTCGGGGACTTCCCACTTGAAATTACGCAGTGTCTCATTTGTTTTGTTGGCAGTATGGGGACGCGCGTTGTCATGCAAGAGCAACACGCCTTTGGTGAGGAGTCCTGGTCGCTTCCATTGAATGGCCTTACGATGTTTCCTGAATATGTTACAGTAGGAGTCCGCATTTACGGTTTGTCCTTGAGGCTGGAATGCGGTGAGTGGTGTGGCTTCGTGATCCCAGAAGACTGAGCATCACTTTCCTGGAGGATGGTGTCACCTTAAACTTTTTTTGGCAGGCAACGCAGGATGTTTCCACTGCATTGATACACGCTTTGTCTCAGGCTGGTATTGGTGAACCCAAGAATCATCACCTGTGACAATTCGGGCTAGCATATCGTGTCCTTCATCGTGGTAGCGATTGAGATGCTGTAATGCCAGACCCATTCTTTGCATTTTGTGTTGTGGGGTCAGCATGCGCGGCACCCATTGTGCACAGACTTTGTGAAAACCTAACCTGTCATGCATTATGCCGTGTGAACAACCAATAACAGTGGCTATAGGGTTTATAGTTATCCATCTGTCTGCTCGGATTAAGCCTTCAACCCGTTGCACATTCGCCTCTGTGGCAATCACCGTTGGCCGGCAGACGCGGTGTTCGTCTTCGATACGTGTCCGTCCTTCAGAGAATTTCTGCACCCAATTGTAAACAGCTTGACGTGACAGGCACTTCTCACCGTAGATGGGAAGCATTTCTTTATGAATATTCTTTGATTCCGTACCTTTTGACCATAAAAATCGCATAACGGAGCGCTGTTCGAGGGTTGTACACTCACTCAGAGGAGCCGCCATGTTGCAACTGCTGTTTCGCTTTTGTAAACATCGATTATCTCGTGTCGAATGTCATCAGTTGCCACAGGACTAGTGGCGATAGCCTCAAGTGCCTCATTCAAACATGTAGTACCCCACATTAATTTGTAACTTACCTATTGACTCACCTACGCAATTAAATGGAAATGGAAATGGGAGAGGGTGGTAAGAAAGCACGAGAGTGAAGTATGAATAAATTTACAAGACTAATTGGTAAAGGTAAAAGCTAAGTTGATTAAGCACTACGCCATGAAGGCGTATGGGGGAGTGGATGCATAGATCCAGATTTTCTTGACCTAGGCACTAGATGGAGTTGAGTGGTCAGTTTCACGCCCCTGCCGCTTTACTCCCGAGAAAGAGCCCACGGTATCCACTGGATAGGAGGCTGGGTGGGCCCCAGAGCCCGTATGGATGACGTAGAGAAAAGAAAATTCTTGACCCCACTGGGACTCGAACTCCGACCCTTAGGTCGTCCAGCCCGTAGCCAGTCGCTATACCGAATACGCTATCAAATGGTAGGTTTGGTAATATAAAATGTATAATAACAAAAAGTTCTCGGAAGAACTCATCGCATACTTTGCTGTCACTGTAATTGGAGTATCTGATACAAGTGAAAAGAATACTTTAACATGTACGCGTAATTTAGTCAAAAAACGTTACAATTAGGGAGGCCTCAATGTTGGTATTATTGACGAGAGTGATTTATGAAGTACACCATTGAGATGGACTTACTAAGTCTCATTAAGAGTGGTTCTGGCATTCAGATAATAAATGGTTATTACATCGACAGTCCGAGAGGCTGCAGTGTTTGGTATTACTAACACGAAGGATTTATGCCGTTGAGATTATCTCAGATGACATGACACATACATTGCAACTTTCATGAAAATCGGTTAAGGCATTCGAATATTATTAAGGGTATTCAACAATTTTAGAGGCTATAGTGTTGGTATTACTGATGAGAGGCATTTATGGTGTAGGCAATTGAGATGGCATAATGTGGCATGACACACATATATATATATGTGCCAAGTTTCACCAAAATTGATACAGGCGTTCAAGCAATAGTAAGATTTTGTGTCGGAAATTTTAGAGGCTGCAAAGTTTCTATTACAGATGAGACATTTATGATCGTACGTCGTTAAGATGGCTTCATGTGGCGTTCCATGAATATCGGTAGAGGCGTTTGAGCAGTGTTAAGGTTTTGCCTCAGAAATTTGAAGGGCTCTAATGTTGGTATTACATATGGGAAGGATTTATGAATTGAGCCGTTGAAATTGGCTTCGGGTGGCATGATATACGTACCAAGTTCCGTGACAGCATTTAAGTAACATACGGTTATTACCGAAACAATTTGAGAGGCTGTAATGCTTGTATTACTAATCGAAGGAATCTGTTAAGTGGCCGCTGAGATGGCTTATATAGTGTGATATACATACAGAGTTTCATGGAGATTGGTACAGGCGTGAGAGCAATATTGAGGTTCTGCCTCAGAGAGGCTATAATGTTGGTAATACTGATGGAAGGGATTTATGAATTATGCCGCTGAGATGGGCTCAGGTGCCAGATATATGTACCAAGTTTCATAAAGATTGGTTTGGGCACTCAGAAGTTGCAACGGATGACACACAGACAACAAGGTGATCTCATAAGCTTAAATATTTTTTTAAATAAGGAACGTAGGCTAAAAACGTACGTGGGATAGCTGCCTTAAGAGACCACGGAAGAGAAGACGCTACTAAGAACGGGTAGGCATACCCGAAAACCGTACAAAAACCTGCACGAATTTCTCTGCTCTAATGAAATATTCATTGAATGCCCGTTCTCTTCTTCCGCAAACTGCTGAAATACTAAGAGTAAATTTTGAGTCAAGGAGTGCTATTCGTATAAATATCACTGTCTGATTTGTTACTATTTTACGACTCCACAACGAACAGCTCTAAGATAGATTTTAAAATTATTGTAGTGTGTACAGCCGTTGCTATGCAATGACTTCGACATAGGCGAATAAACAACGACCGTTTCTAGGCAAAGATCAGTAAATATATTCCCGTGCCAATGAATACCCACGCAACAATAGAGTTACTGCTGGAAACAATATTTTCTACTCGGTCCATGCAAAAGGATTATAAGGAAGACAATTTGGGCGACCCTGTCAGTTGGGAGATGAATTCTGCAAGGAAGTCTGAGAAGAGATGGCGCTCTACAGTGGCGTGCCGTGCATGGAAGCAAGGGAAGCATTGTTTCAGTAGTTAAGAAACGAAAAGAAAAGCAGTCGTATGTAAATAATTCATTGTTATTTAGCGCGTGTTCCTGCTCAAGGCCACATTCCTCCTCCTCCTCCACCCTTACCCTGCTTGGTGGGACGGACCAAGTTTCCATTCGTTAATCTTCGCAAGAATTCGTCTCATCCGAAGTGACCATGGGAAGAAAATTTCGGTTTGCTGGCTAGACCAGCGAGGGAATGTGTTCTTTCGATGGTTATGTTAAAATTAACTGTTTATATGTGATTTCAGTCTTGTTGGGTGTTATAGGTAACATTAAGTTTTATTAAAATATTTTAAGTGCATATTTATATGGCGTAAGTTTGAATTTGTGATTGTATTTTGACGCATCAGAAAGAAGCTATCCGCGTTTAAGGGAAGAAAGTCTGATATTGTGGTACGAGGGGCAGGGGCGTGATTAGACTACACGCACAAGTAACAGCTAAAATGAATGCTGGCAGACAAGGCGACTGCGACTGTGCAATCGAAAGCCTTTTAAAACGGGAGTTTAATAGCAGGGACTTTTCTGAAAAGAAAATAATTATAGAAAGATGACGACCGACATAAGAGTTACCAGAACTTAAGCACAAACCAAATTATGTGTGAGGAAATTTAATTTCGAAGAGTATTCTAAAACAGAGTGGCTACCCGGTTGCCGTAATATAGGGAAATTGTTTTGTTGGCCATGCCTATTGTTTCTCAATGGAAAAAAACATATGGAACAAGACTGGATTTGGTGATATCAACAACCTTCATCAAGTATTGAAACGACATGAGAACTCTCAGACTCACATTATTTCAACAGTGCAACTTCTTATGTTCGGGAAATCTCGAATTGACTGTCCTCTTGACAATCAAAAGCGCCTGACGATACTACAGCAGAATGAAAATGTAAAAGAAAATGAAGAAATAATGAAAAGCTTGATTGATATCATCTGCCATTTAGGAAAGTGGCAACTTGCCCTCCGTGGTCATGACGAAAGCGTGGATTCTATCGACCGAGGTAATTATGTGGAATTAGTTCACTTATTAAGGAAATATGATCATAAACTCAATGTTCACCTTGAGAACAGTACAGTATTTACAGGTTTATCGAACAGAATACAAAACGACCTTATTGACTCAATAAGTGACATAAATTTTGGTGAGTTGATTGCTATCAGTTTGTTTATTAGTTACCTCTGTTTCCCTTGACAAAAATAGTACCGCACGCCACTGGCGCTATAATTAAGTGAAATTACAGTTGTGGAGTGTTTAACAACGGGCAACGTCGCGACCACAGGAGATGAAAATTCTCCATTGTTAAGATTTGGTACCAAGCAACGAGTAGTGAAGAAATTGCAGGGTGGAGAAAACTTAGCGTGTAGTGATTTGTAACGTGAGGAAACAGCGATAGTGCCGTAATTACTGTGTAGTTCCGAGTGGCGTGTATAAATGGTCAATAAATCAATTCATCAATCCATACTCCGTCTATAGTCACCCTTAAATCGTGACATTATATTCCCGTCTACAACTTTTAAATGAGTGCTTTCCAAGAAGTCCCCTCGACAAAATTTTGAATGCATCTCTTATTTGTCCCATTCGGGCTACATATTCAGCTCATCAAAATCATTTTAGCTTTACTACCTTAACGCTAAGTCAGATGTATAAATTACAAAATATATAAATTTAATTAGCAAAATAAAAGGAAGAGACTAAATAGCTTATTGGTTACTTAAAATGTTTTGCATGATTGGTGAGAGGGTTTGTAAACGATTTGAAACGCAGTACGAAAGGACTGCACGCTACGGACGCAATTTAGAACCAAACCTCGTTCAATACCTGAAACACGCATCACCTCCCTCTAATTTCCACGTGAACCAATAACAGGAATTAGCCAAAGCCTCGTCACCACACTGTGCAATATATACACTACTCTGATATTGACCATGTAGTTCACCTGTAAACATTGGAATTCTTTATAGGAAAACACGAAAACGTTCACAACAAGGACTTTCCTCGGTAAAATGGATTAAATTGACACGAAATGAAACATGCAGTGGAGGTAGGAGCCAACTACGTTCTTATTAGCTTTGGTTATTTGATTCGAAGTCGTATCAGCTATGATAATATTTTATCATTTAATGGGATGAAAGGATGATTTTATAATTTACTGGAAGAATTGGAAAGGATGCGCGTGGCCCCTACCAAGATACTATTTCAGCATTCGTCTGTAAGGACTGAGGAAACGCATGAAAATTCTCAATTAATTTAACCTGCCACCAACCGAGATTCTAGCCGCCTCTAGACAGTGGAGCCCTTCTTTTGAAATTTCTACAGGCATTAGAATGGCAGTGGGCACACAGTAGCGTTGTTGGTTGAGGCACTATGCTACCAGGTGGAAGGTCGCGGGTTTGAGTCCAAATGAGGTGGATTTTTTTTCAATTTACCTAAGTCTTCCAACCGCAATATGGTCCTGGGGTTGACTCAGCCTCTAACAGAAATGAGTACCAGGAATCTTCCGGGGGGGGGGTAAAAGGCGGGCCGGCACATAGGACTGACAACATTACCGCCATCTGTGAGCCGATTGTCTAGATAATGTGGGAGCCTCGACGCCTCACAACCCTATGGGCCTCCACAGCCTGTTGCAGGGATACCTTTAGAATGACTAGTCCAACTAGTTCCATTCATCTTCAGATTCTAGAGCACTGACTGCCGATAAATTTCAGGACAGCATGCAACATTTTTAACATTATTTTAAGCTAAGTTTCTTCTCCTTAAAATTACGTTAGCTGATACTCGACCAGTTCTAGTCTCAAGACAGAAACATAAAATATTCGACCTTTGACTATGGTCAAGTTTGCCGGTACACAGTATTTGTTTCCCGGTATGCGAACCGGCTGCAAGAGCAATGATTCTTGTTTACAAAGTAACAGCATGACGGCTGTGAGAAATAGCATCCTCATGCTACAATGATAGCTGACGAATCGTTAGTAGGTCTACTGGACAGTCACAATTTTATATCATTATAGTTGTTCCTGTGCTTAGTTAATTGAGCACCATGCCGTGAAGAGTTATGTGGGAATAGCTTGACGTCGGTAGTAGATGGAGGTGATTGGTCAGCTTCACGCCCCGGCCGCTTAACCCCCGGTGAAACCCTAGCGATGCCCAGTGGATGGGAGGCTGGATGAGCCCCAGAACCAGTCTGGACGCTACACAGAAGAGAATAATCTTGCCTCCGCCGGGAATTGAACCCCAGCCCGAAGCCCGTCGCTACGTCGACTAAGCTAGATTATTAGAAATGAAAATTGTTTCAAAACCGACACTTTCCAACCACCCGGAAGCCTAAAATGTATCACAGGGCGATGT
Source organism: Cryptotermes secundus (assembly GCF_002891405.2). Taxonomy (NCBI): domain Eukaryota; kingdom Metazoa; phylum Arthropoda; class Insecta; order Blattodea; family Kalotermitidae; genus Cryptotermes; species Cryptotermes secundus. The sequence continues at coordinate 110,947 of NW_019731224.1, read as the reverse complement.
GGGTTTTCAATAACTTTTATATTAGAAGTGCATATAATACATATATGTAATTAAGGCCGCGCCACAGCTCAAGCGGTTAGTCGTTGGCTTCCCACTGCGGCGGCTCGGGTTCGATCCCGGGTCTAGTCAAGTGGGATTTGTGGTGGACAAAGTGGCGCTGGGGCAGGTTTTCTCCGAGTATTTCGGGTTCCCCTGCCAATCTTCATTCCACCAATTGCTCCACAATCACCGTCACCTATCATCTTGGGCTAGTACAATAGGCCAGAAGTGGCCGCAGTACTAGGGACTTAGTCCCACCCCACTAGCAATAAAAAATATATGTAATTCAGAAAAGTTGAACAGGGTCATACGCCTGCAGCACCGCCGATATTTCACCCGTCACAAAAGTGTAGGAGAAGTTGCCGCATAAGTGACGAGAAGGGGTTACCACAAGCCGAGAGCAATAGTGTGTAGTACTTATGCGTGCATGCGCTTGCAACATTGTTTCATGTCATACTCGACAAACTAAATTCCATTCGCTATTCGAAAATACAGGATGTCGGGAAGAGAGGTATCCAAAATAAAATCATATCTCAGAAATAATTTATTATACACATGAATGGGGTACACCATTACAAAGGGAAACTATCAAAGTTTTTTCTGCATATATACCTTTCTTAGTAAATTTGAATGTGGGCTCCCTTGGTGGGACGACAAATAACCAGGCTTGAAGCATGTTTGGTGTTACCGTATCCACAGTATCCCTTATGCGGGCTTTCAGGTGTTGTAGGTCGCCGATCTTAACCTGATAGACTATGTTCTTCACATAACAGCACAAGAAAAATCCGCTGGGGTTAAATCTGGCGACCTAGGAGGCCAAGCGATTGGTCCACCTCTGCCAATTCATATCCCAGTCATCTCTCTGTCCAAGTGATTCCTAACATTGTGGAGAAAGTGTGGGCATAAGCCGGGTATGAAAACAAATCATAGTTTTCTTTTCCGATGACATAAACCGGATACGTATATGAAAATTAGTTTCCGAGATATATTTTTTTATTTTAGATACCTTTCATCCAGACATCCTATATTCAATGTCAAGCTTATAGATGTATAAAGTTTATGGAAAGTAGCGCCTACGGATCCCACTATACGATTCCTTGACGAAAATTGTGACAAAAATGTCCCTTGGTAATATTTCGACCAGCGCCTAACTTTCACGTAAAACGCAATTAACACTGAAAGCGAAATGGCACAGCGGTGATTCCTTAAAGTGATTTCGGTGCAAACTATTCGTTGACCGAAATTCCTTTGTCAAGGGACATTTTATTCCCAATATTCATTAATGAATATCGTGATGAAGTCCGTAGGCGCGAATTTCCTAATATTCTACAGTCACTATACACCCTCTTGCTTACAAATAGTCTGGCACTAGCTGTACTAATTTGTGACAATAATGTTCATATTTGCAAATATGAAAGATAAGAAAACAATTCCTTTAAGATTTTATATTAAAAAACAATTAGGGGAACTACTTCTGTCGGCGAGTCTTTAACGAAAAGGAAAGCGTGTAAAAGTGAGCAATGGAACCAATAAGTGTACTAGGTCCGAAACTTACAGAGCAGCTGAAGTTCCCATCAGATCCTGATGATGGAGACAGTCATGGTTTCTGAAACGTTGGTAAGTTTTAACCAACTGACACAACTGACAGCCCGAAAAGATTTAATCAAACAAATGTATAGCCTAACAGATACAAAGACAATCCTCTGAAATCTTTTGTGTGTCAAATTATGAAAAATTTGTGGACACTTTTGTTCTCACTGAAATTCTTCAACTAAAATCTATAAACTCAACGTTTAGTAACCCGGCTATATTTCTGTATTTCCTTCCTGGAATTTTATTGTCAGTCAATTCAAACGGTTGTTGTAAATTTCTATTCACCTCAGGCTGTCGAGCAACCGAATTTTACAAGTAGCTTATGCTTACACGTGTAGTCTATATGTATACAGAGATCTCGACCCACTGTATGAGCGATGTAAAGTGGTTACATGTAAATTATTCTGGATTCTGATCAAATGTATCATGTGAAATAATATACTTTTATTGAAATTCTCTCTCTGTTTCCTGTTGCTCTTACTTTGGAACATAGGTCATCCGTGAAACTCTTTGTTTCACTTCACTTTCTTAATCTTACAGAGAGTCGGTAAGACTCCTTGGACAAGTTATCAGCTCGTCGAAAGACCGCTACGTACACAAAAGCAGAAAAACGCAGACAAACATCCATGCCTCGAGTGGATTCGAACCCAGAATCCCAGTGTTCAAGCGGACGAAGACAGCGACTATACCGACCGAGCGACCGCCACTTGTCAGCGAAGTTAGTGCCAACTTTTGAGGATAAAGGGTGTCACGTGGTCAGCGTAACAGATCCCCACGGCCGTTAATTTCTGTTTTCTAGACCGAAGCCACAATTTCCTTGAAACAGCTCCTCGGTTACACTCACGAGGCTGAGTGGACCCCGTTCCAGACCCACTACTTCTCAGGAAATCTGGTAACGCCGGGAATCGAACCCGAGACCTCTGTATCTGTAGGCAGGAACTCTGACCACTAGACCACAGAGGGGGCTGCATTATGTGACTTAGTATGACCGCTTTGCATATTAATCTAACTGAACCACTCAGTGTGCACATGTGACAGTCTGCTTTTGTTCCCCCCACCATGTCCATTATAAACGTGCGGAACCGAGATCCATATCGAAGACATGATGAACGTTGTCTGCACGCCTCTGATAGGTGGTATTCTATGCAGTGACGTCACTATTATGAGAGTACGCTCGTTGTCATGACAACTGCGTGTGGGACGAGACTCAGTTTATGCATTGCTACATTGCAATTTTACGCATCACGCGCGATGTGTGGCAAAATCTATGTGCAAATCGAGTGGATATTGCTTATATTGACAGGGAGAAGACAACAGCTCCACTAAACTGGGAAGCATGTACGTTCTTGTGTCAGACGTTAAATGTATATGCACACATGCTGGCAAGCTAGGGAGCTTTAAGAATAATTTGATTGAAATATAAGATTTTGGAATAGTGAAGTGGTTCGAGTATACAAAAGTTTCAGAATGAGGTTCTTCCGCCATTCAATTAGTCAATGATCTTGTTTTGTTGGTCATTTAATGACGCTGTCAACATCGAGGATATATGCAGCCTTCCACATTTATTAGGGGCACAAATTGTTGACAGAGATAACGCAGAATACCGCAATGCATAAAGTAAAAAGGGAGCCCCCGACAGTGCTCATAAATCCATATTCCAGTCCTGTCCAAGTCCAAATCACATTTCGACTGACGGTCAGTCAGTCAGTCAGTCAGTAAGTCTTGGTGTCGAGCCCCATCTGGGGCTCATGACCAGATATTTATTACTTTTAACAGTTACGGTCTTGTTTTTGTGGGGCGCCCTCTCTGACGAGACGACGGATCTGCCTTTTGTATGTGCTGCTGGTCCTTGCCAGTGCAGTCTTTCTAGGGTCTGAGTCCCTTGGGACTCGAGACCATATTTTACTGTCTCAGATTTGAGACTTCCCTTTTCATCGCCCCTTACGACTCGCAGGGTCACGGTGGAGGAATTCGACCCCGCCTCCACACGGGCTTTCCAGTCCTGCTTTTACCGTCACAGTTAATATTATGATGAATATGATCATTTGCTAGGCAACGGTTCTGTAAACGCCGCCTGAAAGCCGGAATAGTGAAACCAAAGCGTTGATATGGAATTAACACACGGTTCCCACAGCAGAAGATAAACACGCAATAACCTGAACTGTTGGAAATGGTAATTTCTTTTCGGTTCTCACGGAGTTAGAAAAAGAGAATACGTGAGAACGCTCAGTAGAATACATTCGGGAAGCCATTCGTCAGACAGGAGTCGTAATTCAGAAGTTAGAAGTCGAGTGTTCAGCTGTGGAGTGTTAACCAGTGGATAACGGAAGCTGAAAAAGTGTCCGACTCGTACGCAGAAGAGAAGACACTCGGATTCCAGTATGGAATGGACCGAGTAGTAGACAATCATCGATTGTGAGCTGCTATACAGAGCGATTCTTTCGCTAGGAAACCCAAACATTCCTCAATAACTTTTTAATTTTTATATGGTTCCCTATGAAAATTTACACATACTTGCATGCTGCACCGTGCGATCACACATCTTCCGGCCTCCTGCGTGTCGAGTCAAAACACTTCCGGTTGTCTCTATTTTTTTTTTCACCAATCTGTGAATACAGGATTTTATCAGTACACCGTCTTCACAATACTTACTCCGAAATGCCATTTGGCACTGTTTAAATCAACCCGTTTGCCAGTATTCACGGACAATAAACACACGCTGTTCAGCTGAGCACGTGTTTGCGGCACACGCAATCACTCTACACTGAGTGAAACTCCTGTTTGGCGGTCGCGACTCGATATCACGGGTATAGTCCACTTCGTTGAGGGGTGTGATGGTTCTGCTTCGATAGATGTAAGCTTCGTCCACATCAATTTTCAAAGGGAACCATACAAAAATTAGAAATATATTGAGAAATATTTGGGTTTTCTAGCGAGAGAATCACACTGTAGTTGATGGTAATTGTAGTAGAAGTGTCAATACAGCCAATCATCAAATCCGGAATCCATTATTATTAGTCACGACAACCCAATATTCGTGACAATATAAGTGGGCCGGAGGCATGGGCAAGGTTTGTGTCTCTGCCAGGATACAAACCCCGGTCTACCAGCCCGTAGGCAGTCACTATACTATGGCCGAAAACTAAGCTAGTGAGCAAAGAAACAAATTGAATACGGTCGTGCCTGGTTTCATGAGCGTACCTGTAATGTGTGCGCCGGCACACTGAAGATCATGGCTTCATTGAAGATTGGGCTCCGCTCTCCCTTCTTCGTAGAAGTCCTCTTCTTGTGAACCTTCTTCCCGTGTTGCAGCAGGTACACCTGTATCACACAGTCAGTTACACAGTGCCTAGAGCAGCTCGCAGTCTGAAAAAACCGATCGCCCCCGGACCCCAGCAGCAAGCCGAAGTTCACAACATAGGGCCAGATTTAAAGGGGGGTGGGCTGGGGTTTCCAGAAAGCAGACACAGAATTCACAGATCATATGGTGGCTTATAGACCCGTTGCTAAGCGGTGACTCTGTAAACAGAAGTCCTTTCTGGGCAACGGCTCGGTAAACGCATTCCCGCTGCAACTAATGTGCATGCAACAATAGATTTACCGTTGGAAACGGGGTGTTTCTGCGTGCTCCATGCTGAGACGTTATAAGCATGGACAAAGTCAGCTGTCAGATTTCAAGTGACTAGACTGCCGTTGTAGCGGAAGCTATTAGAAATGGGACATAGTCCGCTGTACTGAGCCTGGATTGACAGAGGCCCTGTACATGTATTATACGTAAAATCTAAATATCCTTTACATTATGACAAATGCAGATAATGACTCTGACAAAAGACAGACCCGCCCTCTCGTCAGAGAGGGCGCCCCACAATAACAAGGCCGAAACTGTCAAACAGTAAAAAAATCTGGTCATAAGCCCAGACTGGGCTCGACACCAAGACTGACTAACTGACTGACTGGCAGTCAGTCGCAATGTGACTTTGATTTTGACTATGACTTTGAGTTATCAGATTCCCTGCGAGTTGTAGGAAGCGAAGAAAAGGGAAGTCTCAAATCTGAGATAGTAAAATATGGTAGCGAGTTCCAAGGGACTCGGACCCGGGAAAGACTGCGCTGACAAGGGCCAGCAGCATATACTCGATTTTATCATGGAATTCCTTGAATTGTTTGTCCTAGTAAACTTATCTACAAAACCACATAGTTAAAGTCTATGCACTCTACGAACCAGAGTCCGTCATACGTTACGCAGTGAAGCCTACGGCAGAGAAGCCATTTGTAAGAATGTCTGGATATCCCACCGGCGTGTGAATATCAGAAATACGTGTATGTTGAGAGGAGGATCTAGCAAGGTTCATATACCCAGATGACAATGATGTACCATCGTTCCTATAGAAGATGGCGTAAAAATGCCGCAGAAATTCAACAAGAAATAATTTCTTTCGTATCTTCAGCGTTCACCGTCATTTATATTCCTTCCATACCTTCATCGCGTTCCTTCTTTCTCCGTTCAAGCAATGAAATAAGTCACACCTTTATCTCTGACGCGACCTCTGTGAATATGTGAAAAATGCTATGGTACATACGCAGGTATAACTCGTCTCCTATTGTAATCATATTCTTTAAGTCTCAGATCTCCGAGATATTCACGAATGGTGCAGCTTTAATTTGTGCCTTATTTCTCAGCTAAACAATTTCACGTATCCACTGCACACCTGCATACTCCGACATGCATTGCTTTTCCTTAGCCAAGATCTCAAATCTCACGTTTAAAATATAAGTCCTTATAAGGTTAGAGGCAGGAGCAGGGATAGCGTAGTCGGTATAGTGATTGGCTATAGGCTGGACGACCGAGGGGTCAGAGCTCGAGTCCCGGTAGGGTCAAGAATTTTTCACTTCTCCAAATCGTCCAGACCGGCTCTGGGGTCCACCCAACCTCCTATACAGTGGATACCTGGGGCTCTTTTCTCGGGGAATAAAGGGGCTAGGGCGTGAAGCTAACCACTCCCCTCCCCCTCAGAGCCTTCATAGCGCAGTGCTTAATTAGTTCAGCACAGGGACAATTTTACATTACCTTTTAAGGATAGAGGCGAAGTTGTGTTGTACTTAATTACAAGCACCATGCCATGAAGACGTATGGAGGAGTGGAGGTACAGCTCGACCCGGCAGTAGATTAAAATGAGTAATGAGCTTCACACTCCGGCCACATTAAGAGCCTACTTTATCCATTGTGATGGATGGTTGGGTGGATATCAGAGCCAGTCTGGACGTTGTGGAGAAGACAATAATTCCCCGTTCTTCCAGCCCCTATACTATAATACTTAGTTAGTTAGTTATTGGAGAGGGTGGGTTTCCCCATGCGCTTAGACCAGTATTGGTCCATTGTGCTTCCCTCTATGATATTCTACCAGTCTCTATACCCTACCGATATTGGTGCGTACCATCAGTCCCGCCGAGCCAGCGAGTTCGGCCTCCACTGGCTTGGTGGTGTCTATAATGCTTCCCCCATCTATCAGAGGCTTTAGAGACTACTGTTGGGCGGGAAACGTCCTTGAATTTGGCTCAGTGACCTCCTTTGGAGATATGAGGTTCTTTTACGTGCCGTAAAGCTACGACACGGGACACACGGCTTAAAGTCCCTCCCGGAGGACTTGTTCCCTGAATTTTTCCGTCCTTAAAAATTCGACGACCTCCGCCGGGTTTGAACCCGCGTACCACGAGTCATGAGGTGGGAACGTTACCTCTAGACTACGGAGGCCGCTTACTATAATACTTACTAAGGATTCCACCTTACTATTTTCTAAACAAGCTCTATGGGAATAACATAAAGGTAACAGGTAAAGTTTTCCCCATGCTTAAGTAATTAAGCATCACGTCATGCAGACATGTTGGGGAGTGGAGGAATAGCTCCTCCATTCTTAACCTCGGCACTAGGTGGAGGTGCGTGGTTAGCTTCACGCCACGACCATTTTACATCCCAGGAAAGAGCCCACTGTACCCACTGGATAAAAGGTTGGGTGAGCATCACAGCCGGTCTGGACGCTATGGACAAAAGAAAATGATTTCTTACCCCCGATGGGAATCAAACTTTCACCGTCCGGCCCGTAGCCTGCCGCTATACCGACTGAGCTATTCCAGCTCCATGGTAGTATTGCAGATTATTTTAATATTACACATTGTATTTACAGATTGTGGTAAGCATAATGCGTGACGACTTACCTTGATAAAGGGATCCCCCGCCTCTCTGTCTCGTGGAAACTTAAGGTTTCTGGCTTTCACTATAACCACCGTGAGTCGCTCGGCCGTGGGCAGGTAGCTGAGTGAAAACATGAGTTCCCCGAATTGCGTGCCTCTCTGTCAACCAATAGGAAGCTTGATCAGAAATGCACTCCTTTCGGTTTTGATGTAGGAAGGGTTCCAAATCTGATTACCGAATTAAGATTCGTAACGAGAAATTAAAATAAAGACAAAGATTTTTACGTAGGAAATGTGAGGGAGGGTGGAGAAACCCTTCCGCTTCCGTCTCCGCACATCTGGTTGGTTCGAAATTTATTTATTTTGGATGAAAAAGTTTCGTTGCAAAATGAATCAGTAGTTAAGATATCGTGTGGCGTAAGTAATACATTATAACTATGACGAAGCGAACCAGTATGTATGTATGTATGTATGTATGTATGTATGTATGTATGTGTGTGTATGTGTGTATGTATATATGTGTGTATGTGTATGTATGTGTGTATGTATGAGTGTATGTGTGTGTATGTATATGTATGTGTGTGTATGTATTATATCGTTACGTATGTGTATGTATGTATGTATGTATGTATGTACCGTATGTATGTAGGTAGGTATGTATGTACGTCGTATGTTGGTCCGTCCGTACGTTGTCCTGCACATTTCATCTTCCAAACTAACTAAAGGATTTCGATGAAACCTGGTATTGAAGGTCCGAGAGAAAAGTCGTCTTGTGAACATAATTTTAGTCTGTATTATTCTTAGTGTGACCGAGATTATCAGGAGCTACAATCGAAAATAAAAAGCGTCACGTTAAGAGTTAATGGCACGGTGCATAAAATGTGTATATGAAACGTTTTAATATAGTTTTTATTTAATGAATTACAAGGAAAGTACGGAAGTTGTCATTGGCTTATATAACTCTGAGCAGTGCGCCATCTGAATGCAGGCAAATCTTTGCAAACTCACATTTCTAACTAAACATCAATACGGATGAGATACGCACCATAGCAATTAAAATAGTCTTGTATGTAAAGAAGGTATACTGGCCTGTGCATACATTTCCAAAATTGGAAATGTTGTTGTTTTAATATTGTGACTTATATACCCATTGATAGCCAACGACTCGGTAAATACATTCCCGCGGAAACAAACGCGCACAACAATAGGATGCCTATTGCTAGGCAACGGATCAGTAAACACGCCACCTTAATAANGATAAGTAAGCACCTGAAGATGGCATTATTATGCCGAAACATGTAGTGCGAGGGAGAGAAGGAGAAAAATGAGTGTATGCACTGCAAGACGGATTAAATAAATCATGGACTTAAATCAGTGCAACAGGACGCTAAAATATAACATTAATAAGAGAGGTTATATTTTTTTGCGTGGTCCATGCAAAGTGGTCATAAAGAAGAGTTCAGCTGAGAAGAGTTAGTTGTTGTCAGAAGCTGAGAGAGTCCAGTTGAAGAAGAGTTAATTTGAGTCAGTTGTTGTGGAGAATTGGGTCGAGTTCTGGAGATGGCAGCCGAAGGTGACTGAGAAGAAATGGCAAGAAATGGATTAGGCTGTGCAAAGAAAACTTCATATATGGTTTGAAGTTAGAGCGAGACGGTTATGAATCCGTTGCCAGGAAACGACCAGTGAAGACTGGGAATCCTAGTGTGTGTACAGCGGCGAACTGTAAAGTGTGGGGATAGCGATAGCGTTGTAATTGCTCATAGTACCGAGTTCTGTTTATAAGGTGTCAGTAAATCCACTCATCCAAACCAAACCCCGTCTATAGTCACTAATACAGGTGACAACATTTTGAAAATGGATAGTACCAGCCCCTCCTCACGGGAACCCACTTACCTGACCCGTGTCCGTCAGAGTAAGCCACGTGGTCACGGGCTGTCGTGGTGTGACGTCACAAAGCTTGAGCTCTGCTTCACCAATCAGAGTGTTCGAATACTTGTCGCTTGCGTACACGTAGAACGTGAGAGAGCGTTTTGAGAACTCACTAGCCTCCAGTCCGAAGAGGAACTTCTCTTTGTAACTAGGACAATTTGTTTTTCTGTATACCTGTGAAATAAATAGTTACAAGTAGTCATAATGTGTATTTTAACAACACCGCTGAAGTACTTTAATGAGTGACACGTTGTAAGTCAAGCATAAATGTCGGTCAGATCAAGAAATGAGTTTCTGCTTCAGAAATTTGAGGAAAGCCAATCAGAAACAAAGCAGAAAATTTAAATGGAATCGATATTCAATCAAAGACTCGTATGAAAAATTAGTCACATGAAGCTGATTGCTGTAAAATGTATTTTGTATCATACGTATAGTATTTCAGTTAGGCGCAGAAGAAAATGAAGTTAATTTTCACATTTAATGTTTACTTACTTACGCATGGAGCTGAGCCCTTCTGGTGGAGCAGTTAATTCTGCAGCTACTCAAGAATTTCCCAGCATTTTATGGAACCCGAAGGTTCATTACCGTGTTCACAAGAGCCCTCCACTGGTCCCTATCCTGAGCCAGATCTATCCAATCCATAACATCCCATCATATCTCTCTAAGATCCATTATAATATTGTCCACCCACATACGCCTTGGTCTTCCCTGTGGTCTCTTTCCTTCTGGTTTCCCACCAATATCCTATATGCATTCCTCGTCTCCCCCATTCGTGCTACATGACCTGCCCACATCCTCCTCCTTGACATTTAATGTTTACTTGTCAAATTTAATTTTGAAGCCAAGAAAATGAGATTATTAGCTTCTGCTATCGCCACCGAAGTTCTACATCTTTTATTGCTAATTTCTTTCAAAAAGAAGAAATATTGAGGAATAGGCTTCGTATAACCTGCAGATAGAAATAATTTTCACTGAAGAAAATAATGCTAGAAGAAATTTTGACTTAACCACCGTGCGCGATATCCGGATTATACCATGCAATGCAGTGTGGATGCAATGTTGTTTCAACTAAGTTCGCATGACAGGCAAGTTCTTACTGCGATTGTAGAAAATTACAAATTGCAGTATGGCATGACATACTGCTCGTAAAGTGTAATGAAAGCAGGGAATGTATTCCTCACCTAATATTGTTAAAGAAGAATTAAAAAAATAGATTGGGTAAGCCGAATATGTAGCATGCAGGGAGATACATTTTTTAATTTATTTTTTTTTTAATTCACATAATGGGGGGTGGAGTCCAGTTGGGTCCACTCGGCAAGGTGGCCACTGATTGGCCTATTCTACCTGCCCCGGGTGATTATGATGATGGAGAATTTGGTGGAATGAAGATTGGCAGGGGAAACCGAAGTACTAGGAGAAAACCTACTACAGTGTCACTTTATCCACTACAAATCCCACTTGACCAGACTCGGATTTGAACCCGGGCCGCCCAGGTAGGAAGCCAGCGACTAGCCGCTTGAGCTATTGCGCGGCCTATGCAGAGAGCGAAGGAAACGCATGTAACTTTTCGGTTGGAAAATCTCATACAAATGATATGCTCTCGAGATGTGGGAAGATACTGACAATATTAAAATGTAGCTCTGAAGAAGAGAATATTTGAACTGGTCGGAAAAGACCCCAGACGGGTTGTGAACCTTCGTATTCCATAGAACAAGGTATTTCTTAGCCATCTCACTAATCATCAAATTCATACACACCCTGGTCTGCATGTTGGTCGTCTTGTCCGGCAACAGGTACACCCTGACGTACGTATCAATAATGGCGTTGCTGTCGGGTCCCACCAGGTCCTTGGCCTCCAGCACGCTGACCACAAGGTCAGCAGAGTCGCTGAAACATGCAGGCCTAAGCTGAGAGTTGCTACCGCCCTTCTGACTCCAACTTTCAGTTTGCTGAAGAGAAGCAATCTGAGCGATATATCGATATGGACATTTGTGTTTCCTCTTCTGTACGTCCATGTTGATAGAACATTGCTGCAAGACAGCACGTTCTTCCTCAGAAAGTGGCGAGTCTGGCCGTCATATAAACGGCGCCTAGCTTTACATAAAATATTTTGACTTTTTTTAGTGTTTATAGCTTCTTCTTCTCATTACAGAGGTTCCCGATTCGAATCTCGGTCCATAGACCAGGTATTATGATGAGATTTTGTGATCTTCTCATTCTCTTCTGACAAATTGTGGGCAAAATTAAAGTTGTCCCTGTGCTTAAATACAATAATTAAGCACTACGCCATAAAGACGTATGTGGGTGTATAGAACCATGTATTCCCTTCTCGGCACTCGTTGGAGGTGAGTGGTCAGCTTCACGCCTCGGCCGCTTTCTTCCGAGGAATGATCCCCCGGTACGCATGGATTAGGAGGCCGGGTGGGCTACAGAACCGGTCTGGATGACGTGGGGAGGAGAAAAGTCTTGCCCCTGCCGGGATTCATACTCCGACCCCTCGGCCGTCCAGCCCGGCTCTTGGCAGCTACTGGGTTAATACTTTAGAAACAGCCATGACTGTTTTCTTATGTGTCCTAAATTCGTCATTCAGAATGACTCAACGTTTCATAACCTAGTGAACTGCAAAGGCTTTATGAAACAAACAAAGAATATGCAAATCCGTGACAAAGATAATACGCAAAGGAATTGTAAGAAATTTCTTTTCTGATAGGTTAATCGTAGTTAGTGACCGCCTCTGTGGTCTAGTGGTCAGAGTTCCTGGCTACAGATCCAGAGGTACTAGTTCGATTCCCGGTACTACCAGATTTTCTGAGAAGTAGTGAGTCTGGAACGGGGTCTACTGAGCCTCTTGAGGATAGTTGAGGAGCTATTTCAAGGAAATAGCGGCTCCGGTATAGAAAACCGAAATTAATGGCCTAGGGGATTCGTTGAGCTGACCACGCGACACCCTCTATCAGCTAAAGTTGTTACGAACTTCGCCGACAAGCGGCGGTCGCTCGGACGGTATAGTTCTCTTGCGAACTAAAACCACGGAGTTTTTTAATCGTAGTTAGTTAATTTGGTATTTTTGTTTAAAGAAATGAACAAATTAAAGAAATATGAAAAGAAATTTTCAGATTTGCCTTACGTATCTATTACTAGAAGACCTGCCAGTCTCGCTAAAGCGCGCAGGAAGTTTTGTCCCTTAGGCGTGGAATTCAGTAAGTATGTTCAATCAACAATCGGAGACAGCCGACGAAGTGTAGTCTTTCAGACTGTTGGTTAAGCATGGATGCAGCCAAATGAACTATGCATTTACAATGTCCCGGAAATGGACAGAAGTTTGGCATGATCTGAGAACGGAAAACATGACAGACATATATCGGGATCTAGCGCGGATTTTCCTTGTGCCCTTCCCTCTCCATTCAGCTCTGCGAGCACTGCGATTCTCACCTATCGTACTCGAGCCCCACGCAGAGGTACCCTGTCACGTTGGGTTCCTGTAGGTCCCCCAGTACTATAGACGTATCGGAGCACACGGAGTCACAGGACACGGCCCTCTGCAGCGCAGGTGGCAGCTGGTCCCCTGACTCCGGATCCTCTGCAGACACGATGGCAGTGGTAGCTGTTGTCCCATCTGCAGGCGGACTGCCCGCAGGTTTCGGTGGCTCGTCAACGAGTGGCGGTGCTGGGGCAGGCCGAAGCGGTTGAGGGGGTATTGAAGTAGTCGGAGACGGAGACCCTCGGTAACTACCCATCAGACTACTTGTGGTGATTGCGACTCGGAAATCACGGTCTACAGGGTCGAAACGTTTGAAGCTCCCCGTAACATCGAGATGAATATCGGAGTCCGAATGCACCTGTTGACACAGAAAACAAATTTTACGAGAATAAGGCTGGTGTATGTCAAGCAATCGACGAAGCAATCTTGTTTATTTGTTTTATGGCCCTCTTAACGTGTTTCATGTATAGCTATTTCGCCTGTCCATCAACCCTTGATTACATAACGCACTATTTTACTGTGTCGAAACACGTCAACAACAGAAGGAACCTATTATGATTCTATACACCTGTGTGCAACATTTTTGCAATATGTACCGATAGATCTCATTTTCAGAAGTCTCGTCCTAAAAAATTGTGCCGCGGGTTCAAGTCCCGATGAGGTCGTTGGATTTTTTTCAGTTGACCTAATCCTTCCAGCCGCACTAGGCCCTGGGATTTACTCAGCCTATAACAGAAATGAGTACCAGGAATTAATTAAATAATTTTCCTGGGGAGTAAAGCACGGCAGGCGCGTAAGGCTGACAACGTTACCGCCATCTTTGAGCCGATTGTCCAGATAATGTGGGACCCTCAACGTCTCACAACCCTATGGGCCTTCACAGCCTGGTACAGGGATAGCTTTACTTTCTTTTACCGCAAAATATGTCTTCTTTCTACAAACTATACATCCAAAACTATAATTTTACTCATTACTGTGTATGGCTGGGGAACCAGGGAGGAAAACAGAATAGAGATCTTTCTCACCTGAGCAATGATTGTGGTTATATGACTGAGATTGCAGAGATATTTTTTTACCAGGAGCTCTGCTACAGTTACATAAAATAGAAGTTTTGAGAACCTTTTCTAAATAAGCACATTTCATCAAAATGACGGCGGCTAACGACAGAGAGACTAGTGTTAGCAGATCTATCGACCGACAGAATTGGTCATACTTGCAACCAGGGTAGGCCTCGCTACATCGAAACTCAATATTACAATGGTTTCAAGCAGGATAATTATGATTTTATTGCATACACAGATAACTCGAGAATAGAAGCAGAGACTTAATGTAATAGAGTACACATACAAAACAAAACAAAAAACTCCGTGGCCTGTAGTCCGCAAGCGAACTATACCGACCGAGCGACCGCCGCTTGTCGGCGAGGTTAATGCCAACTTTTGCGGATAGAGGGTGTCGCGTGGTCAGCGCAACGGATCCCGACGGCCGTTAATCTCGGTTTTCTATTTCCTTGAATTAGCTCCTCAATTATTCTCACGAGGGTGAGTGGACCCCGTTTCAGACCCTGATATTTTACAAAATATATTATTAACTTTTATGTTAACTTTTTGCAAAGATAAATGAATTCACACTTCAGATAAAATTCGCAGAGTCAGAAATGACTGTTATAATATTTCGTTAAATATTCGCAATATCGAAGAATGTTTCAAATAATGGTTCAGATAATAATGAATTCTATAGCTCTTTCTTGATGAAGCTTCTGAGAAACTGGAGAGATTTCACCTTCATTTTTGTTATAAGTTAGAGGTTACACAATGGAACAGTAAGGACCGATATCATTTTGAATTCACCCTACATTAACGCATTTAAACGAACTCGGTTCAGTAATTCAGGAGATGAAGTATGCGACAGAGAGACGTCCGGATGGTCACGACTTAATTATGCTTTCATTTCATATTTTTTGGTTGGAGAAACTTGCATAATGAGGAGCCTCATAGTTTGTACTCTTCGCCAAATATAATTAGAATGCTCAGTCAAGGAGGATGAGATTTTCAGGATATGTAGCACGCATAGTGGAGAACAGGAATGTGTGCAGGGATTTGGTGGGAAGGCCAAAAGGAAAGAGACCACTAGGAAGACATAGACATAGGTGGGAGGATATCACACTCTTAGAGAAATAGGATGGGGTAGTGATGCTGGATTCATCTGGGCCAGGACAGGGACTAGTGGAGTGTTCTTGTGAACACGGTTATGAACCTCTGCTATCCATAAAGTGTTGGGAAATTCCTGAGTAGCCTAACGACTGGCCGCTTCTCAAGAAGGACTCAACTCCATGGAGTTAGTTAGTCAGTTAGTTGGTCTGATATTGTTTGTAAGATTAAAGCAAAATATGGCAATTCTGAAGTAACAAACTGCCAGAAGAAAATCTTATGTTTTATGACATAAAAAGGTAAAGTTGTCCCAATGCTTAACTAATTAAGCACTACTCCATGAAGGGGTATGGAGGAGTAGATGTGTAGATCCACATTTTCTTGACTATGCCGTTAGGTGGAGGTAAGTGGTCAGCTTCACGTTCCAGCCGCTTTACTCCCGAAGGAAGAGCCCCTGGTACCCACAGTATAGGAGGCTGGGTAAACCCCAAAACCGGTCTGGACGACGTAGAGAAGAGATAATTCATGATACTAGCGGGACTCGAACTCCGACCCATCGGTCGTCCAGTCCGTAGATAGTCGCTATATCGACTACGCTATCCCGGCTCTATATTTTATGACATAGTAACTGTAAATATGTACACTGTATCGACTACATAAGTAGGATGTACAACAATACTGTACAAGAGTATGTGTACAACAAAATCGAGCTGTAGAGACAAGAAATAGAACAAGTATGTTGTATTATAATGTTTATATTAAGAAATTAAAGTATTACTATGTAATTACAAAAAAAAACGGATTGTTGAGGAAATTAAGAGGAAATTGAACTCGGGTAATGCTTGTTACCATTCAGACCAGAACCTTTTGTCTTCTCGTCTGCTGTCCACAAACATAAAAATTAGAATATACAAAACTATAATTTTGCCTGTGGTTCTGTGTGGGTGTGAAACTTGGTCTCTGACATTAAGGGAGGAACATAGACTGAGGGTGTTTGAGAACAGGATGTTGAGGAGAATATTTGGACCCAAGAGATGAAGTGACAGGAGGTTGGATAAAACTGCATAATGAGGAGTTTCATAACTTGTTCTCCAAGTATAATTAGAATGATCAAGTCAAGGAGGATGAGGTGGGCAGGGCATGTAGTACGAATGGGGAGAAGAGGAATGCATATAGGATACTGGTGGGAAAGCCAGAAGGTAAGAGATCACTGGGAAGACGAAGACGGCGGTGGGTGGACAATATTAAAATTGATCTTAGAGAGATAGGATGGGATGGTATGGATTGGATTGATCTGGCTCATGATAGGAACAAGTGGAGGGCTCTTGTGAACACGGTAATGAACCTTCGTGTTCCATAAAACGCTGGGAAATTCTTGAGTAGCTGCAGAATTGGCGGCTCCTCAAGAAGGGCTCAGCTCAATAAGTAAGTAAGTTATTACAAAAGGACATTGAAACTGCTGACTGAAATCGCATTCAAAGCAAACCGCTCTACTTTATATATTGTCAAGATACGGAGCAGATTTCGTAACATAGCTGTGTCCCATATTAGGTCCGGGCAGGAAAGGTGAAACAAATCGATATGACAGTTACATTTCTGTGCAGTGTATATTAGATTTTGGACGAGAAGTCTAGCCTGTCTGGTCACTCACAGGCGACGCTGTGCGTTCACGTTACCTCTCCAAGGGAGATCTACGCTGACGTCTTATTAAATTACTGGCAAGAACTGAGGACAGTAATTGGATTTCGGAGTGTTTCGATGGGACTTCATCATTACGTCAATTGTTTCGACAGAAAACCTAGCGTCGTATCGGCACCCTTGCTTGACGTGTTCTAGGGGAAGGAAAAGGGATTTACCACCCATAGTCTGCGTGACGTAAATTGGGTGTGAGCTTAACATCAAGAGAGAAGGGAGAGGAAAGCAGGATTAGGAACGTGATTTATGTTCTGGAACAGGTTTGGAATGTATTCGTTCTAACTTGGGTTCAAATACGCCTCACCAATGCAGGGTAATCGTTACAAAACGTGAGAAAGATGGAATGGCTCTTGGATCGCCACTCTGTTGGTGCACTGGGCGAATATTTGTGTCTGTCCACTGTAAACAACCGACATCAAGTTTATTCATATTTTGACGTGTACACCCACTGCTAGGCAACGACTCGGTAAACACATTCCTGTGGAAGCAAACGCTCGCAACACTAGGACGTCAAATGCTATACAACGGATTAGTAAATACATCTCCTTGACAATAGAGGCTGTGTTTTCTATGTGGTCCATGCAAAGTGCTTGTAAAGAAGTGCTCCGCAACATAGAGCAGGATCATGGTCGTGAGTCCCAAGGGACCCGGGCCAGCAGCATATACAGAAGACAGACCTGTCCTCTCGTCGAAGAGGGCGTCCCACAAAAGCAAGACCGTAACTGTCAAACAGTAATAAATATCTGGTTATAAGCCCCACATGGTGCGCGACACTGACTGTCTGTCTGTTAGTCACAATGTGACTTTGACTTTGACTTTGACATAGACCAGGATAGAACAAGTTCCAGGTTCGAGACGCCAACCTGCCAGGATATGAGTTTGGAGCAGAGGAATTGAATTGAGTCGGGGTTTCGAAATTGGCAGTTGCAGAATAATGGCAAGAAAGGAATCAGGCTATGAAAGGAAGAATTCATGTGTGATTTAAGAAACAGTGAGACTGTCAAAAACCCGTTGCCAGGATACGACTAATGAAGACTGAGAACCCTATTGTATGTTTAAGGGTGAATTGTAAAGTGTGTAAATCAGCGATAGCGCTGTATTGCCTGTAGTCCAGAGTTGTGAATGTATAAGATGCAATAAATCCAATCATCCAATCCAAACCCCGTCTTATAAGTTATCATATAAATTCTCAAGGCTTTACATTCTGTTATTATTCTGTACCAATTGAGAATTTATGTGAAAATTAATGTTGTTAATGTTTACGGATAAACCTCTAAGTGGGACTGAGAAGTGCGCATGCTTCAGTCGTCATTGCAGCTGCTACATTCGCGGGAAACAAATTTCCATTATTGAAAGTGTGCAACTTCAGTGAGACTGTGATGTATGGTATAAGACTTGATTGATGGGCAATTTGTCATTAACTAACTAACTAACTAACTAACTAACTCCATTAAGCTGAGTTCCTCCTGAGAAGCCAGCAGTCGCTCAGCTACTCAGCTAGAGGTTCGAAGGTTCCGCCCATTTGTTACACTGACATCATTCAGAAAGCTTGCGGTTGCATATTGATGCCATGGAAGTTCACAAAATTACAATTGTAAAAAGATGGAGTGTATAGTGGTCATGACGAAACAATAGCTATTAGTGTAATTTATGAAAAGTATCTTAAGTGTCCCGACTCTAAATCACTGCCACAGTTGTCCAGGCTGTGACATGAAGTAATTCAAGAAGAAGAGAGGTTGAGTTTTACGACGGCGTTTGGTATTACATGCAGCTTTTGCCGAAAACATGTCCTCTAGATAGCAATGCAATTAATGGGTGTTGTTATTGTATGAAGTTGAGTATATTAGTATTAATATAGCATAGTTTTCAGACGGGGGCACGCGGTAGCGTAGTTGAGATACTATGCTAAAAGCCGGAAGGTCGCGGGTTCGAGTCCCGATAATGTGGATTTTTCAATTGACCTAATTCTTCCAGCCGCACTATGGCCCTAGGGTCGACTCAGCCTCTAACAGAAATGGGTACAAGGAATCTTCCTGGGGGGTAAAGGGCGGCCGGCGCGTAAGGCTGACACCCTTACCGCCATCTGTGAGCCGATTGTCTAGAAGATGTGGGAGCCTGGACGTCTTTTAGCTCTATGGGCCTTCACGGCCTGTTACATGGAAAGCTTTACCTTTTTACCTTGTTTTAAGAAGGCTGGTTATTTTTTTATGAAGATTGTTTTTAACGAATTATAGTTAAAATTTTAAGAGGTTTTACATTAGTACATGATGTATTTTTGTTACGCCATTAGTGTGAACGTGGTCGTAATATTGACCTCATTATAAAGGCACATTGTATCTCCCTGTCTTCAGGAATAACATCCTGGTAATCTTGCGAGGTTATGAGTTGGGAAACTAGTGCAGCTCAAGGCCGAATCCTGATAGTTATAGAGTAACATATCTTTCAGAAGTATGCAGCGCTTATTAAATTACATTTATAAGAAACAGAAAACTGAGAGTATGACAACCACGGAAAATATGTTGATGACGATAACTGATTAATCACAGTGTGTGTCTGTGCTTTACGTCTCCTGACAAATTTGTAATTATCCCACCTTGTCTCAGCCGCCGTTAGCTAGGCTATACATGCAGAAGTATCTCAACAGAAGTTGCACACGACAGGATCAGGAAGCGATGGTTGTTAACAAGGGGTTCCACAAGAATGGCAAATTTCGTGTCTCTCTGAGCCGTACACTGCATCCGAGTGTGTGGCGTGTTCTTACCAGGTATCCGTTGGCATTGTAGTGACCCATGGCGCGAGTGAGGCCGACCTTTTCCTCACGGCTGGAGAATATCCAGGCCACAGTCCACGTCCACATGCCCATGAAGTGGCAGAGCACCAGCAGAACCAGCAACACGATGGCCACTACTCCCAGTAACGTGATAACCACCTTCACTTCGCTCATCTCTGCAAGCGGCAGCGGAACGCCTCAGGGAAACATCTGTCGTGGCCGCATCTCCACGTAACTAAAAACATGGAACTTCTAACATGTCGAACAAATCCTGCAAATATGGTCGTTCTTAATTTACATTTTATGAGCAAAGCGTGAGGAAAATCCAAGGATCTTAACTTACAGTGGCTTATAGGCCGCGCCATAGCTCGCGGCGGCCCGGGTTCCAGCTCGGGTCTGGTCAAGTGGTATTTGTGGTGGACAAAGTGGCGCTGGAGCGGGTTTTCTCCGAGTACTTCGGTTTCCCCTAACAATCTTCATTCCACCAGATTCTCCATCATCATAATCACCCGGGGCAGGTACAATAGGTCACTTAGTGGCCGCCGTGCCGAGCGAACCCAGCTGGACTCCACCCCCCACTAATTTACAGTGGCTCATCAGACGGAGACATGCATGTTAGACGTTCTTCCATAGCTAACCGGAGAATAATTCCGATGAGTAGCTTCCCCATAGAGGAACACTATGTAAGATTTGAGGTTTTCGGAGGAACAAGATTCACACAAGATCTACACGCTGCCAAATCCCAGAAATCGGCATTCTTCATAGTCACGGCCGTGAAAACCTCAAATCTTACGAAGGATACTTTCATCCATCAATTTGATTTAGAACTTTTTTTTTCACGCGATGAAGACGAAGGCTTAAAACCGTGTACGGCATCCGGAAAAATAGCCCAATTAATTTATATAAGATATGAAGAAAATTTGCCTCAAATCTGTTTTTTTTTTTGGAGAAAACCTTACTAAGTTATGAAAATAGGCGGTGGACACTCTAGAAATTTCTGATGTCTACGCGTGGCCACGGTTTTCACAGTTTATAATCGCTCTCCTAGGAGGCCTCATTAAACGCTACTGGTGACCCTGGTCACTACACCGCGCAACTTTGCCCGAAACTGTCAAAATACAACTCACTCACGAAGCTGAGCCCTCCTTCAGAAGCTGCCAATTGTCCAGCTACTCAGGAACTTTCCAGCATTTTATACGAGTAGAACCACAAGGTTAATTACCGTGTTCACAAGAGCCCTCCACTGGTCCCTATCCTGAGCCAGATCAGTACATTCTATACCATCCCATTCTATCTCTCTAAGATCCATTTTAATATTGTCCGCCCACCTACTGCTTGATCTTCCCAGTGGTCTCTTTCCTTCCAGTTTTCCCACCAATATCCTGTATGCATTCCTCTCTCCCCCATTCGTTCTACATGCCATGCCCATCTCATCCTCCTTGACTTGATCATTCTAATTATACTTGGAGAAGAGTACAAGTTGTGAAGCTCCTCATTATTCAGTTTTCTCCAACCTCCTGTCACTTCATCTCTCTCCAGTCCAAATATTCTCCTCAACACACTGTCCTCAAACACCTTCAGTCTGTGTTCCTCCCTTAAGGTCAGAGACCAGGTTTCACATCCATACAAAACTAAAATATTTAAAAATGTGTGTGTTCAAAACTCTGAGAAATTGCCCATGAATAATTGCTGCGTCTATTGCTCAATAAATAAATAATTTTGATTTTCATCTATATTTTATAACCATAAACTTAGCTGTAGGATTTGAGGTTCTCACAGTGGTGGTTGTTCTATCGTCCGGGATATGGCCCCGTGTAGATCTTCTGAGCAGCTTCATATCCCAGAAGACAGAACTCGTGGGCTAACATCGCCTTAACTAGCAACCATCTCGCAGCTGTCAAAGCATGCTAGCGGGGTAGGACTATAACCCTGCCTGCTGCTTGCTTCACGCTGCTTTCTTGCTTGGCTGATATTTCAACAATGAAGATGTAAAGTAAGTAAAGCTATCCCTGTAACAGGCCGTGAAGGCCCATAGGGTTGTGAGATGTTGAGGGTCCCACATTACCTTGACAATCGGCTCAAAGATAGCGGTAAGGTTGTCAGCCTTATGCGCCGGCCGCGCTTCACTCCCCAGGAATATGTATTTAATTAATTCCTGGTACTCATTTCTGTTAGAAGTTGAGTAAACCCCAGGGCCTAGTGCGGCTGGAAAGATTAGGTCAATGGCGCGACATATTCCTCCGTGACATAGGTCGACTCTCTACGGATTACAGAGCCTCATATTCCAGAAGACAGAACTCTCCCCTTTTCGTAACATTTCTCTACTTAGTCTCTACAGTCTCCTGTCTTTCCCACATTTCGATTGCCTATTATAAATATTTACTCATTGTATCAACCTTACCGTGGAAACTCCCGCGAATTAATGGGCGTCAATTTCGGAGAGTAAATTACCCATTCGCACAGAACTGTTACTAAAGTTACTAAACTCAGACACCAATTTTTATTATGGTTCATATTAGGAAACCAGAAATACAAACATAACACCAATCAGGACCTACGCCATTATGGTACGAATGTAGTACCTCTAAATATTTCTCGGACACAGCCAATACAGTCATGTCTCCATAATACTCAGAAATCTGGAGACTTTCAATTACCTATTAACATTCGTATAATCTCGCTACCTATCAATCCGGAAATTGGGCATCGAGTTGCCAACATTGCAGTAGGAAACTCTCTGCAAATTCAATGCGAAAGTATCCATCTACCCGTATGTCTGTCTCTGTAGCCACTGATATCTGCCTACCCATTGAGTCAACAATTCCACCATCCCTCAAGCATCTGATATTCTTACCTTCCCCAGTGACAGTATATCACCACTGACTCAGCTGAACTAGAGACTGTGTGATGTTATGAAATCCGAAGGTCCTGATCGAGGTCAAAACATGTTACATCTTTAAATCTTATTTGTAAAATTTATTTTAATATTATCCTCACATCACACATAGGTCGCCATGTGGTCTCCGGCCAAAATTTTGAGTTTATGTTTACCCAGCAGAATATTTGCCATAAACGTTGCTCTCATGCGAAGCTTCTTGTTTCACTCGCCCTAATTATAGCATTAGATAAAGCGTAGAAATGAGGTAAAGCTATCCCTGTAACAAGCCGCTGAGGCTCATAGGGTTGTGAGAAGTGCAGGCTCCCAGTCGGCTCACAGACGGCGGTGAGGATGACAGCCTTACGCGCCAAGCTATCCCTGTGACAAGCCGTGGAGGCCCATAGGGTTGTGAGACGTCGAAGTTCTCACATTTTCTCTAGACAATCGTTTCACATTTGGCGGTGAGATTGTCAGCCTTACGCGCCGGCTGCCGTTTACTCCCCAGGAAGATTCCTGGTACTCTTTTCTCTTAGAGGCTGAGTCGACCCCAGGGCCGTATTGCGGCTGGAAGAATTAGGTCAGTTGAAAAATCCAGTCATCTTATTGAGAACCGAACCCCCGACCTTCCGGCTTGTAGCGTAGTGCCTCAATCAACTGCGCTATCGCGTGCCCCTTAGATGATGCATAAGAATTGTGACGTTATTACTT
The DNA here is from genome assembly GCF_002891405.2 of Cryptotermes secundus. Taxonomy (NCBI): domain Eukaryota; kingdom Metazoa; phylum Arthropoda; class Insecta; order Blattodea; family Kalotermitidae; genus Cryptotermes; species Cryptotermes secundus. Next base: position 87,515 of record NW_019731224.1, on the reverse strand, counting down.
ACGTAGTTTTCCCCAGTCTCTTTTTACATCAGTTCTTTTAGGTTAAAGCATTTTCTTCAGAATCTTATTCTCAAACTCCTCGCTTTCTGTTCTCAGTTTGCTAAGTTATGATATGAGGCAACAGCACTGAAATGGGTGAAACTGAGAAGAACAAATATAAAAAATAGAATTATGCATTCCGATGGATTAGATATTTATAAAACAAAGAGCGATTCTGTTACTGTCATTTCCTTTCCTACTTCAAACAGGTTGCATGTGCTGCTCTGCCTGTTTCATGCCTGCATACGTTTCTGATCCGAGATTAGGAAACGGGTCGATGGGAGGATGGATGAACAGTAACGTCCGTGTAACTTTGTCCACACAATAGCAATTGTAAAAATACCCACAAAACTGCACACTCTGTATGAAGACAGAGTACACTTACATGTAAATGTTTGTGCCCTCCACCGAAAAATGAAGTATAATGATACCATCAAATGTGATTAGGAATTTTTCAGTAATTCAATTCAATTCAATTCTTTATTATTTATGTGCCGAGTGGTAACAAGAACATGATAACTAAGAACTACATACCACAGAACATTAGGCCTATGAACAAACAACAACAACAACAACAACAACAATAATAATAATAATAATAATAACAATAACAACATCAACAACAATGAATTTTCATCAAACAGGTGGGTGTAGGGGTAAACCTCCAGAATTTTATTTGGGAGACGCTAGGTTTAAAGTCTCGGCCAGGACATCAATTATCCTAGCCAACGTTCTTCAACGTTTTCCTCAGTCCCTCTAGGAAAATGCCGAATTAATATTTCGATTAGGTAGCGAGCACTTTCTTCTAAATCCCTGCCAATTCATTATGAACCAAACATCTAACCACCAGCCACATCTCAGCCTGCGATGCTAACAGCGTTGTGAGCAGGTAAATCGAAGAGAGAAGGGAAATATTTGCTCGCAAAAAAAAAAATATTATTCAGCATTTTATGATTTATAAGAATAATCCATGGAGTAGAGGCTAAATAGAGCAAATAGGCATGCAAATACTTTTTAACTTACAGCGTAACAAATAGGATAAAAACAGAACTACAACATGGAACATAACGAAGTCTGTAGAAAGGAAAAGAGGCAGGGAGCACATAACCTATTTTTGTCGTATAAGTACCATTTACAGACGTCGTCCATAGTCGTTATAATCTCAGTCTTACCTGATTGTCAGGAAGCTGTTCTGTTGGAATAACGTAACAATGGCTGAGCAGAACTCTGAAGCTATGGACTACACTTTTTCACAGGTGACTGGCAACTATCACACCTCATACTGCAATAGTTCGTCTGAAAGCACATGCTAATTCGACTGTACCTCACTTCACAAAATAGCGTTTGGAACTAAATGTTTTGCCGCAGTCTCATAAGTCGTGTCAGTCACTTTCACTTATTCACAAATGCACATTACCAAAGAATTTAACGCACATTCTGAATCTAATAGTTTCTCTACGTTCACTCTGTGTGGCAAGGTTGTTATAACATGGGGTGCGCAAGACAGAAAGCATCCCAACACCCACCCCGCAGCACTTCCTCTGTCTCCTTCTGTCGCTATCGATTTATGTAATATGCACATGGCGTGTGTATGGATGTGTTATGGACAGGAACTACGTCATTGAGCACTGAATGGATTGACAGAGCAGATATTATAAATCTATTACCTTACTCAAATCATAATGAGGCAAATTTAAAGTTGTTGAATTCGCTTGCATATACTATATTATACAACGAGGACACTAGTAATAACGCACGCAAAGATAATATTCATATGCAGTACTTAACGAAGCTCTGAAAATACAATTGTAGGCTTAATGCCGTTCTATACCGTTCTTGCTCACTGATGGAATTCTCTTGGAGTAGTAGATTTGATTAATGCTTGTTCCAGTAAGAGCACTGAAACTACGATAAATTTTACCACTGAAATCGCAACAGGAAAGAACAGATACGGTAGGACAGGTCTCCCCGAAGGTCTTATGTTTAAGGTACTATCCTAGTATTCAAGAGGTCCCGGGTTTGATCCAAACCAACGTCATAAGTATTTAAAAAACGTAAATCAATCCCGGATCAGTATACGGAAAAAAGAGCACTAAACACACACTGCTAAATTGAACAACACACTAAAAAGGAACATGTAAGTACAAAATAACTCAACAACTAAGTAAATAAAGTTAGCTTAAAGATAAAATCATACTAATATATATATATACATATATATATTACAGCGAAACGGCCGTTAAAAAGATAGGACGAAAACACCCTACGATGCAAATTAACAACAACAACAACAACAACAACAACAACGTGTCTAAGGATGCTAAGAACAAAGGGTACAGTGCAGTGGTCTCCCCCAATAACAAAGTGTTGCCTGATGATGGCCCACGTGTGGCCGAAACATGTAGCAATGACATCAAATATACATAGTTAATGACATTTCAACTATTTAACAAACACTTTTCAGTGAATTAAATATATTTTAGTGTCTATCAAGAAAGGAGTGACTTCGTTGCATTACAGACGGAATACTATACAATTAAAATGCTAAAAATCCGTCAGTATATTGAAAACCAATGACACAATGACGGGAGCAGGAACAAATTCCGAAATGTCGCGTATAACAAAGGCCGCAGGCAAAACATTCGTATAAATGGAACAAGAACACTGATCGTGCAAACGTCTGGATTATGACATCGCGTAATTTCATATGCGATCTTGGACTAAGTTCTGCTTTTGCCTCTAACTTCATGGCATAAAATGGAAGCAACGGGCTGAATCGAAACGTTTCGTAACCACCTACAAACTAGACGGTATCATAGCTCAACAGATCATAATCTTAATTTTCACTGCCCAGAAAACTTGCAAATTCATTCAGGTGACAAATTTCTGCGTCTCGTTAGTTGACTGCTTTGTTTAAAGCCGAATAAACTTTGTTCATTATACTTTCTTCATTAAAGACATAAAGGTTACAGGCATGCCGTCATAAATCGGCCACCAAAGTCTCGTTCTTAAGAGCAAGGAGCACTAAGCAATTTGAGGTTGGCATTACAATAGGAGTGGCTTTGGCACACACCTCGTGCATTGTTGGTGGTGTGAAGCGGCATTCAAGGTAAGTTAAGGCAATTCTATGCAAAGAGATGTAAAAAAGTCTGGAAAATCTGACAGTACCACTGCACAAAGTCCATTCTGAGTCAGCAGCCCTTCTTGGATTAGGTTGTGCTTCACATACAAATTATTTCCGTAGTATCTGTTTCGAGCTTACCGACTCTTTTACAGTTCATTTTCCTTTTGTTTCTATACAATTGAACAAGTTTCACGTATTATAATTAATGTAATTATCTCCATTCACGGAACTTGCTTTCCGCAGCCAGTACGACTTGATCTAGTAATTCAGAGCATTAATTTTCAAGACATGAAGCCATGACATTTTGCCTCACTTTCTAGTACCTATGTTCTCTTTGTTTGATGCTTTCTTCTAACATCTAAAGCCACACTGAAGTTCACACTTCAATTTACGAATATATAGGACACCAACATCACAAAAAATACCTCTTAGAAACAATTAACATTCCTCCTTTAGTGTGTGTGTATATGTATGTATAATTAAAAAGTACTATGCCTTGATGACATATTGGGGAGCGGAAGTATAGCTCCACCATACTTGACTTCGGATCTAGATTTAGGTGAGTGGTCAGCTACACGCCCCGGCCACTTTACTCTCGGAGAGAGCTCGCCCTACTCGTGGGAAAGGAGGCGGGGTGGGTCCCAGAGCCGGTCTGGACATTATGGAGAAAAGAAAAATCTTACCTCTGCCGGCAGACCGGCTTTGGGACCCACCCCGCCTCCTATCCAACGAGTACCGCGAGCTCTTTCCCGGGGGCAAAAGAAAAATCTTACTCCTGCTGGGAATATTCATATATATAGTGTATATATATATATACCCCGACAGGGGTAAGATTTATCTCTTCTCCTTAGCGTCCAGACCGGCTTTGGGGCCCACTTCGTCTCTATTCCAGTGAGTACCGCGGGCTCTTTCCCGGGGGTAAAGTGGCCGGAGCGTGAAGCTCATCATTCACCTAAATCTAGCGCCGAGGTCAAGAATAGTGGAGCAATACCTCCACTCACCAGTATGTTTTCATGACATAGTGCTTAATTAATTAAGCACAGAGACAACCTCACTTTACATATAATTCTCCACTAGAGAAAGTCCATTCCTCCCTTGTCTTAATGTCCATACTCCGACAAAATCTAGCTTACACTTCGCTGAGTCGTCTTCTACTAATTTCAATGGATCGTACATCCCTTATCCATCGCTTCGATGTCGCTAAAACACCCGCCCAAGATCGGAACTTAGTGCAACATTTTTCACATTTTTGCGTAACAAAGACTGGGCCATAAAGACCCGCTCCAAGGCTAAGTAAGCTCGTCCTTTCATCTTAATCTAGAAGGATCTACACGTATTTCTCTTCATGGAGACATAAATATATATTTGACGGTTGTCACTTGGAGGCCTTTTAAATGTTCACGTCAACTTTTTGGTACTGTAATTTCCAGCAATAAAGGCAAAGCTATCCTTGTAAGAGGCTGTGGAGGCCCATGGGGTTGTGAGACGTTGAGGCTCACACATTTTCTCTAGACAATTGGCTGAGAGATGGCGGTGATTTTGTCAGTCTTACGAGCCGGCCGCCCTTTACCCCCCAGGAAGATTCCTGGTACTCATTTCTGTTAAGAGGCTGAGTCGAACCCCGGGCCATAGTACGGCTAGAAGGATTAGGCAAATTGAAAAAATTCACTTCATCGGGACTCGAACTCGCGACCTTCCGGCTTGTGGCATAGTGCCCCAACCAACTACACTACTATGTACCCCATATAATTTTCAGTACACAATATAGGTATTTCCAATTATTCTTACATCTTTCAATTTCTAAATGTATCTGTCAGAATTGGGCCCGCCTCTGTGGTCTAGTGGTCAGCGTTCCTGGCTACAGATCCAGAGGTCCGGGTTCGATTCCCGACTCTACCTAATTTTCTGACAAGTAGTGGGTCTGGAACGGGGTCCATTCAGCCTCGTGATGATAACTGAGGATCTGTTTCAAGGAAATAGCGGCTCCTGTCTAGAAAACCGAGATTAACGGCCGTGGGGATTCGTTGCGCTGACCAGGCGACACCCTCTATCCGCAAAACTTCGCCGACAAGCGGCGGTCGCTCGGTCGGTATAGTTCGCTTGAGGACTAAAATCGCGGAGTTTGTTTGTTTTATCTCTTAGAATTTTGGCACGAGGTAGCGTAGTTGGTTGAGGTAGTGTTAAAATCCGGAAGGTCGTGGGATCGATCAATTTACCTAATCCTTCCAGCCGCACTACGGCCCTGGGGTCGACTAAGCCTCTAACAGAAATGAGTACCAGGTTTATTCTTGGGGGTAAAGGGCGGCCGGCGCGTAGGGCTGACAGCCTGTGAGCCGATTGAGGGAACCTCAGCATCTCACAATCCTAGGGACCTCCACGGCCTGCTACAGGGATACCTTTACATTTTTCTCTCTCTCTTAGAATTACTCCTATCACTGATATATAAAACATCATTTCTGGTAAATATTTGACTTCTAGAAGGTGTAGTCATATAATCTGGATCATACAAAAATTTCGGATGAACCAGCTGCCTCCATCTTCAGGGTAGAACTTTCCTACCTCGAAGCAGGTTCCTTCGAAATGTTTGTAAGAAACTGCATCCAAGATGACAGTAATCTTGACAGTCACCGTCAAATCTCTCATTTTCAAACCGTTTCCATTATTCTTGAATCTTTCTTCCTTAACATGCATATTTCAGTGCCACACATCACATCCGGTTTCAAGAGGACATTGTGCTCTTCGTTTTTACTTCTCTTCTGACACTTCCATTTAATATAGATTATGCTCACATATATTTTCTTCTAATTCCGTGTATATGTCATGGTGCCGGGAAAACTCGGGTGATATAGCCGCTAAGCTACAAGCTGTACGACCGATGATTTACGAGTAGAGTTCGACTTCCGACAGGAGGAAAGAGATTTTTCTCTTCCCCACAATACTGAGAACGGTCCTTGGGTCCTACCAGCTGCTACCAGGGAGTCTTTCCCCTAATCACCTCCATCTAGTGCTGGTGTGAAGAATACTTGGAGCTATGACTCCATTCCCATATACATCTTCACGTCACGAGACAACTATATATTTTACACCGACATAATACATGCCAAATACTGTAGTGGCCTGGAGGGCCTCAGAAAACCACCAAATCCTGAGTTTAAACAGTCTAAATCCTGGTCAAGATTCATCCGGGTACCCCCCATACGCAAGCTGGAAGCCTTATGCTTGAGGGAGTTTGCTTGGTCATATTTGCTTTCAAGCAAAAGAATTTATGTTACTTATTATTATGTGTGTAGGTCCTAGTTGTGCTTCCCGGAGAGCAGCCAATTGTCTACCAGTAAATTGTTCCTTCTCCTTCATCTAGGTACACATAAGTCTCCTTTTGGATGCCACATTATCATCCTCCTATGTGGGCAAGGTCTCACAGCAATGTCTTCTGTAATTCTACTGAAAACTTGATGAGACATATCTCAAGGCACCTTCTGTATCTACTGTGAATGGGACTTCTGCTATACAGTACATTATATTCAATAAGGGGCAGCTCAGTCTGTATAATATGTCACAGGCTAGATAACCAATGAATCAACATTTCATTCCCAGCAGGGACAGAATTTTCCCCATGCCATTCAGATCAACTCTGGGGCCCAACCAGTCTCTCATCCAATTGGTACTGGGGTGAGGAGGGAGCTCTTTTCCCGGGCAGAAATTGGTCCCGGTGTAACGCTGATCATTCGCCTTCATCCTGTATCAGGGTTAACAATGAAATACCCCAAGTTTCCCATCACCTTCATTGTAGTTATGTAAGCACAAGGGTAAAGATGTTTAAAATCAAAGTAAAGAGAATGCACCTTGCACTCTTTCCATTCCTCCCTTCTGTTGTCCCTCTTAACTGTACAGAATCAATAAATACCACTTCCATATTACATGACTGACATAACAATGACTACATGATGTCACACCCAAAAAGGCAGAAATCTTGATAAAAAGAAAGTACAGATTAGCTCATGAACAGGTCTAATGACTGATCTCTGTTAACACATGATAAAGTTTTGGGATCCATAAAAGTGGAGAATATCTTGTGCACACAAAAACTATTAAAAACTCCTACAAGTGAAGTTTAGTTTAGCTTAACTATCATAAGCAGGCTGTATAAATATCTTAGTATGTTATGTCCTTGATTCCAGACTTCACTTCATCTCTCTTGCGTTCAGCCATTTTCTTTAGCACTTCATTTTAAAGAAAATGTGTTTTCTTAAAATAAACATAGACAGTCTTCAAAGTACAGAAGTGTTTGGTTCCACAAACCCTTACTGAAGTTTAATTTTACATAATGGAAATTTCTGGAAGTATGTACATTTGTCATATTTTACACTTCAATGGCACTCTAAAGGTAAAGTTGTCCCTGTGCTTAATTATTTAAGCACCATGCCATGAAGACATATAGGGGTACATAGATAAAGCTCCACCATTCTTGACCTTGGCACTATATGGAGAGCAGTCAGCTTCATGCACCAGCTACTGCACCCCCAGGGGAAAGAGGCCCTGGTATCCATTTGATAGGAGGTGGTATGGAAACTGGAGCTGGTCTAGACAATGGAGAGAAAACCTCCTGCCCCTCTTGGGGATCAAACTCAGACCATCCAGCCCATAGCCCATCGCTATGGCAACTAATCTATCCCTGCTCACTTTCATACAGGTAATAAAAGCAATTTACACTGACATACACAGCACTAGAAAACTGATATATACAGTAAATAAAGGCGGAATAGCAGGTAGCTAAAGTAAAAAAAAAATTGCATGTGTTTACTGTAAGTAAGATTGTGTTAAATGAAGTGTAACACAATCTTAGGAGAATATGTAATAGCTAATGAAATAGAAGTTATTGAAATAATTTTGGGGAGTGGGTTATTTGCTTACTTTCTCACTAGCTAGACTATATAGCACTGAATGGTAGGATGAACTGGAAAGCATTTGGAAGAAGTGGTCATGGTCTATGTGAGGTGCTAGCCTAGAATGCCTGGAGGGACAAGAAAATCATGAAATAACAGGCCAGTTTGCATCCTACCAAGATTGAAAATGAGCATCTCCAAAACAGATGTAAACAGTGTTACCACTATGCCAACCCATTTCTGAAAATAAATGTCAGTGAAGAATTTCTAGACCAAAACAGAAAAACTTGTGCATTATACATGCTTCCTTAATAAGTTGGGCAGTTTTCAGATAATGACTGCTAACATTTATAATGAATCTGGTATGAGTTTCTGCATTAATATGAACCATGTCCTTTATGTTTGAGAATGATGCTAAGTTTCTTGTGGTTAGTGTAATATACAGATATATATATATATGAAAACCTGGAAATCTGGTTCAAAGGCATATTTAAGGCCAACACTGAAGGTGTACAGAGCTCTGTGATACTGTAATAAGACTCCTAAAAGTTAGAATCTCTGAAGTCAGAGAAATGTCAACAGAGGCATCCCACTGCTAGACAACACTGAGCAACAACCCCTGATCACCATATATGGGCTCAGAAATCAAGGAACTGCTGGGGTGGCAGTGTTTTCTGATCAGTCTGCAACAAAGCAATGGAGATGATGACAGAGGAGTCCTCATTAACAGAATCCAAAGTATAAAAATCTGTCTGTGATGAAAAAGCCAACAAGCATCAGTGATGTAGTGGTGGTGGTGGTGGTAGAACAGCAGCAGTAGCAGCTGTTATTTTTGTCAGAAATCTTTCCTAAAATTACTAAAATGGCAGCTGTCAAAGTAACTGTTAGGGGATATGAATACTATACAGAAATGACAAAAACTGTTATGGCTACAACTGATGTCACTGCATAGCATTCAGCACTCGTTTTGAACTCCAAGCAGTCCAGAATTTGTATTCTGGCCTGGAGACCAGCTTATCCTGATTGTTTTCCTCAGTTAAAGTATATGAAACTGACTACCCACTTGATAATGTGTCATTAAATAAACCAACAAACAAAAGACAAACAAAACAGAATGCCTATTTAGTGATTTCATTACATAACACAGAAGGATCAGAAGTGTAATGGAAATGAAAGAGTCTGCAGAGTAAGAAGTACCTGCAAGGGTACAGCTTACAAAGCTATGAGGTAAACTAACAAAATTAATAAACTGTTCCAGGTGCACAACTTTCTAATTAATGGTCACTATATTATGTTTTATTCTGAAGATACATCTAAGCACTCATCAACAAGTTTTCTACAGGATATAAAAATAAAAACAGTGAACCTCTGTTTAAGGTTTCTTCTGAGAGAAGTGGATAACACCAATTAACTGAGGAAAATCGTGAATGGTGGTAATTTAACACTGAGAATATTAACTTGTGATTAATGAAATTGTATATTAAATTTGGGGGAAATATTAAATCAAGGAACATTAAATAGGGGTTCCACTGTATACGTACATTACTCTCCAATATATTTCCTTCATTTTACAGGTATCTTCATCCATTCTTAATATACTGATATGGCAATAATTAAAACATGAAATAACACATGTAAATATAACGAAGATAATCAATGCTACTGTCTCTGTGAGATCATGTATGACAAGTGGAAAAGAATTTTTGTATGAACTACCACTTTCAGTTTATGGAAACAAATTATATTATTTTCTGTTTCTGCTGCTTTCTAGTTTCATATAAGACTTCAGGCCTAGAAACACATAGGCATAATTTTCATCGAAGCCATTACTGTGTTGTTTACTCTATGACAGAGACCCACTTACTATTAATGGCTGAGCCTTATTTGAGACATACAATCACTATAATCAAATATAATGTACTGCATATAATATTGAAATTATTAAATAGCTCCATGAAAGAGTAGTTTTGTGTCTCTATGCCATAAAAATTATTATAATCATGATACCTAACATATGCAGTTTAATTTAATTAATGTCACTTTTAATTAACCATGTAAAATGTCTCTAAAACAAATACGAGCTATGTAACTCTCACAAATATAAATTAATGCATACAATATTGAAATTATTAAATAGTCCCATGAAATAGTAGTTTTGTGTCTCTCAACCATAGGAAATTATTACAATTATGATACCTAAAACTTCTAGTTTAATGTAATTAATGTCACTTTTAATTAACCATGTAAAATGTCTCTAAAGCAAATAGCACTTATGTAGCACTCTCTGTTTGACATAAAATGATCACCTAACCAGAGACATCTCTAAGGCTCCAGCAATGTTATCATTCACAATCCATTGGGGGGGGGGACTAATGGGAGTCAAATTTCCATATTGGATTTCTACAACAAAACACAAGCCAGCAGTCTGAAGAGTCACAATATAATACTGTATAGAGCACACTTGCTTTGTTTCCTCTCTTTTCATGTTTAGGAGCACAGAGGGCTAACATCATGTCTCATTTGGAGATGACAGACTAAAGAGCAGCTTCACCACTGGTACTACTAACTGAACTTTCCAAATTATTCTTAACCCTGACAGTCAGCCATGTAGTGGGTCACTTAACACATTCAGGCCTAGCTTGAATATTCATCAGACTTTCCCAGTAACCTGGCCATTTCCTCCCAACAGGCAAGATTTTGGAATCAAGGTTTTGAACACACCTTGAAAAAATACCTGAGTAGTTCTTTTAGGCTACCATACTGTGATAGCCCTGCACTGACTAACAGAATTACAAGAAAGGCTAACTGTGACACACTGGACATTTCATATTGCAGACATTTAATGAAGGAAAAGTTACACTTGAAGTTTCTGAAACTGGAACTAAATGTGTTAAAGGAGGAGGCAAGGTATTACAAAAAAATACAACCTTTACTGTTACAACCCCAGTCAGTTTCATTATAAAAACTCACATTTATCACATTAACATAAAAGGGCTTGATTATTAGTCAATAAAACATCACAAGGAAGGCAAAAATGTAAATTCTGTGATGATAAAATGGGAAGGAAAGGGAGACAGAGAGATCAATAAATGAAATAAGATTCTCTAAACCCGTGGCACTTTACAGATGCTGTGCTTATAGAAATCTCATCATCGTTTTAATGAAATTTTTATCAAGATTATAACTGGCCCCATAACAACTGATCCTATATTAATAAAATCCCATCCAATCAAAATTTCTGTAATTAAGTTCCCAAAATCTTAGATTCAAAGACAGGTTAAGGCCATGATATTTCTTAAGTACACTATGTTATTACAACAATTTCAGTCACAAGTAAAATATTATATATTGTAAAGAGAATCATTATCACAGTGGATAAAAAAAAAAAGTTCCCATTTCAGGCCATGGATATTACATATCACATTATTAACTCATGGAGCTGTCACTGAAAGAATGTAAGCATTTAAAAGCTTTTACAACTAATTAAAGAGACAAGACAAAGTGAATGTGAGAGTTTTCAAACACAAAATTATTTATGATATTTCAAATGTTGTACATACAATTTAATTTAAAATATGAAGTTACCCCATTTAACTCACAACAGTATTGACAAACGATGTTTAATAATAATAATAATAATAATAATAATAATAATAATAATAATAATAAAACACATTACCACTGATTTGGCATAAACTATTCTGCTCAGGAACCAGATTATTTCTGGCAACTTAGCCAAATTTCAACACATAAACCATTCCTTCCACAATACTTAACAATGAGAGTTCACTATCTTCACAGTACAGGACCTTCTTGTTACTGCAGTATTCCAAGAGCTATTGGTACTAGCATTACTACAGAAATGCCCTTGTTGTCAACCTGAAGACACAGTCTGAATTCAACAAAGTTATATATCAAACACTATTCCCAACCCAGTACTGTGACAATACTTAGTTGTGAACTTGACACACGCATAATGGTGAAAGATTATAACTCACCAAATATTAACTCATGTGACCATGTGTTACTCTGCATCATAGGTAAAAAAAATAAATTAATTGGCAACTTTCATCACTTTACATTAATTACAGACACTCTTATATATGCATATATATTTATTTATTTATTGATACAGAATCGCTTTAACTATCAAACCGAATCTGACACTCAGGAACTTCTCATTTTAAATGTAAGGACTGGGAGAAACGCACACTTGTCTCTTCACTGCGTGCAACATGTTCCATTTACTAATAACAAATGCTCCTGTTGGTCCCATTAGTAAACTCACAGCCAATAAAGTTTTATTACACATCTTATGTCTTTTCATTATCCCACAACTGTCAGATTGCTGGGATTCACATCCTTGGCTCCATAATCGGTGGTCCTGAAATGATATTACACTATTATATGAACAATAGGCAGCATTAAAGAATACAGATGTGCAAATCTATATCGCAGATTTGGAAACGATAAATATCAAAACATATTTCCGTAAGTGCAAGTTCCAGGCATTATAAATAGCAGGTATAATATTCAATGGGAACATCTCAAATTTCAAGATCAAGGTCATCTCAGATGATGCCATGTAACCTGGTAGCTAGGTAAAACCTGCTGCATCCACAAGAGACCCTCTTCTACTCTGAAGACACTGGTAGTAGAGTTCTCATCTCGGTAGACTGTCACCATCATTTTCACCGCTCACATCTCAAATTTCAGTTTATAAAGTTAGCATTCAAGTCTAAAAAATATATGCATCCTAGCATTTACGTAACTGTGGCAAAATTTCTGGGGCCATTTCAGCAACAGTTTCAAGACATGTCACCAGAAAATGCTAAACCCCAATGGTAGTAATAATACCAGACTGCTCTTCCTAAATCTGATATGAAATTCTACAATAATTTAAGAAAGTATGAACATTAACAAGCAAATTAAAGCTATGCAATATCACATCCAACATGCTATATATAACATATATATGTTGTAGCATACTCAGATTGGTGAATGTGTGTAATAAACTAACATGTGTACAAAACTGTTTTGTTATGAAGTTAAGCTGGGCTGTCAGCTTGCTGTTGACATCTTCCAACAAACATGCATATGTTGAAAGTACTAGATATTTACATAAAAATAATAATAACAACAGCAGCAGTAGGAATAATAGTAGTAATGATAGTAGTACTGGCACAGCCAGAATGAAAACCTAAAATAAATGTACTGGAGCAAACACTGACAGAACAAGTGAACTGGTTCTGACTCAAGCAGCATGGGTGAAAATAACTCTAAAATTGCCAATGATTTGGAGAAAGAAATACTTTAAAATCAGACTGATGTACTTATTTGTATTGCTAAAATTAATCTCAATCATGGAGCTCTGCTCAAGAAGATGTGCTTCAGAGAGTAGAGCATTTTTTAAATATTTTTATTGTTGGGGTGGGCGAACCTAGCCTGAGGGTCCCTTAATGCTGTGGCCACGGGTAGCAGATGAGTTAGAAAACATTGCCCAAAACCACAGAAAATTTTACACATATTATGTATAATAATCTATGCTTTCACAGACAAAAAACAGTGTCAAGTCTCAGCATTTCATTACAGAATCTGAAGTAACTGTGGAATATTAGATAAAATATTCTTTAAACTGTCATGAGAAAGTGACTGAGTTATATCAATATATTTATCACATAACATGAAAATGTTCTATATTTTATGATTGAAAGTACAGCTTACATCAAACCTAAAACAATGTAATATCTCAAAGCCAGAAAACAACAAGCTGATAACATGCTCACTCAATTTATATTATATATCAACACCTATTTTACTAGCAAAAGTTCTTCAGCATTTAATAACCACAAGTTTAATATCAAATAAAAAGTGTTTCTGTAATAGCCAATTTTGTAGTGAATAAGACAAGGGACTTACATACAGAACAGGCACATTATAAAAATATCATTAAACTAAATAATTTCTTGAAGGAGCCTTCACTGAGAAGCTAACAGTCACTCAGACAGTCAAGAAATTCTTTGCCTTTCATGGAACCTGAAGGTTCATTACCATGTTCTCGAGATCAGCACTTGTATCTACCCAGAACCAGAAAAATCCACTCCACATCTATTTTAAAATTACCCTCTCATTTTCCAGGTCCTCCAAGTGATCTCTTGCCTTCATGATTTCTGATTAAAATGGTGCATGTTTTCTCATCTGTCCTGCACATGCTATAGTGTGTACCTCATTCTTGGAAACTTTCATGAATCATTAAAAACAATATTACATGTAAACAAGGAACAGTGGGATATACTACAAGTTCCATTAAAACAAAAGGAGCAATATTTCACAGAGACAGTCTGGGCCCATTGTCCTTTTATCTTACCCTTCAAACAAGCAACATATGGATATTATTTAGCCATTTGCCTGTTCCATTAAAAAAAATAGCATGTAGTGCTATCAGCCTAATTTTTGTCTGGAATATCAATTTTGGATGCTAGGCTGACAACCTCGTTCTGTAAAAAATGACTGTTGCAAAATCAAAAGAAGTGAAAACCAGATTAAATCTGGTACAATCTACAGAAGGCAAAGACTAAAAGAGGGCTGTTTTACCAACGATGATATCAGTTTTAAATGTGATTTTACTATATTTTACTACATCAGAAGAAGCAGGTCCCCTAATAATTGTACTATGCACCACTGTATTAGGAACACCAAAGTGTTAGAAACAACGCACAAAATAAATGAACCTTCAGTTCTACACACACAATTTAAAGTTATGTGCTGTATGTCAAATAAGTTAATTATAAGTCAAAGAGTCTTTTGGAAATAATTAAAAATTACAATGAAAACACAGAATTCAGGTGAAATCAGAACAGTTACATGAATAAGAAAATATCCAATTAATGAAGTGAATGGTAATGAATATTCATGATGTGAGTATCAGAACAAATAACTAGGCATGTAACATGTACTAAAAATAATAAATCAAAAATACAATAAGATATGTTAAGACACTTGTTAAAAACTCGGGCATGTGACAAATACAGAATTAACAGCTACAAGTCAATGAAGGCAAGGAATGCATGCACAATACAGTCACTGTCTTATTCATTTAGAATAACATAGTGGTCACAAACTAATCTGGAAAACATGGACACAAAAACATGAATTCCATTAAAAAAATATTAATCATATAACCCCATATTATCCATTTCATGTCAGTACCTGTACCCAAAATAGAGAATAAAGAGGTTTACTTTTAATTTAAGAACTATGTAACATACAAATCCAAAATTTCAAAAACTATTTCAGAACAATATTAATAAGCCATTCCACTTTGCCGTTATGAAATTAAAGAAAGTATGAACCTGCTTAAGTAACACAATCATTACCAGTATACAACAGGATCTGAATTTTTATGAAAATGGAAACAAAAACATGCTGCATGTGCAATTTCCAGACTTCACCTTGGTCACTTAGATTTACAAGTGTAAGTGTACTGGCTTAAGAAACAGCAACTTGCACAATGGAACACAATGATTCATCTGTGCAATTTAAAGATACAGAAACAGCAATTACAAACTATAAGTATTATACACTCGAATAAGATACTGCACAGATAAATGCACATTTGGCAAACACCAGAAACAATTCAACAGTTGTCTACTGGCTGCCAATCTTCCCAGAACTGAATGTCTTTCTAGGCATGACATAGTGACAAAAGAAACAGATCAGGAATTGGTTAAAGATGCAAAATTAACATGTTTTATAGTACTACAAATATCATCCACAGACCTTAATGGAAAATATAAAACATAACTTCTCTTGGGATAAAACAACTAGGGGTCTGGAAATGGGCTGCTGCACCAAGACAGTGCACTAGTCATCTGTGTCCTACAGGCTCCAGTCAACACAGCAGGTGAGAAAGTCTAGGATGCTGTCATTTAAGGAGATTAAAGACAGTCTTGCATGACTGCTTCCAGAAGTAATGTGGCTACTATGAGAAATGTGTGACAGAAAATGAGAAAAAAATTTGAAGGCAGTGTGCAATAAAACCTGCTCTGGTAACAATAGGTAAGTTCAAATGGACAAAATGAAATTGACTTTTTTGTTCTGCCTGGTATAAACACACATTTTCTTTCACTAAACATAATATGGCATCATTCCAACAATAATACATAGTTCTTGTTTATAACAGACTGCCTCAAGCAAGGAATCATTAATGCACTCTGCTGCAAGCAGGTGACCTGCTCTAGAACATTACATGAGCTCACACTTGCATGCACACTTCTACAGCTGAGTTACTGATGCAGAAATTTCACTTTATTTCCCCTAGCAAAGGGCCTTCCCCAGTATCAGGCTCACAGCCAATTCCCACTGTGACTTTGAAAACATCATATAAGTCATTACCATGGCAGACAGCCCCTTTTAAATTAAACAAAGTGACTGCACTGAAATTTTACAAATTGTAGGTACACATTTTTACTTCTACAAATTATTTTCAATCTGCTTTCAATGAGCTCATAGATAAATATCTAGACTGAAATAGTGTTCTGCAGCAACTAAATTATGTACACATCTGTGGGGGAGGATAACAAGATTACTAAGCAGCATAATATCTTTACAGCTTATAAAAGGAAGTAAGCAAATTCATGCTCTTACCTTGGCAAAACGATGAAAAGACACACTTGTGCTATGAGGTGAACTTGAACTGTGAGTGAGGTGTGACTGTTAGCATCTGTAAAAGCTATGGATAGTGACTAACTGCATTATAGAAAGCATGCAGAGTGCAAAAACTGAAAACCCCATTACAATAACAAAATAAAATTTCTCTAAATATTAAGTTTTATTTAAAGTTATGTGAAAACATTCAGACATTTTAAGAGAGCACAAAACTGATTAAATACAGACCATATTTTTTCTCCACATACTCGTACACGCACTCAGTGGCATAGTATCACAGGAAACAGTACATACAGTGTTCCTGACTTCTGAACGCCATGTATGGTATAATTCTAACCTACAAACTCAGTAGTCCATTATTGAATTCCGAAAGTCCTAACAACGGTTCTTGGGCTAGGTCAGTTCAATCTGCTACCCACCTTCACACTCTATTTCTTTAAGATTAATTTTATATCTTCTCATCTATACTCAAGCCTCAAAAGCGGCCTTTTCCTTCAGGTTACATTGCCTAAACTGTACATGTAGATCTCACTTCCCCCATATGTGCTACGTGTACTATACGTACCACCCATCTCACCCTCCTTGATTTAATGGCACTAACAATATAAGGTGAAGAGTAAAAATTATGAAGCTTCCTGTTACACAGTTCTTTTCCACTCTCTTTTTATTTCCGCTGTCACAGGTCCAAATATTCTCATCAGCACTTTTCTTTCTTCAAACTTAAAAATTATCTGCATCATTTACTAGCTCTTGAGAGACCATGACAGCCCAAGATGTCAACTTCATTTCGTTTGCATTTTAAATCTGGCACTCACAGTCCAGCATTGGACAACATAATTTTCCAAATGTAAGACTGAGACAAAAAAACAGTATCATAATGTGTTATGACAGTTAGGCTAGTATCAAGTTGCATTTGGTACAACAGCAAATTTAGTCTGATTTCCTTGTTGACCTCCAAGTCTCATAAATGTACTAGCTGCTTCATTTCCACTACAGCCAGCATACTGACCAATCCCACTGCATCCCTTACTAATCAGCATGGACAAGATTTTTATGACCTAATAATCCCTTAAATATGTATGTAAAATATGCACATAAAAAGAACATACCAAATATTAAAACTGATTTTACATTATTTTAAGACCAACAAAACAACATTTAAATTGATTTTATGTAATCAATGAATGATCCACTTGCAATAAAAAGCAATACTTAAATACAAATCATGCAACAAATCCAATATTTTTCCTGACAAGTTAAAAAACTAGTGCTACACATATATCTCCAAGTTTTCAACTTCTCTTCTGTTGCGGTTCACAGTTACTAAATATTTTAGGTCTCCCATAGTTAGTTGCCTCCTATTGTCCTGTAAGATGTCCTTATAGTGGGAAAAAATTATTATCACCTCACAGAAACTTAAGGGCACATGTACAAAAGCTGCTACTTGCTCCACTGCTAGTGATTTTTTACTTGGCACTTCAGCATGTTTAACGGCTAAAATTTCTTCATATCTTGAAAGAATGCTGTGTACCTTTTCCTTTACTACTTCACCAACTTTTCCAGGAACCAAATTAAATTTGGAAACAGTGGTTTTGAATACACTTAACAAGTGATACGTAGTAGTACTGCCATTGCTTGCCTCTAGTGAGGAAATGGCAGGTGGAAGATGAGAGAAGTGAGCAGACATGTAGGGAAGATTAATTTCTAGTTCTATATTTTTTAGTACATCTTGGGCACTTTGAGCTGATGCTCCACTTTTTGGATCAAATGTATTCACAACATTCCTAACTGTTTCTAAATGTTCGGTGTAATTCATTGCACACAGCCATGCACCCCAGTGCATTGGTTCTGGTGGAAGTGGAACGTCCGGCGCTACTGCTTTAAAGGGTCCTTTTCTATATGGTGCTTTAATAAATACCTTTTCCACAGAAGATACCAACTTGTCAACAAGTGTAACATTTGCACATATTGTTTCTGCAACATGGTGCGATGCAAGTCAAATGTGTCATATCTGGAAATATAACTTTAAGAGCAGTATCGGCTTTGATCACAGAACTTGCAGCATCAGTCACAAAGAGCAATACATGCTCATACTGAATGCCATTGGCCACAGTAGAGCCATGGAATCGATACAAAATTCAGGAACTATGAAGCTATTTGTTGTTTCAAACTGCTCTACCACAAGAAGATTCTTATTAAGGGATCCAATTATAATATTTGCAATAAACCGTCCCTCACATTTTTGTGTTTTGTCGGTTGATACCCACACATAATTATCTTGACTCTTATCTCTAATGACTTCAATTGTAAGATCGCAACACTGCTTCATGTAATTTTTGCACATAGTAGATTCATCCAGCATTCTGCGCTGTGTATACTTCTCTATGAAGTTTCTCAGAGTAGGACTGATTAGTTTCCACAGTGGAATATCTGCCATGAAGAAGGCTTTGCACAAGTCAAAGGAGAACTGTGAAAAGCTATTATTAGAAAATTCGCTAATCAATTTTTGAACAGGAGCAGTTTTCATGGATATAATTTTAATATTCTCTTTGTGTATACTAGTGTTCAAATGTTGAAGCATTTGAAAGCGTTTTCACAACCGCTTTTCACATGCTCAGCAGTAAAGAGTTTTGTTATCTGTAGTTATCATCTCTCCTCCAAACTCCTGCTGATACAGCTGTAATATAGTTTTCTGACTTATTTTCACTTTTGGCACGACTGCAAAAAGCCAAACAAGCTTAACCAGAGACTAGTCACCACTAATATGGATGACGCCCAGCTCTAAATGAAGAAGAGTAGTGAACCTGATGGAGATGTTGGAAATAAATAAATCAAGTCCATTATTGGTTGAATAGTATTCTGTTGTTAGTAACTATATGTGAATACGCTTCTGACTAATCCCTTTGCAGCCACACTGATGGTATGCTGATGAGGCAAGCTATGAGTAGAGGGATCGGGGAAGTCCCATCCTGGGTACTGAATCAGAAACATGAATCCAGACAACTTGTTATTTGTATGACAAAATTTTGAGAGTCAAATATTCAGCATATTCTAATACAAAAAAGAAAAATTGTATACACACAACGATTGAAAATTTGAACATAAAATTAAAAATATATACAATGATAAACATTTTAAAAAGAAAATATGTAGCATAAATAGAAATCTTTGAAAATAATATGCTTATTCATAAAACAAGCAAAATATGCATTTATATGCACCATCAAACCACGTCTAAAATTTAAGAAATTAAGTAATTCATACACATATCCAAATGAGCATACTTTTTGGTTACAAAAAAAAAATGCATTTGCATTAAAATCCGGTCCCTACTAATCAGTGAGATATCTGAATGGGTGTGTAATCAGTCTGTGACTTCTCTCAGAGCCAAAAGAATATAACAAGTAACACCTGACAGTTAAATATGTTCCTCTCAAATCCAAGCACACTTGGATGTAAGGGATAGAATTGAACTCGCCCTATGATGTCAGCTTCAAATTGCACAAACTACTTTCCCAAACAAAGGTCTGGAAACTGAGTCATGGCAGCATACACATTACATCTGTAATGGAGGAAATGTCAATACCAAATTCCAGAAAACCATGTCACAGAAACATAATCATTATGCTTATATGTATATTCCATATCCAAAGAGCAGCAAGCAAAAGTTAATTTCCAAAATCATAAATATTTAGGTCATACTATAAAAGTTGTAACACTACCCCTATTTAAACCATGAAGCACTATAAACATGTAAATGAAAGATTATGTAATTAATTCTTTTTTTATTCACTTAGTGGGGAGTGGAGTCCCAACTGGGTCCACTTGGCACGGCAGCCACTGATTGGCCTATTTAACTGCCCCGGGTGATTATGATGGAGAATTTGGTGGAATGATGATTGGCAGGGGAAACTGAAGTACTTGGAGAAAACCCGCCCCAGCGCCACTTTGTCCACCACAAATCCTACTTGACCAGACCCAGGATCGAACCCAGGCTGCCATGGTGGAAAGCCAGCGACTAACCGCTTGAGCTGTGGCATGGCCAAAGATTATGTGACTCTGTGATGTAAAAATGGGCAAAATCTCTGTCAGTACAGATTCCATCATCAATAAGTCCACAGATGTTAACCCACAATATTCATCCTACTGCGATGGCCTTCTCAATAGAGAGAACATACAAAGTGAACTTACATGTCTTGCTTTCCTTTCTGTATAAGGAAACAAGCTAAAAGCTAACCCCAATGGAAATTCTGTCATTATTCACTGTGTAACTGCAAACTAACATAATAATCAAATACTCATATAGTTATCACTTGAAAACTTAATTTTTCCTTCAATAGTGAAATGTTTAACAAAAACTCCAATGTACTTTACACGACTTTTATTTGACACATGCATGCCAAGCAAGTTGGCCCAAGCAATAGAGTTCCTGTTTAGCAGAACTTGGGGCCAGGACACAAACTGTCCTGACTGAGGTCTGTCACAGTATTCCTCAAAAAATTCCAGGAGAGTACTTCCAATTAGGCCACAAGTTCTTCCTTCTTTATTCTTTCCTATTCGTTACCATCCTACTGTACAACACTATACAATCTACGTGAAAGTGTCATTAAATAAACCATAAATAATTAAGATTTGTGTGTGTGTACAATTTTTGGTCATACTATGCCACTGTGTAGAATCATGTCAAATATTTGCTATGTGGTATTCAATACAAACATTCCAGTTTCCTTTATTAAGGATATAAAATCTCAGCTTCATTTGAACAATATTTTGATGATGATGATGATGATAAATACGTTTCCATTTCTGAAATCCTTGTACTGATGTTATATACCTTTTGCAGCTGATAACTAGTCTCCGAGTGACCTACGGACTGACAAACCAGCCAATGAAACAATCAAATTCCTCTACCCTTTACCTCTACCTTGATAGTGTTTCATTAAAATTGCTATTTAGCATGCAGTTAAGGTAAATGAAATGTTGTCCCTGTACCTCAACCACACACTATGAGGGCATATAGCGGGCATAGGAATAAAAAGCACCATTTGTTCCATACTTTGGAAATCTGGCTGATTTACCCTCTGAGCAAGGATAACCATTTCACCTTTGGATAGGAAACTGCATAGACCCCCACCACCATTATGGATACAGAGACAAAGAAAACACCTTTGCCATTGTTAGCAATCAAACCAAAGCATGAACTTAAAGCAGTGAAGGAAAATGCAGTGTAAATTTTAATGTGATTCATTTCTGTACTGTTTCTTGAGATTTGTCAAAATGTTACATTCTGTAAAATATATCAGTCCACTGTCTTCCATTATATTTCTGCATCACACAGTAATATCTTCAGGTGGAAATCTTTCCCAGCATAACCAATTAAACGTGAGTCAGATTTCCACATTAAAATTTTATACAGAATCTCTTACTTTCAAATACATGTGACACTGATTCTTGTATAAATTACTTTAATGAGACGAACTTCCACTTGAAGAAGCTACAATGCGATACCAAACCTGCAGTGGAAGATAGGGGACTAATAAACTGTGGTAACTTTTAAATGGTTATAAATGTAATAAATCTGACAGTGTAAATTTATCTTATCTTGGCTCAAGCAGAAACACTCCTGCCTTGAATCTAGGAGGTGCCTGGTTTCAATCTTGGCCAGAACACAGAATACTCACTAACATATTTGTGGTTTTTGTCACTCACTCCACAGAAATGCTCTAACAGTACCTTAAATTAGACCACATTCACTATCATTCAAATAATCTGACAGTATACCTGTACAATCTGTGCTACTGACAGCACTATTAAATAAACTACAACCAAAAAATTCTTTCAGTGTAAAACTTGAACTGACTACATTTTGGAAATCTACAATGGTTAAGTCAATTGTTTGGAGGATCTATAAAAACAAAAGAAATTTTTCTGTTCACATAGAACAATTTATTTAAAGACACAAAACTTGAATAACCAAACTTCTGGTTCATATTCAGAAACTCCTGGGTTTGATTCTCAGACCAGAAGCTGGCTACCCTTTGGTTCTTCAGAGTTTTGCTCGTTTCCTCCAAGCAAATACTAAAACAATATTTTAAAACAGACTATAAGTGAATCTTCCCACATAAGTTTTATTTGAAATATTTTTCAATTTGATATCACGCAGTAGCATAGCTGGTTGATGCACTATTCTACAAGCTGGATGGTCGTGGGTTCAATTCCTGATAAGATCGCTGTATATTTCAATTGACCTAATCCTTCCAGGTGCATTATGACTCTGGGGTAGACTCAGCCCCTAATGGAAATGAGTACCAGGGATCTTTCTGGGGTGTAAAGGGCAGCCAGTGCATAAGGCTAACAACCGCACTGCCATCTGTGAGCCGACTGTCTACAAAATGTGGGAGCCTCGACATCTCACAACCCTATGAGCTTCCATGGCCTGTTACAGGGATAGCTTTACCTTTTTTTCTTCAATTTGTTATACATTTAATGAAACAACAGAAAAAACTTAATAAGACTGACTCAAATGGCGCAAATTTTTATTTGCTGGCTATATACCATTATACTTAACCACATTTCTGCGCTACAAACAGTTCAATGAACATTCTAGCATAAAGAATGAATTTTAGGAACTGTACCAACTACAGGCTGTGGGTTTGAATCTTGACTAGTTTACTTTATGACAGAGACCACTGCAATTCTAAATTTTCTCTTGAACTGTGTAAGATTGAAGCAACATACATGTTCAAAATGAAAGCATGACTTCACCTCAAAGATAAACTTCAGCTGTAAAATACATACACCATTTAACTTTAAAATTCAAAGTGATAATTTTCAAATCAGCTACAATTAAGCATGGTCAGTATTAGGATATGCTTGAAAATTTACAAAAATTTTGGAAAATTTGGCCTGACAGCTTGAAGTCATTATAAATTTGATGAAAGAGAACCTTTCACTTCACCCTCCTATCCAGGAATGCTGAGTTCAGGAGTGATGCTAAGACTGGCCTCATGTCTATCAATATGATCTAGAATGATCTAAGGAAGAGGTGACATGCTCCTTAAACATGATGTGGGTTGGAGGAACCAAACATTATCACATATTCTGAGTTTGATCAATTGAAATATAAGAATATACTTCACTTGTAGACAGGCAAAGCATTAACTGCTGAGTGGATTCCAACAACAGGTCCACGACAGCTTGAATAATAATTTGAACTCAGAAAAATTTCCAGCAACTAAATAATCATAACTATCTTATAAATTCTTATTGTTTAGCACAGTCCAAATTTTGGTAGCATGATAGTTGATACATACTTGGCTTTTCTGTAAGATGTGTGAAAATTTTCAGTGTTTGATCATGAACTTGTAAGTTTTTTGTATTAACTAAATCCATAAAGAACTGTTATCTCCAGTAAACTTCATAATCAAGAACTAAACTACAATATAAACTCATGATATCATTGGCACCTACATCCAATATGTTAATTCTTCGACTGTGCTGCTACATACACTGCCACTATTCCTATATTTGCTTGAGCAATGCTTGTGTACCCTGAGATCCAGGTTTCATCTACCAAATCTTATGTACACATCCCATACAATAGCCCTGTAATCATATCTGTATAATATCCATTACATGGGTATAGCTACTTGTGGCATCCAACACTGTAGCTGTGACTATGTCAGCAGAAGAAAATTCTGGGTACAAAAGTATTTAACTCAAATGAACTGAGATTTCATATCAAGTTTAAGAAGATATCATTTCTGGGTTGTTTTCACACTCTTGCATGCAAGAAGTAAAGGAAAAGCATACTTAGAGTTCAATAAGGAAGTGGGATTAGAGCAATGCAAGCAAGTTACTGGTAGCTGAAATAACAACTGAGCACCAATGCCTCAAAAGATACACAGAAACCTGCTGTTCTTAGAATACAAGTAACTTCATTACATAGATTCTACAAAAAGGAATTTCTATGTTGTCTTTAGTGTAAAGCACTCACTTGTCACTCCGTAACTCCCAACAATTCAGGTCAGTGTACATTACTGCAAAGCAAATAGCTGGCCGAGCTTAATGTAAAAGACAGTATTACAAATGTAGCTAGTAATGAAATTATGATTCTGTGATCTGAGGTTCTCATCAGTGGTAACCAGGAAGAGTACTATCTTCTGGCAAGTGATTCCATGTAGTCTGACAGATGTTTACTAACTTTTGAAGACACAAAATGCTTCAATCTTCAGGACCAAAGAATGAGCGAAGCAAACAAACTCTTTGCTTGCCCTGCTCAATCTTAAACAATGAAGATGGGGACTATATATTCCAATGAAATGTCAGTACACTTTTTCAGACTACATAGCATCATACTTTTAGATGACAGTACTTTAACTATGTCTGGCTAGTTACTTGAGACTCTCTCTAGGTACTCATCACACAGTCTCCTATCCATATGCACAAAATTACAGAAGATATTTAGGCATCAGCAGGCATGGATTCTTTCATAATTAATGATTTTAAAGCAGCTTTTGAAAAATGTAACAGGAAAACTAAAAGTCACATAGAAGTACGTATGATCCTTGACACATGGTTAAACACTAATGTCCATTTATAAAATAAGCGACATAAAAACGCTCTGATTACTGAGAACTTTCTGTATTTAAATACTGGTTATATAGTATACAAGGAAATGTAGAACCAAAGAGTGAGAAAACTGTCAGAAATGTTACTGCTTGAATACTAACCTAAAAATGTTACTGCTAGAACACTAACCTGGGTTAATAATAGGGATACCTTGTAAAGGCAAACTATTTATACTGACACAGTTATGAGATAAAAGACAAATGTTTAATCCTAAAATATGAAACAGCTCTATTGACGACAAAAAGTTTTTTTTGATAAAGTTGATATTGTCATGATTTTTGTGACTACAGGAGGGGTTTAGATTAGTAAATGGATTTATTGAACTCTTACAGGTCCATCACTATAAGTAATTTTAACTGTTTCACTAATTCACACACTTAAGTTTTCTAAGACTGATGTGTCTTCACTAGCTGTATAGCCTGGTAGCGGCTTCCACTGGCACCAACCACATTCACATCATTCGGGCATAAGAGACATGACTTGTGAGGCCTGTTACAGTGGTATCAATTAACTGCTCAAATGTTGCTGGAATGCTGCAGAGGCTGAACTGCCACAGCATTTAATCCATCGAGAACGCAGTTTTATCCTTGTCATAAGGATGCAAATCCACTGCCAACAACAGCTCTTCAGGTCAAGCTGGCTCCAGCCAGTGAATCCGAGGCAGAGGAAAACGGTCTTTCCTTATGACATTGTTCAGTTTCCTGTAGCCTAGGCAGGTCCCAGTTCTTCTTACAGATGAGGATGGGATGACCAGGGGCTGTCTGACTCTTCGATAACCCCACATCACTGCATGTCTTTGAGCATCTCACCCACATCTACCTGCTTTGTGTGTGTGTGTGTGTGGGGGGGGGCACTCCTTGAGAGTTGGTGGATCAGTTGGGCCTCTCCCACATCAATACAGCGGTATACTGTCAGTCTGTCCATAGTCATCACTCTTCACAGCAAAGATGTCTCCATACTTGGTGAGGAGCTCTTCCAACTCTCAGGATTCAGTGTCACTTAGGTTCAGACTGGGTCCTGTAATCATGTCCTTCAACTCTGGGGGAGGGTTTTACACCTGTGGTTGTTCAGCATGACTGGCTCACAGTGTGCCACAGATCCTTTCTTGAGCTTCTTGTCAGGAAGGGTAGCATTCATGAAGCTCACTGGTACCTCCTGGTGATCTCAGACCAGGGTCCTGGCTATGTGGTGTCAAAATGTGGCTGAGCTCACAGACAGACTTCTTTGACAGAGGCATACAAAAACGTATTTCTGGATATGACAAGTGCAGTGATTACGTTGAGAAGCAGCTTAAGTATTAGATTTTTCTGTATATAATAAAATATCTTTTTCTCACTGCTTGTTTTGTTGACAGCTAACTGGAGGTCATTTTCCCAACAGCCCTTATAGTATTTTAGCAGAAGAGTCTAACCACAAAAATTTATGAAAAGTATTCAAATTCTGTACCAGAAACAATAAATATTTCTTGCAGAACAAAAACATAATGTAACTGTATTAAATCAAGGAGTAAACAGGAATATACTTTATTTCTACATCATATTAACACAGATGCCAAAAATATTCTAAAAAACAGGATGAAAACATCATCAGACAAAAGTAGACAAAGAATCAATTGTGAATACACTACTAAATGCAAGTGAGTATCATCAAAATTAAAGAAAGAAGCTCCAGAAATCAAGGGAACAAGGAGCAAAGCTAATTTAAACCACACAGCAAGTATTATTTCATTGACTATTAAAGTTACGAAGATACTGATGGTCTTGGTATGTTTTAGTTGCATACTGTGTCAACATAAATTGCTCTTATGAAGGATAAGGCATGTTCTCTGAAAGCTGCTTGAAGTTCAGAGAAGCTACTGGAGCAATATTTCATGGCATCCTCCCAATATCTGGAGCACAATTCCTCATCCTCCCACTTTCAGGCAAAAGCAATGTCCCTTAAGTGCAGTATCAATCACAGGGCCTGCACTACCATTTGGTTTTGAACAGAGAACATAGTTCTAATATACCTGTTCTGACAGAATGACTCATCAAAGTCAGAGACAGGGTTATGGCTCATTTTGGACTGTACAGCAATTGGTATGTGGTGAAGTGAAGAGATGTAACTGCCATATTAGCACTTAATGAGGTTCTGCATTTACCCATGTATATGTAACAATTTTAAAAATTTTCAGCCTGAAAATATAGGACAGCTCATGACCACCATAAATATGTGATATACCCTTCAGGCATGTGATTTCAATAAACAGCCCACCAGTCTCAATGGTCATGTTACCATTCAGCTGCAGGAAATGAATGGTATGACACAATAAATTTAAAAAATAGTTACAAAAAATTAATTTTCAAGTCAAATTTCTTCTGAACAGATTTATACAACTGAAATACATGCACAATGTTTTTAACTATACAGTGAAATGTTATATTAAACATACACTATTTACACAGTGACATATGCCACAACAGGTACAAAATAACTGCACAATGCACATTTCCACATGACTGTAACTGAAAATAAAAAAAATTGTTCTGCAAGAAACATAGGCCCCTTACATAAACACAGTGTTCCAATTATTCTAAATATATGATGCTTAACAGAATCATGTAATAGGGCAATAATTTATGTAATAAAATGTGTCATACTACAAACATGACAAACAAAAATACAGCTGAAGAATGCTGTCTTTTGGAATGTGACATTATGTAATCTGGTACAAATTTACAGACGTTTTGGAGGAATTTAGGGTCTCCACTTTCAAGGTCAGGGGTCACTCATTCACTCACGCTTTGACCCTGAACATAGAGTCAGTGTATATTCCTCCAAAAATTAGTGCATTCCTTATAGTCACACCTGTGAGAACATCAAGTTTCACAAAAACATATCTTCTCACTATCAAAATGGGTATGACTTATCATTGCATAGCTTTTTCACATTCTATCCCTGCAATGTTAGCACTAGTACCATTACACAAGCTTTAAACAGAAGTTTCTTATGCAAACATTACATCCACTGCACTAAAGTTTACATATGTAACCAGCTCAGCCTCTTTTGATACATAGGTCATACTGAAAGTCATGAGCAACAATTTCTTGTAAAGTAACATGCTTCATTATTGACAAACCAAATACACCACCCCAATCTACAGACCTTTCGTTATTTTCCCACATAATCTCCACTTCTTTGTACACATTTCTCCCAGCATTCTGGGAGTTTGAAAATTCCCCTTCTGTAAAATTGTTCCAGCCCTCCGATGACACTGACGCACTGCTTTCTGAATTCAGCGTGCTTATGGAAGTGTGTGCATGGGTGTGAGCAGTGTTCAAAGATGGATGAAACATTTTAAAGATGGGAACTCCAGCATTCAAAATGAGCCTCGGAGTGGTCGTCCTCGAACAGCCTCAACTGAATGCAACGAGGAAAGAGTGGATGAGATCATTCAAGATGACAGGCGTGTGACTGTGGACACAATAGCCCGAAAACTTGGAATAGGGCACAGTGCAGTACAGGAGATGATTGAAAGCTTGGGCTATAGGACAATTTGTGCTCACTGGGTCCTGCGGTTATTGACCGAAGACCACGAGGTCACATTGGAAGCAATTGCAAAGATGGGGTGGAAAGTTCTTTCACACCCCTCCTATAGCCATGATCTGGCACCCTCTGACTACCATCTTTTCGGATTTGTGAAGGATCAGCTGAATGGGCAACGTTTTGAGACAAGGGAGTCAATTCAGAAAGCAGTGTGTCAGTGTCTTTGGATGGCTGTAACAGAATTTTACAGAAGTGGAATTTTCAAACTCCCAGAACGCTGGAAGAAATGTGCACAAAGAAGTGGCGATTATGTGGAAAAATAAAGAAAAGTCTGTAGATTGAGGTGGTGTATTTGATTTGTCAATAATAAAGCATGTTACTTTACAAAAAATTGTTGCTCATGACTTTCAGTACGACCCTCGTAATTCTCCTTATATGGACTGTGAAACACTCATACTTATGAGTAGAGACTTCCAGTGTCTCAGATCTTCATAGAATTTTCACTGGTGCTGAACTGCCTTCACATTTCTCTCTGACTGTTTTCTTAAGCATATTCAGACATGTGTAACTTCAAAAACACTGTGAAACCACTGATGCTCACATTTTAACCCTCTGAGTACATACTAACCATTTTCAAAGAATAATGCAATTCTAAAGTAAAAATATGGATGGAGGGGAAATGCAACAAAAACTCAATTTCACTGCCCAGTGACTGGAGTTCAATGACACTGTGAAAGGGGATTATTTCTTGACATGAACCAAAGTTGACTGCCATACTGTACAGTAACAGATAGTCACTGGACTTCAGTCGAATACCACAGCAAAAGGGTTAAGAATATCAGACATATGTCTGTATCTGGGTTGTAAGTGAAAATGAACTGGATGTTTTATGGACATAAACTGTGTTACAAGTACAGAGGTGACACTCTTCAGCTAACTAAAAAATAGGCACAGTTCAGAACAACACACTGACATGAAATTTTACAATAATGTTTCATAACCTTTTGCAGAAAATTAAAAAGTGCCTCTTTCAATTTATGCTCGGAAAACTATTTGCTGCAGGCCAAGCAACTATAAAGCAGGAGTGTGTGTGTGTGTGTGTGTATGTGTGCATGTACGTACCTGAATATGGACGAAGTGGAAGTAGAGCGCGACCATGAGACAAGGAAGTCCTCACCTCGGCGAGCAGCTCTTCTTTTGTCCAGGACAGCCTTCGTCACATCACGGGGGAAAAGAGACGTCTCTATGGTCCGCCACACAAACCTGTACAGACATCAGACCTTATGTTCTTCATCATCACTAATGATATTACTGAGTGAGAGACTGAGTAAATGGGGTGAAGTCCTTCTTAAGGAGGCAACAGTTGCTCAGCCACTCAAGATATGGAACCAAAAGATTCATTACATTGTTCATAAGAGCCTGCCACTGGTTCTTATTCTAAACCAGATAAATCAAGCTCATATCCTTTCATCCTGTTTCTTTAAGATCTATTATGCTATTAGCCTCCCATCTATGCCCATGTCTTCCAAGTAGTCTCCCTTTCCTATGAGGCCTTGTGCATTCATACTGCACCGGTTTTCAGTGCCTGAAAGTTATGATGTAATGAGAAATATGTTCAGAGCGTGAATGATATACAAACCTTGGTATAAGAGCCATGACCACAGACAAGAACACAACCAACCAGTACGTTGTTGAACTTGCCGCATGCTGCACAACCCAGTAGTTACTTGGTAAGTTCAAACATTGCACACATAAAGAGTTGTACACTAACGAGAAGGCAAAGTAAATGCCAATGGATACGAAAATGGAGAAAACGTGAATTACTGTCTGCAATAAACAAAACACAAAGAATTATAAATGCTATATAACCACTCTTACATGCTGAAAGAAAATAATAGTTTTTTAGATTATCTGATTTTTCTGGCACATTTTATGATTTAAATATTAGACATAAAAGCTATCCATAATTTTATCTTTTGATTTGATAAGAATGGGACTGCAGCCTCATGTGGGCCTATTGTACCATAGGCCTGAACCTGACCTCCTGAGTGAGACAGTGTTGACTAACTACCTGAGCTGTGGCAGAGCCTGCTCATGACTAACTCATGAAGCAGAACCACTCAGCTGGTCAGGAGATCTCCCTGCCTTTCATAGAAGCTGAAGGTTCATTAGTGTGTATACAAGAGCCTGCCACTGGATCCCAAAGTACATAAGTCAAAATCCACTCATACTCAAGTTTTAACCTTCACTGCCTGCAATTAAAACTTAAAGTGCACATGTGAGATACTGAAGTAATCTTCTGAAATGTGCTAGATACTGTATAAATGATATGTTAGGAAATCAATATGCTTCTTGACAAATATAACAGAAATCAGATACTTGGTTTTAATTCTGAAACAATATACTGTTCTTGGAAGAACAAACTGAAGACAGGTTGGGGTATCATGATGAACACACCAAGTGTGTTTCACGGCATTAAAAACTCTACGAGCCCCATTGCATTAGAGGCATGCTTTGCTCTTACATTAAACTGCAGACGGCATAACATCTCGAGTGATTGTAATTTCAATATTCACTGCTGTGAGAGCCTAAAATATCACATCAAATTATAGGTTAATATTTCAGATAATAACAGGAGTTTTTGGGCCACATAGTAATATGAATTCCTGTCCTTGTAGGGTGCACAAAGCAGACATGGTAAAAACCACTACTAGAATAAATGTACTATATCTATAACTGCTTAGATGTGTTAGTTGAAGAAACTGGCTACAACTGTGAAGTGGATGAAATATATCTGCTCCTAAGGCTCCAAAACATGGTAACTTGTCTAATGCCTCTAACAATGCACACATAAATCACAAAGAACAATAAAAACTAGCTTACCCATGATCTAGTTTCAATGGCGACATGAAATAGCATCACAAACAAACATGAGGTAGCTATTGTGGTCCCAAATTCCCAGATGCCTACATCTGTGTCATGGTAAGCCTGCAACAGAAAATTGAATTTATAATTACGAAAAATAGCACTGAAGATGACTATTCACTACACACAGCAACTTCAAAAAGTTGTGGACAGGAGCCGTAGGTGGAATCCAGCAATACCAAGTGCCTTACAGATGTACACTTCCGCTAACTTTCGTACACTTACAATATTTCTGGAAGCTGTCACACACAATGTCTTAAAACATTACTGAAGTATTTGTCTCTGTGTCAGAATGTTCTGAAGGTGCCAAATATATTATAACATTTTATGAATTTATATTTCACAGGGCCATACATAAAAGTATATAAAGCAAGCCAATGCTGTGTAGGATGTACTAATCGCTAATTCCCATATATAACATCCTTTTCTATACACCTCATCCAATAGCCTCAGTCTGCAGATGTTCCTTACAAAGCGAAGAAGAACTCATTATACAAAAGTCAGGACTGTCTGTTATGTGTGATACAGTATCAAGTGTCTAAACAACTGGACAGATTTTTAAAATTTCAGATGGTAGATAGACAAAGTTGTTGGGCTATTTCAATTTTCAGCCATACTGATCCACAACAACTCCTACTTTACATAAGGTCATGAATGAACTTGTGTATATTGTAAACTGTTCATTAAAATTTGGAAAAATTTGATATAAGAAACTCTGCATAATGCTAAAGAGCCATTATGGCTTCTAGCCTTATTGACTGATTAGAAAGTTTATTTTGAATGAGACCACATGTGGACTTTTCCATATATACCACAAATTCCTTTCTCTCCATGCTCAATAGTCTTGATCTTTAAACAGGATAAGCCCTTTAGCAAAATGACACTGCCATCACATGATGTGCTGTGACACAACATACTGAACAAGACCTCCAACGAATTTATACTTCACTAGACTCAAATCAAGTAACAAAAATGTGGAGCATGAACCACAGAACAAGTGTTCAAAAGCACTCCAGTACAGTTTCCTTTAGGGTTCAAATGATTAGCCTTTGAGGGTTCTGATACCAGTTGCACTGTCAGCATATCATATCACATTCTCATACAAATTTTACATTGCAAGTTACAAAGACTGATAAACTACTGCCATCATATCAACATCCATGGTGTCAATTTCCATATTTCTAACATATGATTTTAATAAAAGTTACATTAATTTCTAATAGGTGTCATGACATAAATTTCAAAACCCTACAGTTGAATGGCACTTACCTAACTCACCTAATGGCATTGCCACCAAGCTGAGAATATTAGTTATGCTATATATTATGTATGAAGACTAATGGGAATTAGTGTTAAGAAGAAACCAATACTGACTCACCCCTTCAGCTAGGAAGAATATAACAATGCTCTGGTACAGCGAATCTGCCATTGTGATCCAGAAAGAATGTGGTTTATACACTAGACCTAAACGACCTTGTCTATACAGATTCGGGCGTGCTAACAGCAGCTCTTCTGGTGCATCCTGATCATACACACCTAGAAGCAAAAGAACAGTACAAAATGCAGGCCACATAATATAGTCACAGGTGACTAGACAAAGTGTTTGGATTGTTACTTGGATTTAGTGAACTCACAGATAATGCTCTCACTACTTCATGCAACCTACTTCCCATTATAGCACAAACTAAATCTTCTCTGTTTGCTAAGTCTTCAGCAATTGTTGCTTGGTAGCACATGTCAATGGTGGATGTCCCTGTGCTTCCATGCTCACATCCTCAATGTATGACTGCTGGCTTACAACTGTTTCACAATTATCTCATTGCTCCAACTGTCAATGTTTGAGCCATGATTGTCCACTCACTGGCTACCACAGGCTATCAACTACCAGTCTGGTCTGGTTATATAGCACCAGCATGGACGACATAAAAAACACCACTGCCAGCAGTTCTTCTAACTGCTGCATGTGAATCCATTGCTTAACAAGAGTCTGCATAAGTTTAACATGTTTACTGGTCACTGCCTAGTGATGTCATGTCACAATTTCAATACTGTACACTTGATGCTGGCTTACTTCAGCAGTCAATGCATTTAGGCCTTTCAGACATTTCAGTTATTATATAATCTTCAGTTTCATCGTAACCATCACAATAAGAGTCTGACATTGGACCTCGTGAAAGTACTAATTTCCACATGAGCCTTAAGATTTTCACAGCAGTCCACATTAACTGCATTTTCTTTTTGAGGTTACCTGTATGCTGATGTCAGCAACTCAGACTATAAATATCAAACGATTGATTATGGTGAATAAGTAATTGGAAAGGGTTTGGAAGAGAATGGACACAGCCTATCAAGGAACTCAGGAGAACCATGAGACACCTAATTCCAGATATCCAGCATCATAGCCAAGATTCAAATCAAGGACCCCCTGAATACAAATTCTGAGCACTGCCACTATACCAACCAGCTTGGTCATATTCACTGTTGTCTTCTATGTAGAACATAGAGCTTATATGATAAAAATTCCAACATTTCAATACAGTGCAGTTCTACAACAGTTTGTTCAATCTGTTCATTATGTGAATGACAATTATATAAAAATTATCACAGTTCATGAATGTTTGAATTTTACATCCTGATTCAAAGAACAAAAGTGCAACAGAAAGCAGCTTTCTCTTGCTTAAATTGAGAAAATCCTACCAAAGGTACTCATGAGAAAAGTGACAGTAAAATGGCAGGTTGTAAATTAGAAACATGAAGAGTGGTTAATATTCACTCCACTTCTATACAAAGGGATAAAATGTCTCCAAAAAAGGGGGGGGGGAGAAAAATGGTAGGGTTCCATTTCAGCTTGCTACAGCATATCTGCACTGGTCATAATACTAGTCTTTCATACTCATCTAAATACTATACAATAAAAGAATCAGAGTATTTACTACTATTTAATCATTCCAAGCAAGGATTGGAAGTACATGTCACTAGCATGGTTTACTTTTAGAGTTCTAAAGGATAAAACTTCAGATTTAATACCATGTGCATATATAACTACTAGAACACATGGTTAAAACATACCAACACACTAATTCTAAATCACCATCAATACATAAAAGCATTTTGCATGAAAAGCACAGGATTACTTTCAAATCTCCTAATAAAACTGCCTTATTAAAAATTACACACGGTTTAAAGATCTACCATCAAACAAAGTTTTAAGATGTTACAATGAATGAAAATGGAGCTGTTCCCATGTTTTAATTTAAACTTGTACTGTTGATGACAATTACAGCGGAATACTCATTTAATGCTCCTTCATTTAAAATGTTCTCTCCTCAATTAACATTCAATTTCATTCATCCTGGGTCTAAACTTCAGTGTTTAATGTCTTCCACCTAAGATTTTCCTTGGTTTAACAAACAAACCCACTGCTTCTCAAAGAAACCTTAAAAGGGGGATTCAATGCATAAAGTAACAAGATAAAGGAGGCTTCAGACACAATGGTTCAGCCAAGATAAATGAAAGCTGTCAGTTAGAGTATATGACATTCATGCCTGTAATTCATTCAGAACAGGCATATGGAGACAACTAAAAACCACTTCAGTGATGACTTAAAACCCAATTTGTTCCCTAATGTATGCAATATATCATTACTGCAACAAGAAAACTCTGACAAGTGATTCCACATCGTTCTGTATTCTTTGGGGTCACATAAATCCATGTACAACTGCTGTAGTCCATAAGAACATCCTGATGTAACAAACCCATCAGTTCACCCAGCCCAAAAGTTTGCCACAAATAGAGAGAGAGTGAATCACAGAGAAGTTCTGACAATATCTCCAAAGCAGTTGAAGCTTAGAACCTCAAAAGCAAATATATTAGCACAATGAACTGATTTACTCTCCACCTTCAGGCCACAAATCTCAGATGAAACCACTGAGATCCTGTATCTTCTGTTACAAGCAAATACAGATTTCCATAACTGAGCCCCACTTACCTATGACAACTGGTGGAAGGGATGTGAAAAGCAGATTGTATAACATCAGGTACATTTGATCAATCATTACTGATCCAGAAAACCCACAGTACAGTTGGTACCAAAAAACAAGAAATACAGAAGTCTGTAAAACAAAACACAAAAAATAAATCATTCATGGATGCAAAATAAAAAAGAATCATCGAAGAATACTCTCACCTTCAGCATATTTGAATATGCAGCATGCTCTAGTATGAACTTAAGTGAGCAAAAATCTACAGCACATAGTCTTCTACCTGCAATTCACTCTCCAGTATTCCTGAATGGATTATCTGGAT
Organism: Cryptotermes secundus; assembly: GCF_002891405.2. Lineage (NCBI taxonomy): Eukaryota > Metazoa > Arthropoda > Insecta > Blattodea > Kalotermitidae > Cryptotermes > Cryptotermes secundus. The sequence continues at coordinate 51,416 of NW_019731224.1, read as the reverse complement.
TATCCAAACAATTTTTTTTTCTGTTAATTCTTATTACATGTTGAATTTATAAAAGCACGAATTCTTTAAATTCATAGATATTTGTAAACCAAGTATTAATGTCATTAATTGACATGGTAAGATAGTTGGTTGAGGTTCAAGTCCTGATGAAGTGGATTTTTTTTTCAATTACCTAATACTTCCAAGCGCACTATGGCCCTGGGGTCAACTCGGCCTCTTAACAGAAATGAATACCAGGAATCTTCCTGGGGGCAAAGGGCAGTGGGCATGTAAGGCTGACAACCTCACCACCATTTGTGAGCCAAGTGTCTAGACAGAATGTGGGAGCCTCGATGTCCCACAACCCTATAGGCCTCTATGGTCTGTTACAGGTATAGCTTTATATATATTTTTTTCTTTTTAGCCTGTTTACTCGATGTCCCACAACCCTATAGGCCTCTATGGTCTGTTACAGGTATAGCTTTATATATATTTTTTTCTTTTTAGCCTGTTTACTCGATGTCCCACAACCCTATAGGCCTCTATGGTCTGTTACAGGTATAGCTTTATATATATTTTTTTTTCTTTTTAGCCTGTTTAATTTACTGACATTTTATAAAAGCACAAAATCATCATATTCATAGACATTTGAAAACCAAGTATTAATCTCTCTATCACTGTATTTTGTGTTTCTATGAAGATACTCTTCATCCTTTTTCACCTCATGCAGGGACTGAGAACAGAACAGAATCAACAAGAAACTGCTTCCCACTATGACACATATGCTGTGCAACAGCTTCAGCCTTACTGGTATATCTACAAAATCATCCTAATAAATTATTTTTATATCTCCCACCATAATCTTAACATTTCTTTCTTGAGTACCAATTTGCATCTGACCTCTCAAACCCAATTCTTTATGGTATACCACTTGGTGTGGCCCATCGTCCTCAGAGCTTAAATATTTCAGACTGGTTTTATGCTCCTGATATCCTCACTGATGTCATGAATTGCAAAATGACTTTATTGAGTGACTATCTCTGCTGGTTACCACACTTAATCAGAACCAACATAAGTGAACCTGAAAGCCCTGTGTGGGGGTATTTTCTCAAAGCAGGGTTAACAGCTTTCCATCTCCTATTACTGCTACAGACAAAAGGCACAAAGCTGGAGTTCTTCCTCAGAGGGTTTCAGCTTCACGACCATGCACTCTAACCTATCGCGGCACAACTGAAACTACAAGGATAGGGTCTGTAGCAGCAAAATTAATGGTCCCACATGCCCGCAGCATAATTATTCACTTGCGATAAAAAATGCATATCTATTTTATCAATTAATTTCAATGATCACCAAGTGGGCAAATCAAAAATCTACTTACAGCATTCTTATGGAAGAAATAAAGCACCATGCGTGAGAGTCGATCATAGCACCAGTGACCATGAACCAAGAGGAACCTTTCCAGATATTTGAACCTTGAAAGTGCAAAATCTGATGCCATCACAGCCTGCATCCCTTCCTGTCCAGAAATTCCAATTCCAACATCCGCTGTCTGAATCATTGAGACATCATTTGCACCATCACCTGCAACAACATATTGTTTCTAGTTCAGAGTGTGTGAAATATTAGTTTTGCTCTTTCCATGCCCACATATGAAATAACTTTTGGTGCAATTCTGTATTTTGAGGACATTCAATAGATCAACATAGTGAGGAAATCATGCCTGCGTTCAACCACAGCTCCAAAACAATTTATGAAATTTTAATCAAATATAGTATTAGTGGATCCATATAAGTGAGGAACATTTCACTTTGGTCTGTACTGTTCTGTTACAAACCCATGAGACTCAAACAACTCTTTAATAAATTTCTCAAAAAACTGACTCACTGCATAAAACACTGGTAACCTCTGTGACATAAGCTACAAGTCTCACTCTCACTTGAAATGGTTTTCAGTGTGATAGAATGGATGGGCCTGTGTATACATAGGACTTCTGTTGTTGGACTGAAAATAAGCAAAACAAAATGTGATCTGTCATCCAGATTCTAAATGACTAAAAAAAACACAACATTTCAGAAACTGGATCTGTTTCCGTCCTCAGGTGAGGGGAGACACCCACTCTGTTGGGTCCCTTAGAAAGAGCTAGCCTCAATCACTGGACCCTGCTCATTGAAGATTTTCTTGAATGAACTTTCCACAGCGGTGAATTGTGAGGCTACCTCTTTCTAAGGGACCCAACATAGTACGTGTCTTCCCTCACATGAGGACGGAAACAGATCCAGTTTTCGAAATGTTGTTTTTTCTTAGTTATTTAGAATCCAGACGATGGATAAAGTCCAAAAACCCAGTATCTCTGTGTGTTATACACCATCATCAGAACCCTATAGTATCTACAAAATGTGGTTTTTATATATATATATGGTAATTCACTCATATGATCTATATAAAAATATGACAACTAACCCACAGTTTATGCACTGAGTGGTAAAAAACTTAATAAACATTGAGGTCAAGTGCATTGAATTCATACTTCATACTAAGAATGTCCCAGGTTCAAATTGTGGCCTTAAGTCATACCATTTGATGCTATACACTCTGAGCTATTGACACTGCCATAAATAAAACATAAATATGATAACTTCCTGAGTTACTTATACAAATAAAACCAGAAAGACACAGATTCACCACATCTTTTGTCTTTTTGTAGTTAGTTATTAGCCTACTTCCCTCAAGTAGACTCACAAAATCTCCCTCCTGTCTGTGTCTGTTTCCCCTTCCCAACAACTTTTGTATGCCTGAACCATCTCTATGAAACTTGGTATAGGTATCATGGCAAATGAGCCCATCTCAGTGGCAAACATGATGAATCTCTCCCATCAGTCTGTGTGTCTGTATGCATATTCCTCCTATCACTGCAAGGCAACAGCTCAGTTCAGTGCATCCTTCCATTTGGTGCTAGGCAAAGGCTTGGCAAACATGTTCCCATGGCAACAAATATATGCAACAATAGAATAATTATTGGACTCATCATTCTCTATGTGGTCCATGTCTTATTAAAAGAGAGTATGTCAGTCTGTGTATCCTCCTATCATTGCTATGTAACATTTCAGTAAAGACATTCCTGCGGCAACAAAGATTGTTGGAGGTGTCTTCTATGCGGTTCATGTTGTATCAAAGCAAAGTGGGCAATTGGTTCTTCCAAGAATTTCTTGTTTAACAATGCTGTCAGTATCAAGACTATACAGTACTGATGACAGAATAATTAATGACCATGGAGCAGCTGGTGAAATGAGAACTGACGGGGGAAACTGAAGCAATCGGAGAGAACCTGTCCCTGTACCACTCTGTCCGTCATAAATCACATATGACCTGATCTCATACTGAACCCAGGCCACCATGGTGGGAAGCCTGTGACAAACCATCTAAGCTACAAAACAGCCCAGTATATCTCATTTGAATATACATGGGCCTTCAGAATTGATATGAACAAGTTGTACACACCTATTGCAAGAGTTCTCATTTTGAGCTGTTCCTTGACAACCCTCACAATATAGGCTTTCTGTAAGGGTGTGGCTCGACAGCAAAGTACAGAACTACAATAACGGGTCAGCTGCAGAAATGGTTTCTGCAGGTTCGAACGCTGATCTAGAATGTACCTGAAACAAAACAACATCCATATCTATTGCATTTACATAGCCCATTTCAATTGTCTACTTAGCATTTTACCTCATTCCCTCTGGACAAACATAGAACAGCTGCTCAAGACAGACAATGGAAGTTTGGAAGACATATTCTAACAATAAATTGTGTAAGAGTTCCATCATTCCCAAACAAAATAAGCAGAATTAAAATACAGTGTGACACTTTAATGTTTATTTAACTATTTTATTAGTGATCAAAACAGCATGAAGCCCTTATAGACCTTACTGAGTATACAGGGAATATTTTGTTAATGTGTTGGCAAAGCTGAACTCTATGTTAAAATGGTGATGTAAACACGGGATCAGGAAGTATTTCCCTTCAAAATATTTAACTTTTTCCAAAGTCACTGTGTTGCTGTGCAGGGAGAATATACAGAGTCTTCTGTTCACAATATACCAACTACAGGCAGTTTACCAACCCATCAGACAGCAAATAAAAGGGGGGGATGTGCAATAAATATGCAAAGGGGATACAAATGCAGCTTTTATTTACAGAGGATGTTAAAGATATGACAAAGACAAGGGTGGAAACAACTAGTAGTCTGAGAAAAATTTGCTGACATTTCACAATAGTGTTATGTCAAACAGCACTATATGAAGAGTCTGTTGTGCTGATTTACCACTGTCAGATTACAGGCGACTATAAAGATTGGGAGGTGACATGCAGTCTATTAGATCATTACCGACATCCCACCAGTTTACACTGCATCACATCGCAGAACACAGTAATTGAGTAAGCACTTGCAAGACATTTTATAAACATAACAAGCCTTTGCAAATGAATTTGGTGTGCTATTTGAAAAAACTAAAAAATTCTGAGTCTTCACGTTTCTCTGATGAGGCTCACTTCCATTGGCAAGAGAAACAACACTGTACTTTGTTGCTTCAAGTGACATTATTTCTGTTTGTTATGGACCATTACTAGGTAAGTAAAAGTAAAAGTAAAGCTATCCCTGTAACAGGCCGTGAAGGCCCATAGGGTTGTGAGATGTTAAGGGTCCCACATTACCTTGACAATCGGCTCAAAGACGGCGCTAAGGTTGTCAGCCTTATGCGCCAGCCGTGCTTCACTCCCCAGGAAAATTATTTAATTAATTCCTGGTATTCATTTCTGTTAGAGGCTAAGTAAACCCCAGGGCCTAGTGCGGCCGGAAGGATTAGGTAAATTGAAAAAAATCCAATGACCTCATCGGGACTTGAACCCGCAACCTCCCGGCTTGTAGCATAGGGACCATTACTAGGTACACACCTCAAACAATGATATATTAATTGCCTGCAAATTGCCCTCAGCTAGCTTTTCACCGTTACGTTACAATTTTATCTACGAAAAATTTATGTTGTGTAAACTATGAGTATCTGTGATTTGTAGGTACTGTTTTTGAACTTCTTTCATTCTTACAGCTGGCATCAAACTCTCACAAATACATCACATTATAACATACCACCATAACTTACGTGAGAGTCTTGCCATCAATAACTAAGGCCCTCTTTTTATTGGAATGAAGCGGCCCCCTCTGATGCTGTGATGGAGCATCTCCAGAAGAAACATTAGCTCGTGCAAATACTCCCACTTGGTTCAAACCCGGGGGCCCACTTGTAATTCTGAAAAAATAATAATTATGATAATTTACAGATGGGTTGTTAAGAATACTGTATGAACATCCACACTTAATTTTCCATTGCTGCTGTAGCTTAAGTTAAGCTTTGGCTCCTCTGGTTACAGAGGTTCTGTAAAATTTTGTTTAGGGAGGCACACAACTGCCTAAAAAAGGGATCTCAAGGCTGATACCTCCAGAGGACAACAGTGAAAAACATGAACATACATATTCAAGGTAAAGTTAAACCTGTCCCTGTGCTTAATTAATTAAGCACCATGCCATGAAGGCATATGGAAAAGTGGAGGTATGGCTCCACCATTCTTAACACTGGCACTAGATGGAGGTGAGTGGTCAACTTCACACATCGGCCACTTTACACCCGGGGAAAGAGCCACTGGTACCCAATGGATAGGCTGGGTGGGCCCCAGAGCCATTCTGGACACTGGGTTAAAAAAAATCTTACTCCTACCAGGAATCACACCCCAACCATTCAGCCCATAGCCCATGGCAATACAAACAGAGGCATGCCAGACTTGAAAACGTTATTCAACCATGTGTCTTAAGATTCTGCATGGCCCTAGGGATCAGCTGCTTGCTATCTTTGTACTTATTATCACATTGGATTACAACACACCAAAGATATTCATCTCCCATTCAAGTCCAAATGATCAAAACCACATAAAATGACAAATGCATGCCCAAACCATGATTATTTTTAATAATTGCTTTTCATTCTTTATCAAAACACAAAACTAGCTATGTTTCATATGGGAGGTCACCCAAAAATAGGTGCCACAACTTAGTTGCAGTCATGAAAGTGTTTGCTAGGAGCATAAATTTTGTTTTTAAAAATAACCATTGATAAAACATATAATGTTATAATCCAGAGAGACAAAAAATTGAAGTGTATTTAAATGTACGTAAAATAATAAATGACATAAATATCTATTTTATAGAACATTATAACAAAATATCAATAATTAGAAAATTAAATTAACAACAATTTTAACTTCATGAATTAGTTTTCATTGTCCATTAAAATTCTCATATAAATAAACTGGAACCTTTACCTAGCCAACTATTACACAACAGGTCCCCGAAAGATACATGGATTTATAAATTTTTCACTTCTGTATAACAAATGTTCTGTAACAGGAAAATTCTTATGTTCTCTCTCACCCAATGTCTGGAGGAGATTCTCTCTCGATATCAGCCAGATAAAACATTATTGTGCTCTCAGCTGCATCTTTTGATCGGGCTGATAGTTTCAGCAACTCCATCTGTGGGGAGAAGAGTTTGGCCGAGTATGCTACATTGATGGCAGTCTCTGGCTTGTCACCTGTAAGCACCCACACGACTATCCCAGCACTGATCAGAGCATTGATGGTTTCAGGAACTCCATCCTGAAGTCGGTCTTCAATACCAGTGGCTCCTGCATTAAAGCAGTCATCCAAACATATAGCTAATTAAAGCACACATACATCCAAGCACAGTAAGACAATATATGACTCTGCAGTGTAACATACATATATAGTGAGCCATGTTTAGGTATGACTTGATTTGTAGTTGTTTTGCTACTGTCGGACGGCCAGGCGCTCACCTTCCTTATTTCCCCCCCCACCCTCCCCACTTCCTATGTTGTACCTTCTGTGTTCCAGTTTATCACATGATTTCCCCCACCTTTTTCCTCCAGCTGTTCTAGTACAGTGCATTCAACTATTGAGGAAACCAGGGAAGTGGCGTGGGTCGCATACAATATTCTCATAGATTGCTGCTGTAACTGCCGACAGCAGAATGAGTCATCAGGGCTGAAAAATGCGCGCACTCTCGCTAGCATATAGTGGATGGATCGTTTCTCTGCAACTACTGTGTCCTTTCTTGCTAGTGAGAGTGCAGTCCTGTCACTGATTCCCTCACACCAGTTTCTGTACATGTACACATTTATAGAAATACAGCAATCTGTGAGCAATGTTGTATCCAACTCATGGTGATCCCCCGGTTTCTTCAATGACTGAACTCCCTGTATATTCTGCCAGCTTGGTCTGGATACGTAGAGTGGGAACCTCTCTCAGTGGGTTACTAGCTGTCATGAAGGTAAGTAGGTATTTCTACAGGAGAAGTTGTTCAATGTGCCGAGTTCTTGTCAATTGCATACTCTTATTGTACTTTTGTTTGTGATTTATTTTGTACTCTACAAGGAGCCAAGCACAAAAGTGTGCAATAATATTGGATTTGTTGATACAAGTGTTTAGTTTATGTTAGTCAATTTTGTGTTACTGTTGTTCTTATTGTCATTAAATACTCAGAATTGAGGAGCCTTTCTCTGAATCACTGCTAGCTTGGACACCCCAGTCTACTCGTGGGGGGGGATTTGGAACACGACTGAATCAGGGACAACAGCAGTGAGCAACTTCCTGGAAATTCAGTTAGGGTGAAGATGAGAGGAGCTGCTCAACAGAATATTTATATGTTTCAAATAAATGCTATAAATCTTAATCATACCTGTACATATGTCACATATCAATTAATTTTAACCCGATTTTCATTTAAAGTACGAGTACTTGGCTGTAATGGACCAACAAGGACCAAACTGAAATTCACCCAATAATATTTAGTGGAAACTTCATGCCTTTCAAATACCATTAACTGAAGTGTTCATCAGCTGGTATATAACACCACAGTCCTTAAAGCCACCACAGTGAGATCAACAAATCAAACAAATATGTTAACTGGCTGCATAAATTTGAATACACAAATGGCACAACTATTATGGGCACCCTACTGTGTGTTCACCTTATGGAGCCAGTTGTAATTCTCAGCTAAAATATTAAATACAGATAAGATTAGGGAGCGCCATTTACCCATTCAAAAGTGTAAATTTCTTAACTTCACAATAAATAAATAAATTAATTTGCAGATTACAGGACATGGAAAAGAATGCAGCAATGAACAGAGGCTTTTATAGGCCAACTTTATCATACAATTTAGGATGTAAACACCTCATCTAAATATGAAAAATTCTGAATATATTATTACCACAGGGTACTGAATTAAGCAGCACCCCTCTCGATGAATGACTTTCTACATGAATATCCACATATGAGTATGTGCCTGAGCCTTTCAGTTCTATAAATTGCTGGCAATATTTTGAGTAACTTAGAAATTATTAGGTTTTCAAGAAGAACTCAGATCCACGGAATTGATTTGTTCATTTGTTGGTTTGCTTGTTTGTTAACTGGTTCATTCATTGGTCCGTCAGTCAATTGGTTAGCTGGCTGTCCAGACAGCTAGTAAGTAATGAAGACAGTGATTATTAATATTTATTATAATTACTAGAAATAAAAGAAAGAAAGCTCACTCCAAAGGGACTGACAGATGACAGAAAACCTTACAAACCATTGTTAATGATATCACAATCAAGATCATTAAAAACCTCACTGAAATTATCATACATAACTACACCAGTAAGTTAATAATACAGACTAAACACCACCACAGGACTTTTCCCATAAAATATTTTAATTCAGTGAAAATATTTTATGTCCCATTATAATTATGTCACAAAAATGTAGTGTAGTCAGTATAAACAATGGCATCCTTAAAATGGAACAGAGTTGTTTAGAACACTAAACAGAAGATGTGAAAATAAACACAAGAAATTCATCAACTTGAATTAACACTGCCAACACAACAAGTGCAACATAAGCATGTGTAATGACAAGTAACAGTTACAGAATAGTCAAAACATGGTTTGCAAACAACATATGTTTTAATTATTCTATAATAATTTCTCTCCAGGCTATTCTGTTACCATGGTGGAGAGGGATGAACGCCCTGATTATATGGAGAGCCACACTAGAAGGGGCTAAGTTCCTTGTACAAATACCCACGCTAGACATTTCAAGTGGGGGGAGGGGAGACAGAGGCAAACAACCGTCCCTCAGATGGCAATGCATGTTAAGGAAACTAATGATGGATAATGAACAGTTAATTTGGGGAAATGACTAGAGAATGATTTGCAAGAGCTGAAACTGAATAGATGGAGGCAAAATACAAATGACAGAAAAGAATGGGCATGTCATAAAGGATGTCAAATTCTTAGATGATTGTAGATCCATTGAGTAAGGAAGGATGTAAAAAATTAAATATTAATTAACATCCTGATGATGTAATTTTCATTGGTTGCATCCTGTTGTGTCTTCCAGATATATATAGGAATTAGCTTAACTGTCAACACTCCTGATACATGTTCCGGTCATATCAGGCAGTTATATATAGGAATACATATAGTTATTGAACTACCGATATGGATCCATACCAGTGCAACGTGTTGCGTTATACAGTAACATATTTTTTTTTGCCTCAAGTTGGTGTTACAATTAAAGTAGAAGATACAAAATAAGATAAAAGATAAAAAATATACCATATATCAAAATTTATAGTGTTGAATATATTATGGTATATTAAAAATATTAAAACTATTTTTAAAATGTAAAAAAATGTATTTAAAAATTTAGCATGGGAGGTTAAGAAATATGTATGCCAACTTAACTAAGGTTCTAATGCTAAATAAGTCAAATTGTAAAACATTAAAAAGTGAGTACATTTGTTGTGTTGATGGTTAACCTAATTCCTATATCATGATGATGTGTTGGTAATGAAAGAATATGCTTTCAGCATGAACACAAGCAGCAATCTCATGACAGAAAAGATCATTTTGAACAGAATCACAATGTTAAATATTAAACCTGTTTAACATACTCACCAAGCAATGTCAGATTTGTTTCAAGCCTAGAATAGCTCTCTCTTAACCTCCTCTCTCTATTCTCAATCATTAGAGTTGCTTCACCATGTTTACGCAGCCAATCATTATATTCCACATCTGACAGGGTTCTTCTGGCCATTACTAAAACCCTGAGACCTTGACGGGCATAAGAGTTGAGATGCTGCTGAGTTCGGAATATGAGCTGCTGCATCATGAAGTCATCTGGAACAAACCAATGTGTTCAATGACTCAGTTCAATTATATGAGGCAGAAATTGGGGTCTTCACTGATCCCAGCAATGACCATTCATGATCTATCATACAACCCCTTTCCTTAGCCTCTTAGCAGACATGCACTTCGAACAAAGCATAACATTTTGCTTAACACGGCTCTCCAATAGTCAAAAGGCTTCATGAATGAATTCCCAATATGTACAACAAATTCCACAAAAAGGTGCTTGCATAAATCATATCAACACTTACATTAAAACAATCCTTCATACAAACTCCCTGCCATATCTAGCAATGCCGCTTGCATTTATGTTTCTAAACATACAACTCTCTGCCAGGCTTACAATTAAAGAAGAATGCATGGGAAAAGAAGTGAGAAAATTACAAAAATATCAGTTAGGCTGAATAATCCTTGGACCTTCAAAAGTTAGTTAGGTGTATGCTAATAGTCAGTTTCAGTTTGCTTGATGAAACTTCCAACTACCAATGGCAATGAATGATAAGGTTAGTGAATAATGAATTGAAAAGTATGTGAAAGGAAGTGATCATGGCATAATTTGAGGTACCACTCTGGAATGTGCCCTGAGGGACTGTAGAAAGCCATAAAAACTTCAGGTGGAATGGTCAGTATCTGGGTCAGGAACTCCAGAATATGAAGCAGAAGTTCAAACCTCTCAATCATAATATTTGTATTTGGTCATAGCAGTCTAAACGCTATAAATATAGCATTTCAGGCGGAGTAATTGCTACTACAAAAACCTTAGGTTAGATCGGTTTCCAAATTTGAATTCTGACTGCTGTTTGGAGTTGAGTTGTGAATAAATATTTCACTTGCTAACTCCAAACCAATCCAGTCACACAATTCATTCACGTCCATCAGTGTGTTACAATGCTACAGGTTCTTTAATCAAAAGAAGAACCTGAAATAGGAGAAGTCTAGGCCATGTGGTTTAAAGAAGCCAGAGAGAGCAACACAGTATCAGTGGCACGTTGATGAGGGAAAGGCTCTACACGTTGCCACAAGGTTGGGCACTGATGGCTGGTTCATTGGTCTCAAGCAGCACATGTGCACTGTGCACAAAACTGTAGTGGGAGAACGCAAAAGCATAGACTCTTCAACAGTGGGGAATGATGAATGGAACAGTTACTCAAAATTACTGAGGGTTACAAACCTAAGAATATTTACAATGCTGATGAGACTGGGCTGTTCTTCAGGTATCCACCTAATAAGACATCGAATCTGAAAGGAGGGGTTCCCTGTAATGGGGGAAATAATTCCAAGCAGAGGATAACTGTTCTGTTATCCTGCAGTGCTGATGGGGCTGACAACTCCACCATTAATTATTAGGATGATAACCTTTTCCACTTCAAGAATGTCAAAAAGTTTCTCAAAAAACGTGTAGCCAACAGAAAAGCATGGGTTACACAGGCCAGCTTTACTATTTAAGGGCATTAGATGTCAAAATGAGTTCCCAAAAGAGGAAGATTTCACTTCTCTGATCAGTGTGCTGCTCATCCCCATGACACAAGTCACTGAAAGAATGTCAAAGTTCTTTCTTTCCTCCAAATTGCACCAGCATTCTCCAGCAACTCGATCATGGAATTATCATGTCCTGCGCATATTATTACCACAAGCAACTTGCAAGAAAAAACTATTTCTATGATTGATCACAAGTTGCTTCCTTGCACCCTTGGGAACTAACCTGATGGAGCAAGTTGAGGCAGAATTGTTGAATCTGCTCCTTTGCAGTAGAGGATTTTCTCTCTTGTAATTGGATGACTGAGTACCACAGACATGCATTTTCGTGCTGAATCAAATGGAAACACTTGTAAGATTTCGAATTCAAGAACACCTTCACCTGAAAGGAAACACAACATCAAAAAAATACACATATACAAGATGTGTTCAGAAAGTTCTCAAAATTGTGGTGTGGACCAGAAGCGAATCAGTCACATTATATGTTGCTCATGTGACCTTGCAACCTGTTGTTAGTTATGCAAACCATTTTGTTCCAAGTAGATCAGATATTCTGTTTAGTTTTTATAATCTTTTTTTATGATCAAGCGTGTTGCTGTGTTGTAGCAATCAGCATGGACTAAGTAAAGGAGCGAAGTATTTGTATTAAATTCTGTTTCAAAGTAGGGAAAAGCAGCTCCAGAAACCAACATCTTGTTGCATGAAGCTTACAGCGATGATCTCTCCAGTTAAATAATTAACTATAAATGGCTCATTTTACAAATGGGAGAACAGATGACAATGCACAGTCTAGCCAACCTTCAATTTCAAGATCCATACCTCTGATTGCCCAGGTGCAAAACATTATCTGTGTAAATCGTCTAGTAATTCCTAGTTGACCACACTTTCCATACATTATAAAGAAGTTTGCTACACATCTGTAACCAAGTTTCAAAATTTCTGAAAATGTTTCAGTTATGTATTTTGCAATAAAAATTTGTGAAACTGTGACAAAATGTACTTGTACATATCCAAGAAAAATTAACTTATAAACTGCATTAGAAGTATTCCATTTGGACCATCTGGATCATATGCAGTCTGATCCATGTGCATCCCTTAAGACTACATTACCATATTTACTTGCATAGTTTTGAACTCCACATAACTTTAGAACCCATACTTTAAGGGGGGCACACGGTAGCATAGTTGGTTGAGGCACTATGCTACAAGCTGGAAGGTCGCAGGATTGAATCCCAATGAGGTCGATTTTTTTAATTTACCTAATCCTTCTAGGCGCACTATGGCCCTGGGGTCAACTCAGCCTCTAACAGAAATTAATATCAGGAATATTCCCGGGGGTAAAGGGTGGCAAGCGCATAAGGCTGACAACCTCACCGCCATCTGCAAGCCGAATGTCTAGAAAATGTGAGAGCTTCAACATCTCACACCCCATGGGCTTCCACAGCCTGTTACAGGGAAACCTTCACTTTTTACTTTTTTACTCATACTTTAAGACAAGAAATTTAAGAAAAAATGAAATATCATATTTTTAAATCTGACTTTTAGCCACAAATTTTTCACTGAACTGATATGAAAAGCAATTAACCATGATTTGAAACTTTGCACCCTGGCAGTCCTTAATTTATATATTATCAGTTAGAAGAGAAATACGTCAGACACTACCAAATACAACTACATGGTAAAGGTAAGGTAAAGCTATCGCTGTAATAAGCCATGAAGGCCCACTGGATTGTGACACTGAGGCTCCCACATAGTCTCTAAACAATTGGCTCACAGATGGTGGTAAGGTTGTCAGCCTTATGTGCCGGGCTCCCTTTACCCCCCAGGAAGATCCCTGGTATTCATTTCTGTTAGAGGCTGAGTCAACCATAGTGCCATAGTGCAGCTGGAAGGATTAGGTAAACTGAAGAAATACACCTCACTGGGGCTCGAACCTGTGACCTCCCCGCTTGTAGCATAGTGCCTCAACCAACTACGCTACCATGAGCCCCCTATATAACTACTTGAAATTTGTCAAATACATCCATTAAGTACTCCACTGCTGCCATGTTTATAACTACGTATCAAGAACATATTGTTGAATATGTGCTTAAGCATCATGCCATGAAGACATATGGAGGAAAGGTGATAAAGTTCGATACTTTCTTAACTTCAGTGCTAGATAGAGGTTTGTGTGTCACAGGGGAAAGACTCCGCTGTACCTATTGGACTGGAGGCTGGATAAGTCCCAGAGCCAATCTGAACAAGGTGGTGGAGAGAAGAACTCTGTCCCTGCTGGGAATTATCAACATTAGAAAAATGTTTCATATAGAATTTGTAGGTATAGTTATGTTCCATCTCCACTCAATACCTTGCACATTTAGCTTCAATGCTTCATTAGTCACTGCCATCAAACCATAAGATAAATACAGATTTCACGCAGGCTCCATGTTCTTCTCTTGCATTCTACAAGAGTTGCTGTAACAAATGTTGCAGAGTTCTTAAAGGTATGCTACAGCACACAATTTCAAGATATATTATGTGGTGATAGTGGTAGTTCTGCTTCATAAGTTGCATAGCTGACATGTCAGTATCATTACCATCTGTCCCTACCCTTGTATGTTGATCAGTGTCAACGACTTTCCGACAAGAACACGCTGCACTGCTTCATTCTGCAGAAATATACTAACCTGGTAATGCAACTGTAGCAAACTGTGGCGTTCTCTTCACCAGGCGGCAATTGTAACTGTAGGCAGCATCCACCAATGCTAATTCATCTGGACTCTCTGCCTCAAAAATTGGCTTCAGTTCACATGGGGAAGGCGTGGCTGACCTCTGCTGTGAATTCTGGGAGTTTCCTGATTTACTAATTGAAGATTTTTTACTTGAGCAAACTGACAGCAGAGATGGTACATTTAGAAGCTTTGGTCGACTAACTTGTTTGATTGCTTGGGACGCTGTGGGTGAGTCAGCAGTTGGAGTTGATTCAGAAGAAGAGTTAATAGGAGACAAAATGGGCTGATGAGGGAACTCCATTGGGGGTTTCCCACTTCCAGGATAATTTAGTGCCCGCCTACCAAAAGGTGTTGCATCAGAAGTGGGAAAGTTGATAGATGTGTGCGGAGGATAGGAATGAGCATGAGGAGGAGGAGGGGAAGGGGTTACAGACCGGGACTCTGAGAGGCGAGAATACTTGTCAGTCTGTGTGCTCCCAACAGCCATAACGACCGACTGCCTTGCTGTGATGGAGCTTAAGTTATTATCACGATGAGCATGTGAAGATGCCACATTAACACTGGCTCCTGAGTGGCTGCCAAGCACACTTGGAACTGACTCTATCACACCACTAGCATCCATCTGGAAGTCAAATAAATAAACTGGAGTGAGGTAAGTAATTTCATTTAATCAAATTGATGGCAATGGCCATGCATTACAGGTTCACATGATACAGTGCAGAGTGTAACACAAGAATATTTGTGCATTTGTCATCCTAATCTTAGACAAAGTCATCCGTACATGAAGATTCTACCATGGGATAGCGTTCTCTGCAGGCTACTAAAGAGTGCAGGAAAGCAATTTTCAGGACTCAGTGAAGGCAGAAAAACGTTCTGAAAAAAATGTTGTCTTACATATACCTTCATTCCAACTGAAATACAACATCCTAACTCAGAAACAAACTAAACAACTAATTAATTAACCATGTATATACGAGGGTCATACTGAAAGTCATGAGCAACAATTTTTTGTAAAATAACATGCTTTATTATTGACAAACCAAATACACCACCTCAATCTACAGACCTTTCTTTATTTTTCCACATAATCGCCACTTCTTTGTACACATATCTCCCAGCATTCTGCGAGTTTGAAAATTCCCCTTCCATAAAATTCCATTCCAGCCATCCGAAGACACTGACGCACTGCTTTCTGAGTTGCCTCCCTTGTCTCAAAACTTTGTCCACGCAGCTGATCCTTCACAAATCCGAAAAGATGGTAGTCGGAAGGTGCCAGATCAGGGCTATAGGAGGGATGTGGAAGAACTTCCCACCCCATCTTTGCAATTGCTTCCAATGTGACCTTTGTGGTCTTCGCTCAATAACCGCGGGACCCAACGAGCACAAACTTTCCTATAGCCCAAGCTTTCAATCATCTCCTGTACTGCACTGTGCCCTATTCCAAGTTTTCGGGCTATTGTGTCCACAGCAACATGCGTGTCATCTTCAATGATCTCATCCACTCTTTCCTTGTTGTGTTCAGTTGAGGCTGTTCGAGGACGACCACTCTGAGGCTGGTGTTCCCATCTTTAAAATGTTTCAGCCATCTTCAAACACTGTGCGCACCCATGGACACACTTCCATAAGCACAGTGAATTCAGAAAGCAGTGCATCAGTGTCTTTGGATGGCTGGAACAGAATTTTCCAGAAGGGGAATTTTCAAACTCCCAGAACGCTGGGAGAAATGTGTACAAAGAAGTGGCGATTATGTGGAAAAATAAAGAAAGGTCTGTAGATCAAGGTGGTGTATTTGGTTTGTCAATAATAAAACATGTTACTTTACAAAAAATTGTTGCTCATGAGTTTCAGTACGACCTACGTATTATTGGGCAGTTGACAGATATTAGTTTTTAAAGATATTCTGTGAAATTATCATGGTGCATATATGTCCATAACTGTCACAGCAGCTGTTCAGCCATGGCAATAGTAGTTACATCTACTTTATTCGAACTGTTTACTAAAAGCAAACTTGTTTTAAGATGAACACAAATAACTTAAACTACTGTTAAAGTTTTAAAATAATAATATCAACTATATACTAATTCCCATAAAGTTATCTTTCTTCCTCAGTGAAAATGTATAATTTTTGCTCTTAACAAAACATAATGGCTCTATGACACTGATAGACTATTCTTACAGCTATCAAAAATTAACAACAGAAAAAAAACATATGGCAATGTACTCAAGGAAGAGGTGACACCCATATGAAAAAATTCCTATTCAACTGCTTATGGCCATATGTTCATAACAAAATACATATCTTGAACCATTCAGTACCAACTAATAGAGCCAATAAGATCTGACACTTGAAAATGGTGTTCCTTGGCAATCACATACTTTTTATAGATCAATAAGCAAATCATACGCTTAGTTGAAACGAGACTCTTCTGCACCATATTGGTGGTGTATGGATTATCTGGCTATTGCTCACCATATCATGATGTGGGTGCCGAGAGACAACTACAGTGTTGCACACTGATAGCAGCAAGAGGAACTCCTGGATGCGCTGCGCATGGAGGATTTGTCGCAAGTCACTTCGTTCAGGTGCTTGCCGTAGGTCAACCTGACACAAGTCCTCCTGCAGCTGTGTGTTCACAAGGAGTGGCATTGGGGCTCCTGGTCGCAATTTCAGATTCTGCACAAAAATATTGTGACAGGTGAACCCACTGCATAGAGAAATGTCACTGCCTAGGTAACACAATGTCAAGACAAGGCGCTGACAACTAGCGTTCATTGCAATCAACAGCTAGCATTTCCTAATCAACGAACAGATCTGCTAACGAATATTCTAGCTAACATGCGAAACAGAACCTTTCGACAAGGTGTTCTCACAGCGGTACGCAAAGAGCTACAGGAGATAGGAGTTCAGATCTGATGCGAGATAAGAGAAGAACAAAGAGCAAACACACTCCATTGAAGAGGAAACGAAAGAGATGATGGACTAATCAGGTCACTTCGTCAGAAAGGGCGTTATTTGAGAGAAACTGTGAGGGTAAACGAGTAATTCTCCAATAAACAGCATCGTCTAAAGCCGCAATCCATTAATGATTTGTCACAGAACCCCGTACATGTGACAATATAGGCACAGTAATCCTTTCACTGCTACATAGTGAGAGAACAGCTGCTTGAAATGTCTTGAGTGACATTTTCCACAGACTTACTCGGTCTCAGGTATACAGTGCCAAAGTATAACTTTGGGCTGCAAATTAAAAGCTTTGATCCATGTCTAAGATGCTGCAGAGCACCAATCAAGCCTACAACTACAGAAATTCTGGGTAGACTTTCGTAAAATTTGATATTCAAGAACAGGAAAAATTATGAAGTGTTTTCAATTTTCATTTAAATCTGATATATTTAATGACCACATTACATGTAGACCTATGTGCATGTCTGTGCACATCTCACTAAACATTCATCAGAGAAAAATGATATCTTAATGTCAAGTATAACTTCTCCACATACATATCTTAAGGATTTTGAGATAATTTTCAGACTTGCGTATTCAGCTACCAACTATGGCCTCCTCAATGCAATCACACTTAAGGCAGAAAAAAAAAAAAAGTCTTTAGAGACTTCATAATTTTTATTCAGCATATGTACATAATAAGAGTGAACAGTGAAGCATTAAATAAATGATAATGTGTTCAAAAATATTTCTGAGACTGGCATTCTTGGCCTAAGAAACATCTTGAAAAATACTGCATTAAGTACACTCAACATACCGCGAAACAACAATTTTCATATCCCTATGAGAAGCAGCAGGTCTGAAATGGGGATCCACTCATCCTCATGAGGACAACTGAGGTGCTACTTCAAGGAAATAGTGGCTCTGGTTTAGAAAACCGAAAATTTACGACCATCAGGATTTGTTGCACTGACCATGTGACACCCTCTATCCACAAAAATTGGCACTAACTTTGCTGACAAGTGGCACTAGCTCGGACAGTATAGTTTGCTGGCAGACTACAGGCCATCGAGTCTTTATGATCATTAAAAATCAAATCAGGTAAGAGTACTGATGAGTAATATTTTGATACACAGTAAATAAACTGCATGAAAGCCAATTGTTTGTCTTCTTTATGGCATCTCACAGCTGCCCCCAAAGGTAAAGAGGCAGGGACGTGAATCTGACAACTCACCTCCATCCACTGCAAGGTCGAGAATATTGGACCTACCGCCACTCCCCATACATCTTCATAGTGCGGTGCTTAATGAATTAGGCACAGAGACAACTTTACTTCTGTCCCATATTTCACAGAATTCATTTTCTCATACTTGTTTTCCTTAGTGTTTGTACAACTTCAATCCCTGCATTTAATTAACATATAAGAAATGTCAATGTGCATGTTTTCAGACTTTGGAATACTCACCTGGACATTTTCAGGAGGTGGATGGTTATAGTCAACCCCAGCTATTGAACACCTTCTGAAAATCATCTTGTTCTCTGTGAGTGTACCAGTCTTGTCAGAAAAAATATATTGCACCTACAAAAAATAAAGAAGCATCAATTTATGTAACAGTAAATAAATATGTGTTAGGGATTCAACCGAATTAAATGGCTCAGGGTAGGATCCAGTGTGTGATGGACTCTAGTAAGCACAGTAATGAAATTTTGGTTCCACAAAACAAATGGATTTTCTTGACCAGCAAAATATCTATCAGATTCTCAAGGAGGATTCTGCTTTGTGGAGTAAGTAACAATGCTTTATGGTAATTAAATAATGCAGAGAACACAAAAATTTGAAACAATGTCACATTTATAGCAAGTTTCTGTGCACAATCCAGGAGTCACAATAGTTCAGCCAGTACTGTGACTAGGCTACAGGCTGGAGAACCATGGAATCAGCATTCAATTTCTAGCAGGAGGAGATATTTTTCTCTCCTCTACAGCATTCAGACCAGCTCTGGGGCCCACTCAGCCTCTTATCCCATGGGTACTGGGATTTTTTCACCACAAGTAAGGCAACTGGGACATGAAGTGCTGATCACTCACCTCAGTCTATTAATGGGGTTAAGAAGGCATGGTGTTATACTCTCAAGATCATATCATGGTACGGTGCCAAATTAAGCAAAAGGATAACATCACCCTTATCTCAACAAAATCCAGATAACTCTGCTCTGACAATAAACATTTCTTACAC
The DNA here is from genome assembly GCF_002891405.2 of Cryptotermes secundus. Lineage (NCBI taxonomy): Eukaryota > Metazoa > Arthropoda > Insecta > Blattodea > Kalotermitidae > Cryptotermes > Cryptotermes secundus. Next base: position 31,775 of record NW_019731224.1, on the reverse strand, counting down.
TCTTACAAACATTATGCTCTCTTGTCTGGGGAAGAATATAAGTGGAACCTGCTTTAGAAACTGGCATATATTCGATCATGAACAATAAATCTACTGCAGAGGAAATATACTTGTACAATTTTAAGATTTTCGTGTTTCAGGAATGGTGAACTTAAAAAAACAAGAACATGCATATGACGTTCACTTGTGATTCACAAAAATGTGGCACCCTTCTCTGTGTCGTCAGCTAAACTAGATAACCAACATAAATATATCTTTTCCATTTTCTGACAAATGAAACTTTCCTGAACACAATAATCTGCTTACAGGAGAGACTCTTACCTGTCCCAATTCTTCAGAGATATTGAGAGCACGACATTCAATTTGCTTGTTAGTTTCAGGATCATACATATCAACATCGTTGTGAATGTGGTACACCTGCATCAGTTTTGCCATCTCTAATGTCACGTACAGAGACAGAGGAATCATAACCTAAAACAGAGAAAAGGCACTTGTCCATTCCTTCCAAAGCAATGATACATAACCTATAACGATCAGGAGAATTTCTCTTACTGACCTGTAAAAAAGGGGCTTGCTACTATGCCAGTATTGTAGACACTGTCTAACATTCATGAAACTATACAAAATTTTACCTTTAATTACAAACAAACAATATCACTGTACAACAAATATCTACATTCAGAGAAATTATTGCCCTCTGGCAAACGACATTGTGTACTCTGATAAATGTTTACTGAAACTTCTGGGGGACGTCAGTAAACGTCTACCAGACTATATGGTGTTACATCCCAGAAGACAATAACTGTAATAGTCACTACCATGAGAACCTTTAAAATCGTAAATTTGGACTAGTACCACTTTCCATGTTTAAACATACCTGTAAGATTATTATAAACGTCCAGAACCCCAAGAATCCCTCTGTAATGGGACTCTCCGCAAGAGGAATAAAAGGCACTGAGTGGTTATCATAGTTTTCATAGGAAGACAGCCAGAGCTTGCAGCCAACAGCACCAATCACACAAAGCACAAACAGGATCAAGACACACCATATGACATCCAAATTCATCTGCCGTTCCAGGTTTGAACGCTTGTAGCGAGGGCCACCATTATTAAGCATTGCCTTGGTCTCATGACCTACCAACACAAGATGAGAATATGAATATATAACAAGAAATGAACATTTTCTGAAGGTTAGGCAAAGCACAGCTGACACCTTCAGTATGAGAGTAAGATGCATAACCACATAAAATTCAGAATTATGTTGGGAGATGGACGGTCACTTGGTTAATTTACCATGCTTCATTAACTATTAAGACAATGCAGTGCTGAATAAGATATGACAAGTTGGGTGGACTGTGGGAGATACTGGGCATGAACTATTTACAGGCAGTACAATGGAAGTTTAAGATTACTGTCTTCAGGCTATCCTGGAGATATAGAAAGCAGGTGCCTCTGAATTGCTGGCAACAATCTACAGGAGTACACAACATTACATCGCAGGGGACAGTGATCTTCATAGTCACTGGTGTACGAACATCATGTCTCTTAAACCAGAATATCTCTACATACATTGTAAAGAAAAAAACAACAGAATCCTGTCAAGGCAGTCAATCCTCAACCGGAATTCAAGCGAGGTATCTTACAAATGCAATACTTGTTTGGTGTAGAGTGTGCAAAACAGGGCCTCGGCACACCATTAAACATTTAACGTTTCATATGCCACAAGAAATATTTCATTATGGCACCAGTAACTTTACCATACTTTGGGAATTACCAATTATAGCATTTTTCCTGCACTGAATATAAGGGGCACTTTGTTTGGATTTATTTTTCATCAGAGGCAACATAGTCTAAGGCTGGTACCAATACTTGTGAATTTTATTATAAATTTTCTTGGGGTTAACTGTAAAATGCCATAATGTTATTCTTAACAACTTCCGTTCAAAAATGAAACCCTAAAGAGTCTTAACATCCAAAAATATTATGAAACAAGTTTATAAAAATTATAATTATTTCACTTCCAATTTTTTGTGGAGACTTTTGTACAGGAAAAAACTTTCATTTGACCGTTATTCTACCATAGTCAGCCTCTAGCCTTGTTGAGAAAGGAATAAAGAATCCTTCTCTATTTTGAAAGGCTAGGAAAACTAGTCTCATGGAGTAAGCAGCAAGAAATACAGAACAGGGATGGCTAAGGAGTGACTGAAAAAAAAAACCCTTTCAACATGCCAGGGTAATGCAAATCAATCACTGTGTACCCAAAATTTATTCTTATTATAACTCCAAATTTTTTAAATGATAACATTTGATCAGCTAGCCAAAATATTCCTTCCCTTTATGGAAAGCCAGAGGTTAACTGCATGTTCACAGAAAGACATAACTGGATAGTATCCTGAGCCAGACAAATCCAATTCATATCCTAAGACTATTCATCTTTAAATCTACTTTAACATTATTCTCCCATCCCTCTTCACATTCTTTGACTAAAACTCTGCATGCCTTATTAATATCCCTATTAACACACCACCAATTTGAATCTTACCACTTTTACCACCATAATATCTGGTAAAAGGTAAAGCTGACCCTGTGCTTAACTAATCAAGCACTACACCATGAAGGCACATGGGACGTGGATGTATAGAGCCATATTTTCTGGGCCTTGGCACTAGTCAGAGGTCAGCAGTCAGCTTCACGCCCCGACCGCTTTACCCCGGGGAGAAGAGCCCGTGCTACCCATTGGATATAAAACTCGGTTGACCCAAGAGGCAGTCTGGACGACATGGAGTAAGTTCTTGACATTACTGTGACTCAAACTCCCACCCCTCGGTTGTAGAGCCTGCAGCCCGATACTACACCAACTGAGCTATCCTGGCTCAATAATATTTGGTAAACACAAATTATGAAACTCCACATTATAAATACAATTTTCTCCAACCTTTGTAACTTCCCTTCTCCTTCGTACAACTGTCGTGTTCAGCACCCTCTCCTGAACACTCTGTTCCTTCACAGTGAGAAACAGTTTCACACCCATTCAGAATAAAAGCTAAACCATGACTATACTGGCAAAAAATGTTGAATCCTACCTGCATACACAACAATTCCTTCAACAAAATCTGTGTTCTTAAGAACACATTCTCGAAGTAGCAAATTCTCAGTACCAACAGGGATTCTTTCACCAGATGGATGAACAATAGCACCATGAAACCTGTAGATCTTTGTTGTTGGGCCATCAACCTCCACGACTGACTTGAACTTTCTTGGCTCAAACATATCTTGCTGTAAGAATATGACATGGGAACCGGCATATAATAACCGTAACTTGCTGCTAAAACAAATATCACTTAATCATTATACAACAGACTATCAATTACATACATGCAAACTAGTCAATACAAATTAAACATGATTCTTTGGAAAACCACCAAAATGATTACAGACACACAGGCTGCTTCATTTCTTCATATGCTTCAATAATTTCACGGATCTGCACTTTAGTCTGTGGCCATTGTCCTAGCACCCCTTCAAACTCACAGATCATGATATTCTGGGTTATGAACCATACAGCCTTTTACCCTGAATATGGAAGCAACATTTCCTCACAAACTGCTTGATAACCACCTATGAGACCACACTGTGCCATGTATGACAAGACCACATATATAAAAATCTTCACTGCCGTGATAACCTCAACTCTAATGCTGTTTTCTTCTTTCTTTTATGATCACTCCTTCCCTCCAAACTTCTTGTTTTTTCTGCCTACTGACCCGGTTTTGCTGAACAGTGGGACAAAACTGCTTAGAAAAAATGAATTTCTGATATTCTGAAACATATCTAGATATAACAAAAGTGTATTTCACTACTAATGATATTTTGAAGGTAATTCTTCCTACAATTCAGCACCCAATCGTAACTGATAACCAACATCCCACATAAAATCAAATATTACAACTGGCATACATCAATTCATATAAAGTATTCCCACCTCAGAATAAACAACAAATGTCTAGGACCTACCTGCATATGCCACACTTACTGTATTTTGGGTAATTTAATGTTTTCTCAATTGCATATGTTATATTGCATCAAATGGCAGGATGACTGGGATTATGCAATGGGGTACACTCCCAACATTCTCTTGGTAGAACTCAAGATACCCATGAATGAAAAGCCTTACTTATGATAGGTAGTCTCCAGGCACAGAATGGAAGCCCATATATGAGGCGGGTGCGCTAACAACTCAATTGAGACATTCAGTTGCATATGTGAGAAAATCCTTCTTAATTCACTGGAGCATTGTCAGTTATTCAATGGAAACAATGAATAGTTTTATCTTTGATTAATATTTTTGTGTCAATGTCTGTATTTGTGTCTGCATGTGCACGTGATTCATTCACATGTGGTTTATTTAACGACGTCAAATTATATACCACTGAATAACAGACTGGAAAGGATGTGGAAGGGAGAACTAATGATCGAGAACAGCAAACCTTGAGGACAGGATTTGAAGTCAGAACCTCCTAAATATGAGTACTAACTACTTGATCACAATGTTCAGTGTGTGCGCTTGTGTGTGTATAAGTTCATGCATGTATGTACAAACTACGAGAATCTTAATATACGAGTAATTTTAAGACAAAAACAATACAATAAAACAAACGCTGATCCCTACTCGTTCAGTGAATCCTCTGGCCACCTCTCGCTGTTTGAGGTTGGTTTCTCCGTCCAAATTACATGTGTCAATATAGCACAGCCCCTGGGGATCACGTGATCGCAGCAAGAGAATATCAGCTGGAATCACTTCATTGTTGGACAGATGAATGAGATCACCAACTTTCACATCCTTCCATAGGACTTTCTTATAACGTTCTTCATCACTGCAAAATCAAACAGTAAAAATTAAAAGTACTACTATTTTTAATTAGATCAAGCATGATACTGTCAGAAACACCAACTGTAACAACTCACTGTTCAAATGACAGTAAAATAAGGAGGTGCTATACTTGAAAAATTCAGGTAAATTCTTAGAAAGAACATCAGCATTTTTGGTATTGTGTCATGTTTGAATCCACTGTTGAGAATTACTCTATGTATATTTATGGAGTAACAAGACAGCAAACCTATTGATGAGGTAATTTATTATATAGCATCATAATAATTCTGTTTAATCTCCAGCATACATAATGATTTCTGAAGATAAGTCTGCAATCTTGCTATACCTAAACTACATAGAACTAGTAAAGGCAGAGAGACTAATCCAATAAAAGTATTTCATACTTTAATAAAAAATGGGTTTGGACTTTAAAAATCGGTGACCACATGTCTGAATATGATACACCTGGCCAAAGCTCTATTTACCCATAACAGAAACTTAGAGGTTGTATACAAGCAGTCCTACCAATACACAACTCCCATTTTGCCCATTTCTGACATAACCTCATGTTGCCATACTTGCAGCTTTCAATACAAAATTTAATTTCACACAATGTTTGTATATATCTTCATAATTCAAATCAAATGTACATACAATGGTTTGTCAGTTACCATTTTAACACCTCAAAGTAAATATTAAATATGCATAACTCTTACTTCATCTTACACACAAGTGGATTTATCAATATCAGTATATTCTTCAGAGCTCTAACATCGTAGCATCTTGGTGCTTGGCACTGGACAGTTCCAGTACTGATTCCACATAAAAAATCTGACACTATACTGATATTGTTGATAGGAAAAATGAGGGTTATGTCGCATCTAATAACATAAAGTTTATATAGCACACAAGACTAACACAATATCCAACTGCCTGGGTGATCTATACTCCATATATACATTATGTGCCACTTAGAAGCTCACACCTACTACTAATTGTATAAAATAATTAAAAGCGTATGCTAATGGCATGGTACATCTTAGGGACCCCAATAATTTTACATTGGAAGTTTTCATACCACTAGCTGCTGCTGCGTTTATAACATGCTGCAGGAATTCCACATGTCAAGTTGAATGATTCATCAGTAATCATCGTCACAGATCTAAATGTACCTCCAATGCTTCAATGTGAGTTCACATTCATTCCCTCTATACTCTTTACTGCAAGGCACTTCAAACTCTAAACAGCTGTTCATACAGAGGAAACAGATGGCAGATAAGCAGGCACATAATTGCAGTGGAGGCCTCTCGAAAATTATTATATGCATCCATATTGAATTTTGCCAAGAACTATTGATTGAATCTGTAATGGTCACAGCATATTTCTCATTAGCATCCAGAAGGCAACTTACACTTATGTATTTCACATGCGCTTTCCACAGATTTCATAAAATATGCGCACCCAAGAGTTTTGTCGGGTTTGCTAGCCCATGTTTCACCTTTAAAACCATTTAATGGACTGTGATAAGATTTAACACTCAGGGGTTTTATATTAAAATTACTCAAACTGCATTTTGATTTGTATTAGTCCGCTACAATCCTTACTCAATATTTACCTCAGATATACCAAAGAAGAATTCTATCTCGTGCAGTATAACGCCACACAGTCCAGTGAAAGTCAACCAATGTTTTGGTGAACAACTGGTTGACTTTCATTGGACTACACAGCATAGCATCTCAAGAGACAGAACTCTTCAGAGCAACTGCTGTGACTACTTCAAATCTGATAAATTTATCAAACTTCTGAGAAAATATTGAATTAAAAAATATAATGTGTAACATAAAACATGACTGGGATTATGCAATTTATTTAAACATCATTAATAGTTTAACTACACAAAAGGAACATATAATATCTGCCCCTATGCTCTGGAATATTATTGTTACTGATCAGATTTTTCAACAGATCAGTCAGCGATCTAAAAATTGCAAAGAATGTCTTTGGAAAATACACCATTCTGTGAGAGATCTGAGGTTACCATGGCAGTGAATACGAAGATTACTGTCTTCAGAGATGTGATGCTGTGAAGTCTGGTAGAAAGTTCCAACCATTTGAGAGCAATCTGCTCTTTCCACCTTTGCTCTTCTACCCTGAAGACTGAGCCAGCAATTTCTTCTGAATCTCTGGTATGTTTCTGCCATTCTATACAGCAACACATTCCAGATAATGGTAATCTTCATCCATCATTCTACTACCCAACTCTTATTTTCGCTTACTTTCCTTGCTGTATAAGGAGAGATTACCATGATTTATATGTAAATCTGTATTTACAATTCAATCGTTTACCTGACCCTATTTAAAATTTTGTAAACCTGGTATGTCTTCATGCTACTGAAGGCCATCTTCAATAACATCATTATGGAGCAGTGCAGGTTGGGCTCTGAAATTTTATGAGGTCATAAAACTTCAAAACACACTTGTTTTTTACTAGAATAATGTGTTATTCTTCAGGGGAAGTGTAGGATGCAAACTACCACATCTGCATCCCATCACTCACATTACATCTGTACCTACCTAGCTTTGCATTTGACAGAAATAAAGACTGTAACATTGCAACTAGACATGTGAAATAGCAACACGAACAAACATGAAGAGTATACACTGTTTAGTCTGATAGAAGTGTTGAGGTTCTGAAGGAACCAGAGCAACTGAACATGTAAGCAGCAAGCAGCATACTTCCTGACACAGTGAGTGCTTGTGAACATGGTGACGGACTTTTGGGTTCCGTGTAATGCTATAAAATCCTTAACTAGCTCAGCAACAATTAGCTTCACAAGGACTCTGCTCCACAGAATCTGTTAAATTGCACACAATATTATGTGTAGTTATTGAAATTCAGAAGTTTAATTTTTCATCTCCTGCATCTAAATTTGTTTCTTACTGAAAATACCATGTACACGGCAAACCTTTAATATGTGCTCGCTTTGTTTAAAAAATGAAATTCTTCTGATTAGTGTTTTTGAAAACTTTAATATGAGAGATAATGTTCTTGAAGTATCTTTAAGTGTCTATGTGATAAAAATAAATAATTTATGATAATGGAGGGTTCAACTACAATGAGTGGCAGTAAATTACAAGAATGAAAGATTTATGTGCAAGTTTTAAACAGTATTCTGCAAAACATATGTGACAGTTCCTCTGCATGCATTAGCTCACTTATGTTAGGCATGTGAAGGCAGCAGTCAAATGTTTAAAGCGTTGCGTTACATTTTTAGGGTTCCAAAGTAATATACTTACTGCTTCAGAGTCACTGAAGCAAGCAGCATTTGTCTGTCCTCCCCTCTTGTCACCTAACAGACTTCAGATTATGAAACAATGAAAATTGCGAAAAACATGCGTGAAACTGGGTTTGAATGCCATGTCACTGGAAGCAATCTCATCTTGGTTGTTTTCCCATCATGGTGAACATACAAGATGTGACATCAGGGCAAAACTAGTGTCATTCAATGTAAAAATTAAGGTAAAGCTGTCCTTGTGCTTAAGGAAGTACCAAGCTAAAATGCTGGGGGGAGTGGAAGTATGGCTCCACTATTCTTAACTTCAGCATTAGATGGATCTGGGTGATCAACTTCACGCCACAACACTTTTACTTCCAGAGCAAGAAACCTTGGCATCCCCTGCACAGAAGGCCGGGTACAACGGCCAGCCAGTCTGAACACTGTGAAGAAACAATCTCTTGCCCCTGCCTGGAATCGCTTGTCCAGCCTGTAGTTAATAGGTACACTAAATGAGCTACCCCAGCTCCCACAAGGATGGTTAATTTTGTTATGTTGATAGATAACTGAAATGGTATGCAGTCTTTATTACGGCAATGTTATAGGAAAATGTAACAATCTGTATGGTGGGATACTATGAAAGCATATGCTCCCCAACCTTTCACTGCACGCAGCACACCCTAGTCTGGGAAAGGCACACCATAGCACACCTATTTTAGGTTAAATCATAAATAAAACACATGTTTAAAAGTCTCCTATGCACCAATCAGTACTTCATTGCTGCATAGAAAAACTGTCTCCCATACAGCTCGACAGAAACCCAATTGAGCATCCAAATGTTTAGATAGCCAGCATTCTATGACTTTGCATTCGAATTCCGATGTCTTCCACCATTTTTCGGGGTGTCTAATTTGTTTCTCCTCTTGCTCCCACTTTGGGGCATAGGGCTGATTTCTCAGTTTCACTGAACATTTTTACAAACAGTAGGTCTCCTTTGACGGGTGATCAGCTCGTCACAAGGCCTCTACCTAAACACAGGACTATACAAACACAGAATAAACGCGCATACACACCAAACATCCATGCCTTGCGTGGGACTCGAACCCACGATGCAGGCTTCCAAATGAGCGAAGACAGTGCATGCCTTAGACTGCTCAGCTACCGTGACCGGCGGCGTCTCTTACAGGCCCTGAAATGGATTAATCTTCCATTCAGAGGGCGTCTAAATAGATTGTTTCAAAATTAATTCTGAGCTGGAACAGGCCAGACTACAAACGCTTTTATATCTTGTACTACCTTCTTAGGTTTTATGATCGTACAAGTCATCAGTGACACGGAAATTTTGTCTGCATAATGACTAGGCTGTGGGCTCGACGATCCGGATTCGATCGCCGGCAAGGCGAAGAGTCTCTTTTCCTTCCCTGTGTCCAGATGGGTTCTGGGGTCAACCCAGCCTCCAATCCAATGGATAGCACGGGCTCTCGCCCCAGGAGGTGCGCCCAGAAGCTGACCACTGCCTCTCTCTAGTGCTGAAAGTTAGGATGGGCTGAAGCTACACACGAAGGCTAAGGCCTACAGTGCCCTGAAGTGTCAGTCCTTTGTCTTTAAAAGTGATTAGTAGTAAAGTGACTTCAAAAAGAGACTGAATTACAATGGACAATAAGAAGCAAATGACAATACATGGTACATAAGTAGCTTAATCAGTGACGGGACCAAAAGGTGGACACTTTTATTGACCGGTTCTGTATTGATCTAAATGCTGAAGTTGTCTTGAAAAAATACGACTGCACTGGAATCTATTTTTGGCCGCGACTGCATTAACCGTCACAGGGTGTAGACCCGCTACGCAATGCTTCTATGCAAACTGGATTCTTCGATGAAAATTAAATATTTGCTGTTGATCTCAAATTGTATAGTTTGTTCTGAAACGAACTAACATGGATACAGTCCACAACAAAGATTTCGTACACATATTACTGCCTATCTATTCCAGCACACTTAATTTTTATTTCAAGAGAATAACGTAACCGATCAGTGACCTTCGATCTGAGGTACGAAATATTTGCCCGTTCGAACACTGGGCTCATGGGTTCGAATACCATCCGAAGCACCAATGCTTTTCTCTGTTTGTGTTGTCCTGTGTAGGTAATGGCCTTGTGACAGGCTGATCCCCGTCCAAGGAGTCCTACCAACTGCACGTAAGATTCGTAGTTTCTGCGTAATTCTGAACTGGGAAACCCTGGAAGGTCCACTAGGTCAAAGGAAGAGGAAAATAATACAAAATTTTGATAGGAAACCCTAAAAGGAAGAGACCGCATGGGAGACCTAAGAACAGATGAGAAGATAATATTAAAATGGATCTTAAAGAAATGGGATACTAGAGTATGGACTTCATTCAGAGAGCTATGTATGGGGACCAGTGGTTAGCTCTTGTGAACACGATAAAGAAACTTCTTCGGGTTCCATAAAAATTTCGTGACTAGTTGAGCGACTGTTGGCTTCTAAAGAACTATGCTCCATACATGAGCCAGCTAGCCATAGTACTACTATGGTAGTAACGGAAGTGCAAGAATGCTGAAATCTGGCAACGCCGCTGTATTGTTAATGATAAATCTGGGTAATAAAACAACAGAAATACAGCATTACCCAAACTTTCAACATAGGTAAAAAAATAATTTCACAAAATGGTAAATGCGCCTAGACCTGTATGTTGTCGAAACATGCAGGATGAACTTAATTTTCGATCACGATGAAACTTCATGTAACAATGTACATTTTATTGCCTTATGTATTATGATATGCATGGACTGAAAATAATAACAGAAAAGTCACCTGGTCGCTAGTAAAAACAAAACAAAAAAATCCGTGGCCTGTAGGCCGCAAGCGAACTATACCGACCGAGCGACCGCCGCTTGTCGGCGAAGTTAATGCCAACTTTAGCTGATCGAGGATGTCGCGTGGTCAGCGCAAAGGATCCCCACGGCCGTTAATCTCGGTTTTCTGGACAGGAGCCGCTATTTCCTTGAAATAACTCCTCAATTATCCTCACGAGGTTGAGTGGAACCCGTTCCAGACCCTCTACTTCTCAGAAAATCTAATAGCGCCGGGAATCGAACCCGGACTTCTGGATCTGTAGCAAGGAACTCTGACCACTAGACCACAGAGCCGGTCACCTGGTCGCTAATGGCGGACGAAAATTTGATTGGTGACTAATTTATCAGTCGGTATTCGGGAGCTGGTTTTTGGAGTTCTAGCAACGCCAATCGACCACTCACTCACTACACAGAGGAAATGGAGAAGCACATCTAAAGACGTTAAGATCAACACAGTAAGTCGTAACAATTAATCACGTTTTAATCTGATTTCTTTGGCATTATCTTGCGCCTGGGCTGCAAGTGTTAAAGGCAAACAGTACAACGGCAAAAAAACTGATCTCGCGTGCTAAGCGTCTGCTCGTCACAAGGTGCCAGGGAATACTGATCCACTGCTTTCTGGAGACCAGAATACCTGTTCAGCTATGGAATGGAATGCAAGGTTCAATTCCCGGCAGGGGAAAGATTTTTCTCTATTCCACCGCCTGCAGACCAGCTCTTGGGCCCACCCAACCTTTTATACAGAAGGTACCGGTGGCACTTTCCCCGAGGGTAAAACGGCCGGGACGTGAAGCTGACTGTTCACCTACATCTATTGGCGAGGTCAAGAATGATGGAACTATACCGCCACTCCCCCATAAGTCTTCCTGACGTGGTGCTTAATTAATTAAGCACAGGGACAACTTTCGCCATGTAGATATTGTGTAAACAGACGTTTCGGAAGAACGTATTGCCTCCATCTTCAGGGTATAAAAATCGGCGAGAGGAACCAGAGTGAGCAGATACCTGCTGTCTCGCTCGCGGATTTTTATACCGTGAAGATGGAGGCGATACGTTCCTCCAAAATGTCGGTTTACACAATATATACACGGCGCCACATCCCAGAAGACGGCATTCTTCACAGTCACCGCAGCGAAAACCTCAAATTTTATCTTAACCGATTTTCAAAACTTTTTCGATCCCTGCGTATAAACACTTCGACTCACCTTTAAGGGCTACGCGTAAATATTTTTCTTTTGTGTTGGGGAGGTCATTTAAAAAAAATCCTACAGAGAAAGGCAATATAACTTTGGATGGTGGACCATAGCATCGTGAGATTCTATGACAGCGCGGAACTGCGCGTTGATTCAACACCCTGTGTGAGTTCCATACCTGCCATCCATATGTTTGATGGGCCCAAGACTATTCCGCCTTTGACATACACGATACAGAAAAAATAGAAGATTTCTATGTATTAATGGCGCATATTTCCCTCGTTGGTGTCTCCGCCTTATCGTGGTGAGGGGGTTTGAGTATGCTAAGGACCCTGAGAGCTATAGCAGCGGCAGCGTAGCTACTGGCAGGGCCTCCCTTGCTGGACAGGTCAAAGGGTAGGCATCAGACGAAGAGAGACACCAAAAACTGATGCCGGAAGCAGCGTCATCAGTAGCGACTTGAAGCACAGAGCAAATGATGCTCGAGATGGTTCAAGTTCGTATAGCAACAGGCGTGACCAGAGTGGTTTGAACGGCTGCTGTACTGCGATGTGGAAAGCAAATGGAAAAACTACCACATTATCACTTTTCCTGGATAGTCTCTTTCCAAAAACAGAAGATCGCATTAAGTGGAGGAACTGTTTTGGAAGAGATTGTGGACCTGTCGTCTGACAGATTACTGATGAATGAATGAATTTCTCTTAAAATGTCTCCATAGGAACCGATATGAACTGTGAAGGCCGGTCACGGTAGCCGAGCGGTCTAAGGTTGTCTTCTCTCGCTTCGAATCCCACACAAGGCATGGATGTTTTGTATGTGCATGTTTGTTCTTTGTTTAGGCAGAGGCCTTGCGACGAGCTGATCACTCGTCCAAGGAGTTCTAACGTCTGTAAAAAAAACACTTCGACACCATAAGGTATAAGAGGACTGGATTAAGCACTCGTAGGTAATGAACGGCCGGTCACGGTAGCCGAGCGGTCTAAGGCGTGCACTGTCTTCGCTCGCTCGGAAGCCGGGGTTGTGGGTTCGAATCCCACTCAGGGCATGGATGTTTGTGTGCGTTTTTCTGTGTTTGTGTATAGGTAGAGGCCTTGCGACGAGCTGATCACCCGCCCAAGGAGTCCTACCGTATGTCTAAGATCTAGAAAACCCGAAGTTCATGGAGGTAGGCCTAGGCCCACTGGGGCTGTAGTGCCAAGAAAAAAAAAAGGTAATGAACAGTGAAGACCATTAATGACTAATGATACGTTGTGAATTCAGGCAGCTGAATATGCCAGCGGCGGTGACGATGTGATGCGTTACAATCCAATACACGTATAATTCAGCTAACTGAGCTGTACAATATCCGCCGTTATATTTTACCTATGATTTACCGAATGGAGGTTTTGAAAATGTACAGCGACAGCATTCTGGGTTCAGATTAAAGCATACGATACGATTTTACTGACATGGCATAGGGACATAATTTAGTTTTCTTTATAAGAAAATCTTCCAAATTGTACAGACTAATTCGCATTCCACGATAAATACAAATACATTATATGCAACACAACATCAGTACTCACAGAATAGCAATAATGTACAAAGGCCAAAGGCTGCTTGCTGCTCATGACACTAATTACAGAAATAACGCGGAGAACTTGTTTGGGCGTTTTATCACTTGAGAATTCGTTCCTCTCGTAACATGTCCCCATGCACAGGCCTTTTACAATACGGGCGGACTCATTCATATTAATATGTCACTTGCCTTTTGAACAAAACAAAATATAAAAGTCAATAACTAGTTCAACAACAGAGGAAGGAAACAAAATGAAGAAATAGAAATAAATGTATGCCAAAGACCTGTCGCACTATATTTCAAATATGAATAATGTACTGCTGCAAAGCCATTCACGTCGACAATGAAAATACAAATAACAGTAATAGCCACAGCAGTAATAATAATGCGGGAAATAAAAGTTGGGGATTTCATGACCACCTCAGCGACCAGGCCATTAGCTCAAGTTGGACTTCGCTCCATGGAATTGGTTCCCTCTGCGTTTGCAGAGGTGCTGCTGCAGACCAAAGTACGTTAACCGAGAATAACTGAAGTCAGTGCAGACAACGGAACAACCAAGAGTTTACAGCCCGCGACCCTGCATTTACGCTATACGCTTCATCTGGCGGCTTCACGTTTCCATACGGAAGACAATTTCTGAGGTCTACAGACAGGAGCAGAACCCTATCAGAAAGTAACAGCGCTAATCACTTGTCAACCGACACCAACTTGCGTGACGGCGTTCGTGAAGCGATAGAGGCCGTTCATCGGGCGGACTAAACACCAGCCTCACTCAGGTAGAAAATCCCCAAACTGGGAGAAACGGAAGTACATGATGTAAGACACGATATTCGCTGTATCATCAGAAATGGTGACATAATGGTCCAGCGGCGAACCAACACCAGCCGCCCGGATGCTGTGGGCAGGCACACTGTACAAACCCACCTTTTTCTATTTTCGTTACATTAAAAACTAACTTCTGTTAATCTGAACACGTTACGTTAACAATTACGACAGCAAAAGTGGATTTCGTCGTAGTATCTGGAAATTAGGTGCTATTTTTCTGAGAAAGCTAAAAAAAAATCCGTGGCCTGTAGTCCGCAAGCGAACTATACCGACCGAGCCACCGCCGCTTGTCGGCGAAGTTAGTGCCAACTTTAGCGGATAGAGGGCGTCGCGTGGTCAGCGCAACGAATCCCCACATCCGTTAATTTCGGTTTTCTAGACCGGAGCCGCTATTTCCTTGAAACAGCTCCTCAATTATTCTCACGAGGCTGAGTTCTAAGAAATCTCATCTGTTTTTAATTGAGGGGGTTCAATTTCCCGTATTCTGCGGCTGCATTTAGGCCTTCGTCAGGCTTGGCTGCAGGTCATGTTCTACTTCTTCGTGGAACCCAAAGAGGAAAACATTCAAATGGTTCCGTCTATATTGGGATGCAACGAAAGTCACGTACAAGGGTAGTGACACTAAAACCATGCAGATAAAATGTTTTAATCGTGCGTGCCATAACCAATCTCTCTGAGACATCACAAGAATCACGAACATGTACGCCCGAAAGGGGTGATAAAGTTAACATATTTGAGAACGGCACTAGTAAATCAAAAATCGAATTCACAAAAGAGCAGAATAAGGTCTGGGAATGCCTACTATCATTCAGTTGAAAAATGGTCTTCCTGCCATCCACCTGAAAATGCAAGGAATAAAATATACATCACCATCATAAGCACCATAATCACCATCATCATCATCATCAGCAGCAGCATCATCATCATCGAAAGCCCTGTATGGACCCTGGACCTTCTCCAAAACGCCAGACTCTTCCAAATCTTCTCACATAAAAGCTTGATATTCTGTTCCAAATTATCCTCATCTCAGTTTAGATCTTCCAGTTCCGCTTTTTCCTTCTGGTCTGGTGTCAAATATTCTCTTAATTCTCTCTCTCTTAATATGGACATCGGAGAAACATGATATGATTATGTGGACTGGATTAGTCTGGATCAAGTTTGGGTTCAGTGTCAGGCTTTCGTCAAGTTGGAACTGAGCTTTCGGATTTCACAGAAGGCAGGAATTTCTAGGCTAGTTCAGGTTCTATTAGCCTATCTTCTCACAAAGGGCTATTCTCCATGAAATTACTTTGTGAATGTGTATATACTTATTCAGATACTTAAACACTCGTAATTTAACGGATTTTAGATAAATATTATCAGCTGGATTCGTCTTGACCAGGACAGGGATCAACGGAGGTCTCTGTCAACTTGGTACTGAACTTTCAGGCTGCATACAAGGCAAACATTTTTGGAATCGATAAGCGACTACTGGCATATCAAAATACTCCGCTCCATGGGGTTTGTCAATTAACAGCCTATATAAAAAAGACAATTTAGTTATTTCATAAAATAACTCCGTGACGGTAAAAGGTAAAATCATATCAGAACCTAATTACGCAATTAAGCACCACGCCATGAATATGTATGGGGAAGCAGAGATATAGCTCCACTATTCTTGACCTCGGCACTAAATGAAGGTGAGCGGTCAGTTTCACGTCCCTACCGCTTTACCCCAAGGATACAACGTTACAAGATTTGCTTTTATTTACGCGTGTTCGTGTCTATTTTACGGAAATTGGCTTCAGATATTCGTATTAATGACGACGAAAGCAATTATAACTTGACGCTCGGTTACACAACAAACACCTGTAGCTTGGCAATCAAACCCAACGCTGTTCGTGCTCAGTTCCGTCCTTATGCATTCTAAAAAGCAAGTTCCACAAAGTGCTTATTTGAGTTCAGAATTGGTGTTCATGTCTGCAAACTTAAGGGATCGATACATCATTAAATTTTTGTGAGCACTGTCATTAATATTGCAAGCCAGTGTAGCGACTGCACAAAGTGATACGACACGCCCACAATAAAGAATTATTGTGGTTTTTTCCCCTTGCCTTCCTTCAAACTGTAAATCATGTACAATTTATAAGGCAACACAGGCTACGCATCTCCGCAGTTTTCCGATATACAATTTCTGTATCTGGCAAANCGGTGGGGGGGGGGGGGGGGCTGGCAAGACGTTCTGGAAGGAACTTCCGTTGCCTGCTTTCCTTCTGTATCGCGATGCTAAAAGGAACTACAGAGCATATATAGTGGCCAGGGCCGGATCTACAGTTATGGGGACTCCAGAGACAATCAAAATGTGAGGGCCCCCCTATCAGTAACAACAAAATTTTGATTTCTGCTTCTTCTGTTACTACTTCTAATAAATACAAATATGGAATAACTTTTCGTGATTTTAGACAAGCACATGTCTAAATAAAATCTGTTAATTCTATTTCTGTCTTGTGTAGGTCCGGGAGAAACGGCCCCGGTAGTCCCCCCACCTCTTAAATCCAACCCTGATTATGGCAGAGTCTCGCACTATCGTTAGGGTTGTATTTGTCGGTATATAAACTTTAATATTCCCTGCAGAATTGGTAGGCATGCTTATGATCATTCTCCATACAAAATTTCATATGAAAATGTGTATTCTGCAATTATGTACTTACTAAACATGTATTCTTTTTCATTATACGATACAAATATCTGCCCTGCAATTACCAGAGATACATATTGTTACATGTACACCCACTGCTAGGCAACGGGTTGGCAAACAAGTCCCGCGAACACAGATTCTTGGTAAACAGTCCGCTGTTAGATCACGCAATACGACGAATGCTTATAGATCGTTAGAGAACAATCAGCGCTCCAATGGACTGGCGAGATGGCTATCACGTAGCTTGTTTTCAATGTGGTCCGCGCCATTCCCAGTGCTAAGCAACAGAACTGTAAGCACGTATACAATAATACTCGTAGTTGTTTTCTATGGCGTCCCTGCCGAAGGCTTATAGGGGACAGTAAAGGTCGTTTGCAGCCAGTCATAGCTGATAAGCCTGAGTCAAGGACACGAAGCCGTCACGGAAAGAGAGTCGAGGAGAATGGAGGGCATTTGAGAGTACAGGGACGAGAATGGAGCATGACCTTAGAACAGAGTGACTGAAGACAGAATAACAAGAAAACTTCATAGTGACTTGAAAGACTAGTTTCTGTGTTGAGATCCGTTGCTAGGAGACGACCAGTGGAAACTGAGAATCCTGTGAGTGTGCAACGGTGAACTGTAAATTGTGAAAATCAGCGATAGCACTGTATTAATTGTAATTAAGAGAGATTGTAACCGAAGTGCTAATAAAGCCAATTAACCGAACTAGAACCCATTATTTTCGTCATGCCTACTATCCTACACGTGACAATATATAGCACTGCAGCACAGTTGTCAGGACAGCAGAACTGAATACTAGTCTTTAAGACCCTGCTTCCACAAAAACTGTCCAAAGTGAGCTTCACAAATCCAATATCCACGGCAGGGCTGAAAATGCTAAACCATCGTGGGTTCGAATCCCACTCAGGGCATGGATGTTTAGTTTGTGTGTCTGTGCGCTTTTCTGTGTTTGTGTACAGGTAGAGGCCTTGCGACGAGCTGATCACCCGCCCAAGGAGTCCTACCGAATGTGTAAGATCTAGAAAAACAGAAGTGAACGGAGAAGTTCATGGAGGTAGGCCTAGGCCCACTGGGGCTTGTAGTAACTTGAAGATGTCCTTCGAGAAGAATGGTATCAAATTCCGGTATAGCCTTTTCAAAACTTGTATCAGTCAATTCCAAGAAGAACTGCGGCTGAACTGAAGAATAAAGGTGCCTTCAATGTATACAGTATCTGTAGTGCTTCCATTTGTATTTTGCACAAGAACGCGGATGAGGTTTCACTCACAAGTTCAAACCCCGTTTACTGACATTAGTATTACCATAATGTCAGCTGCTATAGGTTTTCTGGATTGTATTGGTACTGCATCCTATCAAACAAAAGACTCCGTGGCTTTAGTCCGAAAGCGAACTATACCGACTGAGAGACCGTTGCTTGTCGGTAATGTTAGTACCAACTTTAGTGGACAGAGGGTGTTGTGTGGTCAGCGCAAGGAATCTTTAAGGCCATTAATTTCGGTTTTTTAGACCGGAGCCGCTATTCTTCCATTCAAGTAGCTCCTCAATTATCCTCACGAGGCTGAGTGGACCCCGTTCCAGATCCACTATTTCTCAGAAAATCTGGTAGCGTAGGGAATCGAACTCGGGACCTCTGGATCTGTAGCCAGGAGCTCTGACCACTAGACCACATTACGGAGTAAAACTAATTCTATACTCATCTAAATTAATATAGAGACTACATTTTTAGCATGTACTTTTCGTAAAGTTTTTAACGAGATTCGCTGCCCTTTCTTTTTTGAATGAACGAAAAGCGTTAGCACACTTTCTATGGAATAGAAATATACTCTGCGTGCCGCATAAAACCAACTGACGAGCCGCGTGTGAACACGACAGCCCACACAGCCAGAAAAAATAAACTTTAAACATAAGTTAAAGAACTCTGAACACTGAACTTTTACTTCCACTACATGAGCCAAAATGAAATTCGCTCGTTAGGTTGCAGTATACAAGTAAATGTCCAATGTCAAATTCAACTGCAACTGGTTGAGTAGTTATGGTGAGCGGTCAAGGCAGACAAATGTCATGCGTTAACCCCAATAAATTTATGCAAAAGACCAACTCAACATATCTGCTCCTCAAACAGACGCTCTATTTGATTGACAACCCGCCGGTGGGCTGTTTTGCAGCTGATATCCAATAAAGGTAAGAACTGAGACGACGCACGTATTGCGGGCCATGAAGCAACACAAAGATGATATTTTGTTACGAATAGCGATGTTCGTACGGATCTTATGTGACCGTTCACCGGAATTCGGGTTAATATAAATTAATTACAAACTATCTCTGTGGTCTGGTAGTCAGAGTTCCTGGCTACAGATACAGAGGCCCCCGGTTCGATTCCCGGCGCTACCAGCTTTTCTGAGAAGAAGTGGGTCTGGAACAGGGCCCACTCAGCCTCATGAGGATAACTGAGGACTTATTTCAAGGAAATAGCGGCTCCGGTCCAGAAACCCTAGATTAACGGCCGTGGAGATCCGTTGCGCTCACCACGCGACACCCTCTATCAGCTAAAATGTGCACTAACTTCGCTGACAAACAGCGGTCGCTCGGTTGGTAGAGTTCCTTTGCGGACTACAGGCCACGGAGTTTGTTTGCTTATAGGTTAGAAGTAAAGAGTAAGCAGACAGTCAAATTTTTACATTCAGAAAGTGACACAGGCTCATTCTTGCTGCGTGGACACGTTGTAGCTTCTGATACTTCTCCTGGAATTTTAGCTGCATGTCTTTGGTAATCAGAGATTTGACAGTCTGACCAAGCTGTGAACTGAAAGTGTGGCGGCCAACAACCCAAGGCAAGCTGATTATATACAAGCTGTTGTCAAAAGCGCCGTTGAAGTTCGAAGGGCTAAAATCGGGCAGCAAATCGATATCATTGGGAGATGTAAATTTCTGGTGGACTCCAAAATTTCGAACTGGACTAATAAGGCCTATTTCAGGGAGGAGCTTGCTCATGGAAGTTTGGGCTCTGAGAAGCTCGCTACTTCGGAGAGCTGTTTTACCACAATAGTCAACTTCCAGCTTAAGTCTGTGGAGGCAAACCTGCATCACGCCATCACACGTAGTTACAAATTTTTCATTGTTAACATTTATACAAGTTTCACTCAGTAAAGTAAAAGTGAAGTAAGTTACTGGAAGGCACCAATAATTATTGGTGCCTTGTATTATAATACAAGAATAGCCATAGTATTAATGAGTGGTTCTTTCGGCAAACTAAAATAACTAAAACGTGTCATTATAAACAATAAATAATACCTTGCGTGAAATTGTGATCGTGTTAGTGTAAAGTACGGAAGCATAAATTTCTTCCTGTCCTGCCGGAGCGAGGCTAGAGCTTATCTCTACCTGTACCTGAGCATACCGGCTAACACAGACAACTCGCCTGAGCAGACTACCTGTACCTGAGCATACCGGCTAACCCAGACAACTCGCCTGAGCAGACTACCTGTACCTGAGCATACCGGCTAACCCAGACAACTCGCCTGAGCAGACTACCTGTACCTGAGCATTCCGGCTAACCCAGACAACTCGCCTGAGCGGACTACCTGTACCTGAGCATACCGGCTAACCCAGACAACTCGCCTGAGCGGACTACCTGTACTGAGCATACCGCCTAACCCAGACAACTCGCCTGAGCAGACTACCTGTACCTGAGCATACCGGCTAACACAGACAACTCGCCTGAGCAAACGCTATCCCGATCCTAAGCTACATCCGTACGCTTACTGGCACCCAAACAGCAACTCGAACGAGAAGCGGAAGCTGTACGGACAACACGATAACCAAGAAGATATCGGGGAAGTAGCAGTGCGATTAGAATCCAGACAGGGGGTGCAGCTACAGAAGAATCGCCATAGAGCAGCGCGATTACAAATGTGGCACTACAACAGAGAGAGGAACGGCTGAACTTGGGAGCACTAAAGGCAAGACGACTTTGACGAGACTTCGATGCTATATTTCTTGGAATACATACCTTTCGTTTCTTACACAACCTCTCCAACCCAGAACAGTGTGACGCGATTTCGACGGGCATTTGTACGAGTATCAACCGACCTCAAGTCACCGCTCAACTATCACCGATACAATTCTATTTCTTGTTATTTTTATTTAGTTTTCAGTTATATTCTTTGATTTTATTTAAAACAGACGAGTCAAAGGCATATGTTCCACCTACGAATATATTATTTGTTCGAACTATGGACAAATACAACTGTTTGTATAATTACATGGTAAATGTCGGGGCAGTACCTCAAACTAGACCTCAACCGCTTTTGCGTCCATTGCTTATCTTCCGTCAAAATTGCAACACTTCTTTTTTTTTTTTTTGTAATTTTAACAGAAGATAAACAATGGACGCAAATTTGAACAATTGCAACGGGATGCTGAAGTACAGAACCCAATAGCTTTCTTTCACATCATTTCTATTCATTATTCATTAATCATCCTATCATTAGACGCTATATAGTCTGAGCTACCGCCCGTGTCCTTAAATAAGCCAGAAATAAACAAAAAGACTAAGAAAACAGATGCACCGCGATAGCGTCGAAGTAGCGTATTTCCGATAAGCGAAACCGGTTGAGTGCTCGTCGATGAGTAGTGCTCGCTTGAGTAGCGCCGAAACTTCGTCGAGGTGCCGTTTTGTTGGTGGAACAGCCGCCTTACAGCAAAGGCATGCAGAGCTAAAATATGTACATAGTGACCTGCATCAAAGCCCGCCTGGGGCAAGCTTGGTTCATGCGGTTTGAAAAACTGACGCAATCACAAAGCACTTTATATTATACATGTGACCGCCTCTGTAGTCTAGTGGTCAAGAGTTCCTGGCTACAGATCCAGAGGTCCCGGGTTCGATTCCCAGCGCTAGCTACCGGATTTTCTGAGCAGTACAGGGTCTGCAACGGGGTCCACTCAGCCTCGTGAGCACAACTGAGGAGCTATTTCAAGGAAATAGCGGCTCCGGTCCAGGAAACCGAAATTTACGGCCGTGGGGATCTGTTACGCTGACCACGCGACACCCTCTATCCTCTAAAGTTTGCACTAACTTCGCCGACAAGCGGAGGTCGCGCTGTCGATTTACTTCGCTTGCGGACTCAAGCCACGGAGTTTGTGTATGTATACATAAGGTTTCGAAAAATCTGCCAGAAATTAAAACGAAATTACAGAAAAAAAGACTTACGGTCAGTGACGAAGGCAGGGCTGAATATGGATAGGGGTTTCCAGTTTCATGATCATTTTACACAGATGGTAGGTGTCTTTGGACGAGTGATCAGTTCGTCGCAAGGTCTCTACCTAAACACAACACAACACAAACACAGAATAAGCGCATACACACACACCAAACATCTATGCCTTTTGTGTGATTCGAACACACGATCCCGGCTTCCGAGCGAGCGAAGACAGTACATGCCTTAGAGAGCTACCGTGACCAGCATATATATATATACACACACACACACATACACAAGAAACTGACAAATTAAATGAGAAAATAATCGCTCTGACCAGTTGCACAAAATGACAAAGAACACGAAGAAAGAAAATATATAATTAGGGCTTTAATTATTAATACAATAATCATTAAAGGATTAAACCATCATGCGATATCGGCCTAACTGAACAGAATCTAACACGGTGTGCACAGCATTCTGGGTATCGACCCTGAACAAGGAGGCAACAAACACGATAACAGAATAAAACGAGAGAGCAACTTAACTATCTCAACTCGATCGTTTCAAGTCGGTTGCGGAGCACAGGCTAAATCCAGCTGTTTCGAGCACCATGACGAATGTGACGCGTATCTTGAGGGAGTGAAAATTGTATTACTCTTATTTATGGCTTATTTAACGACACTGTCAGTAGCTCAAGTTGTATAGCGCCGAATGGTAGGCATCGTGGATAATAATTCAAAGGAATGTAGAAGGAAGCGGTCGTGGTCTAATTTTAGGCACTATCGCGGTATTTGCCAGGAGGAACGGACGAAAACGACTAAAAATTCAGTCCCGAGAGATGGTGTCCCGGCCAATACTCGAACAAGGCACTTTCCATATACAAGAAGTGAAATTACTATACCAAAACTCTTGAAGACAATCAGGAAGTTGTAGACTATTCAGAGACATCAGAACGTGCAATCGGGAGACTACAATAATGTTCGCTGGACCATTAGCGTAGATGCACCTGGTGGCAATGGCGAACGCCCTGGTCTGCCTAGCTGGGGGTCGCCAGATCACTAAAACTGGAGGAGCATAAAAAATTGTTTTCTCTTCTTCATTCAATAATAGCTCTAATGTTTTGCTTGGAATAAGCTGTACGCATTGTGCAACTTATACGCTACAACGTTTTTAGCTTCGTCATGTGCCAGACAATGGGAGGGGTACATTCACCGCTCGACTACAGGCCTCAAACTGTTTTAGTAATGCATCGCCGTGAAGAGAGAAGTACTGTGGCCGAATTTCCGCTTTACGTCACTTCTGGACCGCGATTTTCCATTGTTGATGATGCAATAATACGCAGGGGGCCATTGTTCGTCGAACAGGCCCACAAAATATTGGCAAAGAAGACGGCGGTTCAGTGCTATTCTGAGTGAGAGCACCGAGTTGATGTACTGTCAAAGTTCCTGAGATCCTTGCTGTGTCATAATCCAGACGAACGTCCCCTGCTTATCTTACCAAGACCACAGATCGACGGAAATCCTTCCCATCTGCACAATGTCATCACCCCGAAACAATGTCCACATAGTAAAGAAGATGTCACAATAAGGAGTAAAGGCTTTCAGGTCCTCCATTGCAATATGCCTCCTTGTGGATATTCCAACGTATCCAAGCAGCTGCCGCTCATCTTTCAGGAAAATTTATCTCAACTTGGTGTGTTGCCATGCTCCCATGACTCCATCAAATCGAGTGATGTTATCGGCTGGTAACTGTCAGATAACGAGATTTGGGGACTACAGAGATAAGATCGCAATACGGCACACGATAAATCCACAGCACGCCCCGTACAATAGATCACTTTATGTATGCATTCTCTGCAGAAAGTTTTGGGTCCACTTAGTAACAGCATCCTGAGCAAAGAGCAGAAAATTACTGAGGGCAGTTTTCTCCTCGAGCTTGCATCCCTCGTGGCTCTGCATGTTCAGCTACCACAGATATAAATCTATTTTCAACGGAACTAATCAGCAAAAGTCATGGACAGACGTCGGATGTTCAGGCACTAAAACATTCATCCTGACTACCAAGGCTCTACAGTCCTTTGTCGGCCTTGGGCCGCTTTTCGGTTTTTTAACCTTATACACGGTCGGTAGGACTCCTTGGGCGGGGGATCACCCTGTCGCAATTCCGCTACCTGAACACGTGACACACAAAGAATAAACGCACAGGCATCCATGCCTCAAACGGGCTTCAAACCCAAGACCCCAGTGTTCGAGTGGGCGAAAACAGTTCATTACTTAAGACCGCGCGGCCACTGTGATCGGCAAAACATTCACCCTAGTTTCTTTTTGCGTTACTTGGGGTGTGGTGAGAGTGACTCCACTTGGCACATCGGCGGCCACTAACTGGCTTCTTGTACCAGCCCCGAATCATATATGAAGCTGAATGTGGAGCAGTCGGTGGAATGAGAATTGACAGAGGAAACCGAAGTACTTGGAGAAAACCTGCCCCAGTGCCACTTCGTCCACCACAAATCCCACATGACCTGATATGGGTTAGAACCCGGGCCGCGGCGGTGTGAAGCCGACAACTAACCGTCCGAGCTATGGCACGGCCAACATTCATCCTAAGTACTTAAAACTGGCATACATAATTTTTTTAAGAAGCTCTCGTGTTCTTTTATTAGGTTATACAACACTTACGATATTAATATTGTACTCAAGACTCGTGAAACAACAGACGACACGCCTGGAAATAAAATCACAGCATAACACTTCTCGCGCATTCGCTCTGTACCGCTCTGCACTGTCTCTAAACTTCCAATTTGTAAATGTTAATTTCCGACACTCCCTTACAAACAACGTACAAGAAAAAGTGGGGAGACCGATTAGACAGGTATAAAATCCTATCTGAATGAGCATTTCGGTAGTCGTGTCGAGCAGAATATAACTTCGTTATAAAACTCCATGACGTTTCGGCAAATTTGTGCACAGTCCTACAATATCATATCTGATCCAAGTCACGTCACAAGACATAGCAGAGAAAATCCTTTTATTCACTTACGTCGGAAGGATGTGAGGCTTGCGGGAAAAGCGTACTGGATATAAAATGTTCGTATTACGCTCCACTAAACACTTTGCGACTTAAACCCCGATATGTGCTTGAAAGACGTCTAAAATTTACATTATTACTACCTGATTTTGACCACAACTAGGACGTACCGACAAACTTCCAAATGTCAACTTTCATGACAAGACATTATGCGTTTCAGGTGCTGTTTGCATGTGAAGAGGCAGACAGGCTGACACGCCCCATCCGACTCGCATTCGGAAGATATCCTGTTCAAATCCCGGTAAACGACCGGCATTTACTGATTTTCCTCAACCGTTCCACATAAACTACACATATACAGTAAACTAAGCCATCACCATTTACTACGTCCTTTCTAATTAAACGTGGGTCTACATTATCATTATTTCATATAATTTGGCCCCTAAAACACTGCTGTTGATACTCCGTGGTTTAAGTCCGCAAGCGAACTATACAGACCGAGCGACCGCCGCTTGTCGGCGAAGTTAGTACCAACTTCAGCGGATAGAGGGGTATCGCGTGGTCAGCGCAACGAATCCCCATGGCCGTTAATCTCGGTCCTCTAGACCGGAGCCGCTATTTCCTTGAAATAGCTCCTTAGTTATCCTCACGAGGCTGAGTGGACACCGTTCCAGACCCACTACTTCTCAGGGAATCTAGAAGCGCCGGGAATCACAGAGGCGGGCCTGTTGTTGATACAGTGTCGTTAAATAACTTTCAAACCAACAAAAGGAGATACCTTACTCGACATTCCAGTTCTGCCTGCATTTGAGTGCAGCAGTGAGCACGCGTATATGGTGGCGTTCAGTTTCCCGGCCGATTCCGCGAACTCAGAGCGGAAGGTCGAGGCCGAATCTTTGCAACCTCCGCAAAATCGTGGCTTCACGCTGAAAGATTAGGGCAGACACATCATTCAGAGATGACATCCTAGCTCTGCGCACGAAGCAAACCGGAATTGCAAGCAGACACAAATAACCACTTTCATATTTTTTTTATATATATTTATTAGCAATCAGAATAAATACATTCTTTTAGCTAATTTGCTAATTTAAACACCGTCCTCGTGTGCTTATTGTGTCGTGATGAGGGCTCCTCCAATGAGAGATCCTCTAACCATCAAGTAGATCTGCGGGCCATAATTTCTTTAGCCTTCTTCGTTGTTGTTGTTCCAGTAGGGGCTGCAGTAATGTATTGCTATGGTGTCCTAGTTTATCGTGGTGTTTTATGCTTCTTTCTTGGATGACTTCTTTGACGAATGGTACATTGAGATCGTCATGTAGGGTCTGATTTGACACATACCAAGGTGCATTTGTGATCATCCGCAGTATTTTGGACTGTCTTCGTTGCATTATGGCTATGTTCGATTTACTGGCGCATCCCCATAGTTCGATTCCATAGGTCCAAATAGGCTTTATGATGGTCTTGTATAGAAGTACTTTACTATCTAGCGATGTGCTGGATTTACTTCCAATGATCCAATGTATGTCTTTTACTTTTAGGTCTACCTGTTTCCTTTTTTTGGTTATATGCTGCTTCCAAGTAAGCCTGGAATCCAGGTGTAGTCCAAGATACTTTACTGTTGATGATTGTGGAATTTCAGTATTATTTATGTGTACGGCTGGGCACTGCTCTTTTCTCATTGTGAAGGTGACCTGTACAGATTTGGTTTCATTAATGTGGATTCGCCACTTTTTTAGCCAACTTTCTACTTGGTCTAGATGACTTTGTAGTCTTTGCGAGGCAGTTGCTGGATCATCATGGCTGGCTAGAATGACCGTGTCATCAGCAAATGTCCCTGTTGTAGTGTAAGTAGTCGTTGGTAGATCTGTTGTGAATAGCACGTATAATATCGGGCCTAAAACGCTCCCTTGTGGGACTCCAGATTGGATGATGAAGTTGCTGGATACCTCCTCCTTAACTCGTGTTCGGAATTTTCGGTCAGTTAGATATGACTTGAGTAGTCTAAAGTATTTTATAGGAAGCACCTTTTTTATCTTGAATAGGAGTCCATCATGCCAAACCTTGTCAAAGGCTTGGCTTACGTCTATAAATATTGACGTGCAGTACTGTTTGTCTTCTAATGCTTGATTAATTTTATGGATGATTCTATGTGTTTGTTGTATTGTCGAGTGATGATTTCTAAATCCGAATTGGTGTGGAGGCATCCATTCTTCTGGACTTTCATATGCAAGTGCACTTGGTTCTTACGTGACATACGCATGCAACGCCTGAAGTCTGCACCACAATCTGTTATTTTCATAAACAATATAAATAGTTCGGAAGCAATCACATTTAACATGTTATCTGGGTTTCTTCATCACTTAATTTTATCTCCTATGCTGAATAAAAGCAGGTCACGGTAGCCGTGTGGTCTAAGGCATGTACTGTCTTCGTTCGCTCGGAAGCCTCGATCGTGGGATCGAATCCCAAACAAGGCATGGGTGTTTGGTGTATGTATGCGTTTATTCTGTGTTTGTGTTGTACTGTATCTAGGTAGAGGTCTTGCGACGAGCTGATCACCCGTCCAAGGAGTCCTACCGTCTGTAAACATGATCAATGAAACTAAGGTATCAGCCCTAGGCTCCAAAAGTGAGTGAGAAGAGGGGAAAAAATGCTGAATAAATTCAGTAGTTGTAGTCTCCTGTCAAATAAGTAAACCTCCTGGTATATTCTGGAACACCCACAGCAGACTGTTAAAAACGAATGGACTACTGCAACTGTTTTTGCATTCTCTGCATAAGGCGCACAGAACAAAACACACGTCGTCCCTATCGTTTCCCCTATGAAACTACAGAATGAGCTGCGACGAACTTCTGTATTTGGGGCGACACTTTGGCGAATATAATAATTTTGGTTCGTATGGGCACCACCTTTCTTTTACACAAAGCGCGAACTCAAATTCTTCAGTTTCCTCAAAAACTGTTCCTCGCGTAAAAAATTGTGACACAAAATCTTTGTGGGTCCATAACGTATATTTAAAAAAATTTCAATGCAGTCAATATATAAAGCAATACAGGAAAAACAATATTCAGAATTACTGGGTTTTTGGTCTTTGTCTATGGCACGGTGTTCTAAAAATTAGAGAACACAACGTTTCGGAAAGTGGATCTGTTTCCGTCCTCACGTGAGGGGGAGTGAAGACACCTTCTCAGTTGTGTCCTTTAGAAAGAGTTAACCCCGGTCACTAGTTCTTAGAAAACAGCACGATGGACAAAGTCCAAAAACCCAGTAATTCTAAGTATTATACAACATCGTCAGAACCCTTTAGAATCTAGAGGGAAAACAATTTCTAACTTTATGCAATGACGACTGTTGCATAATTAACTTCAAAAGAACTGATGCGACTTTACAATAAACGTACACAGAGGGGCCAATCAAGTATACAAAATCTCATACATCTACTGAAAAATATGTACGCCTACAGGCCTGTTATTTTTTCGTTTGCGTGTGGGTGCGCATGCGCGCGCGCCCGAACGTGAATGCGGAGCTATAATATTTGTCTGAGATGGTTAAGTGCTCGACTGGACCCAAATCTAACCGTATGAACGTTACATATACAGGACATCATGCATAACTAATTAAGGTAAGAGGCCGCGAAGGCCCATAGGTTTGTGAGACGTCGAGGCTCCCACATTTTCTCTAGGCAATCGGCTCACAGATGGCGGTAAGAACTATTATAATAAACAGCTGAAAATGTTCGACACCTCTGAGTAATGCGATTTGAGAAGGGCATACTTAAAGAAATCGAATGAAACTCCACGAGAAAAAGATATAACGCAAATGTTTCCAAAAATAAACAGCCAGGTCATAATATTCTGAACTGTTGCACACTTTCTTAGCAACTTCACATATCAAATGACTTCCTTCCATAATCAGTCTATTGCCGGGTAACAGATAAGACCTCTTACTTAAAAACCAAGGATATGATAGTGTTCGGCCTGGTCAGGGCTATCGTACAGCTTAAGCAGGTGGTGGAAGATAAACATAGACCAATGGTAGCATAACGATTAACAAGGGAAAGCCGTCCCCCCTTCCACCCTCAAATGAAGAAAACCTGCTCCAATGCCTCTTCGTCCACCTCGAAACTCACATCACGCCACCTGGGACGAGTCTCCGCGGAAAGAATCCAGCGCCTAAAGGCCTCAGCTATGGCATGATCATGTAACTCCATGTCTTGCATCATCATCATCATCATCATCAGTAATCTGCCAGACGACAGATCCACAGGTCCACAGTCTCTTCCAAAACAATTCCTCCACTTAATGCGATCTAGAGCTTTCTCCTTCAAATGACAGTATCCTCTTCTGTCCCCAAGGTCATCCAGCATCTTCTTACGTCTTCTTCATCGTCTTCTTGTCACTTCTATCCGCCCATCTATCTTTCCTTCGATAGCTTCTTTTAGAAGGCAGTTTCTGCGTAAAACATGACCAATCCAATTAGCCTTCCGTTTTCTTATTTCATGTAGGATATTCCTCTGCTCACTGACTCTAATTAACACTTCTTCATTTCTCACATAATCGGTCCNGTACACCTTCCATCATCTGTTAACAAGCTACCCAAATATTTAAAACATTTCACATTCTCCAGTTGTTTTTGGTCTATCTTTATTGTGACTGGGGTTGGTTGTCTCGAAATTTTCATTACTTTTGTTTTCTCCACATTCATTTCCATGCCATAGCACCTTCCAATTTCAATTAGTCTATCAATCATGCCCTGTAGCACAGTTTCTTCCTTAGCCATTAACACAAGGTCATCTGCATATTTCACAGTTTGAATAATTTGACCTCCTAATTTGAAGTCTCTGAGCCCATCCAGAGCTTCCTTGGTAAAGCATTCGCTGTACAAGTTGAACAAAACTGGTGATAAACAACATCCTTGTCGAACTCCTCTTCCAATCTGCACACTTCTTGTCTCCCCACTGTCCAGTCGTACTCTAACTTTCTGATCCATGTCTTGCACTGAACAAATTTTGTAAACTTCGCTCGACAGGTGAACAAATCTCTGCTAAATAATCACGAAGTGGTTTCTTCCAGCACAGAACAACGCCTTGATGTGTCCCCTATGAATGAAGAGAAATGTCTATAACAGGCTCGCCCCTGCCGGCCTACGTCTTAAAAGCAGACGATTGATCAAAATCGATTAAAGCAATAACAGACTAATATTGGTAAGAAATACTGCCAGCAGTATGCAAGCTCTCATGGTAGGGCCACAAAGTTACATCGTAACAAGTACCTGAAATTTAGCGTCTAACCCCACTAACTGCGACTATCCCAATACGTCACACCCATGCCCGGATGATTCAATTAGAGTCTAACTTTCATATTAGTTTAACCTCAGAACAGCGCAAATAAACATCAGTTCCGGTTAGTTGTTAATAAGGAACCGGGATATCTCAGTCGACACAGGGATTAGAAGACTTGCGCTGCAAGAGCTGCTTCTATCCTTCACGGCTTATGAAATTTTAATTTCGGGTTTCCGTTCGACAGCGGTCGCCAGTGGTACTAGGAACTTCAAATGCTGTACAAAGGTAAGTACAAACACACCTGCACTCTCTACACGAAATATTCATAGTAAGTCAACAATTACAAACATGGCGGCGGTGCAAAATCCTGTGGTTATATCCCGAACATTCAATGGAGACGACCTACATTACATAATTCCTGCCCAAAAGATGATATGATAATACTAATAACAACATTTCTCTTGCGCGTCGTTAGGCAACACGCCACGAAGAAGTATGGGGAAGTACAGGTACACCTCTACGTATTAATGTCTCAATTATAGCAATAATAATAATAATTAAATGCAACTTCTTTATTACAACCGTCACAACACAACTAATTTCAAGATCAGTGCTTAGTTTTGGCTCTGCTATATGTTTCGGCTATTAATAGCCATCATCAGGTAAATACATGGTTAACATATATGTATACACCATTGAACAGCAGTACTAGTAAAATTGGATACAATATTATTAATTATATAAAATACTTGACGTAGAAATACAATAAAATAGATTATATAAAACAAGAATAAAATTCTTCAATTGATGTTTTACATCATCGAGTCAGTCGTTGGTTTTTGTAATTTTGTTGCGTTCCCACGGACAAACTGGAATATCGAGTGACTTGATGATGTAAAGCATCAATTGAACAATTTTATTCTTGTTTTATACTATACCTTTTGTTTCATATAATCTAATTTATTGTATTTTTACGTCAAGTATTTTATATAA
>NW_019731223.1:1962054-2010217 GCF_002891405.2 Cryptotermes secundus | reverse complement strand
TCGCATGGAAAAATGGCGACGGAAGTAGATAAAGAACTTACATGGCAAGATAATTCACTTTGGAGACTCGAACAGTAGAGGGTGCCTGATACCTCCTCGACAACCTAGTATCCGGATACGAATTGAACAATTTTCCAGCAACGGGTTTACAGAAATTGGCAACAAAATGGTAATTCTGTATCAATATCTCAGAGGTATAATGAACTTTTTTTTTTCAATATCTGGATGCTACGGCGTTCAGTCACCGAATGTGGGCGGAGAAATATGGCGAATGCTGAAATTCTGCGTCCAATCGCACGAATAAAAACGGCGACGGAAGCAGGTAAACTTAGCTGGCAAGATGATTAACTTTGGAGACTCGAACACTGTAGGGGGCGCCTGATACCTGCTCGACTATCCTAGTGCCCGTATACAAATTCAACAATTTTCGAGAAACAGGTATAGGAAAACATGTTTACAGGAATTGGCGACAAAATGAAAATTCTGGACCAGGGTATCAGCATCGTGGAAGGGGTATAATTCACTTTTAATTTCTTAAACTTTGGATGCTACGCTTCCACTCACGAGATAGGGGCGGAACAAAATGGCGAATGCTGGAATCCTACGTCCAATCGCATGATCAAGTGGCGACGGAAGTATGTAAACAACTTACTTGGCCAGATGAGCCATATTGACCACTAGAGAGCGGCTGATACCTGGAGTGTCCTGGATCTCGCATATAAATTAAATATTTCGAAGGGCAGGTTTAAGGCAATTGCAAACAAGACTGATACTTTGTATCCGGGTATTAGGATCACAAAAGAGGTCGAATGTGCTTTCAATATTTTGATATCGCCATTTTGTTGCTAATAAAAGTATAGTTTTGTTCCCTCATCAGTTATTCATTTGACGCTGCAACGTTCAATCGCGCGATGAGAGCGCAAACAAAATGGTATTAGGTTTCCAATCGATTCTGTGGGCGGCTGATACGTCCTCCACTGTCATAGTACCTGGATACCGATTCAACTTCAGGAATAAACTGGACGATTCTATATCCGTATATAGGCGAGGTATGTGTACGGCACCTTTAAAATTTTGAAAATGTTTTCAAACGGAACCGAAAGTCTAACCTTAGCTGGTAAGATGTGCTAAATTCCCTTCTCAACTGCCATAACCAAATACTAATTAAACGTTTAAAAGTTGTCAACGTAACTTCGTGGGGAAAATAGCGATTTCGTAAGCAGGTACAGTATCGCCATAAATGTATACTGAAAGTTTAAAATTTTGTTCAGTATTATAATACCGGACAGTTGGTTCAAAGAATTTGACTGACAAGATGTGCTACTCCATCAACTTCTACAATGTATGAGTGACTTTTATACTTACAAGCAAGCTGCATCTCTCCTTCATACATTACCTTTCTTGTTATTTCAAATTCAAAGTGATCCAGATACAGGCTGAGAAATGGATTCACAAAACATTGGATATAGAATGTGTCACATATAAGATCAAACGTTCCAATTAATCACTAGAACAAGTCTAGGTAACATAATATGAAATATACATAACAGAACATAAATATGATTACAAACTGAATAAAAAACGAAAAACGTATTAATCATTTATACAATAAATAAATACTGTGTTAGTGCCCCCCCTCACTTATGGACTGATGCCTAACCAATTCATGAAAGGTTATTCTAGTTTCTAGAATACCGAACGTTGGACAAAGTCCATAAACCAACACCTCTGTTATACACCGTCATCAGAACCCTTTATGATGAAGAATCATATTTAGATAATGGATCAAAATATATTCATACACTATTTCAGATGCAAAAGGCTAGACACCATCATCACTGTGCATGTATGCCACAGTTATAGGCACCGGTACTGTTTACTGGAGAGAGATGAGTATTCATCCATAATGGTGGACAACAGCATACAGAGAAGTATTTTCACCTGCAGAGCCAATCTTTGAAAATACAAGTTTATGATGGATGCATCGGTCAATCAGTAACAAAAGCATCTACCGCTTTTTATCATTGTTTCTGTGATTTCATTTTGAATACAAATAAGCAGGACATACTTCTTTCTTCAACACTGTAAATCCATTTGCTGGAGAAAGGCAGCATCTTTTTATTATTCTCAGTATATTTTAACTTATACCTTAAATTAGAAAATAAACTGAAAAGCTTTTAGGTATCAAAGCAAGAAATCACAAATCACTGCCTAGAACAAAACAGCCAATCAACGTCATTAGAAGTTCTCAACAGGAAACACAGCAGACATATTTCTGAAGAAGTTTAATGAATTTTCCTATCAGTCCCTAATATGACGTTACTGTTCCATTTCTGTTCTAATTTCCACACAGATACTATTTTGTTCATTCATTCATTCATTTATTTATTTATTAGTCCACCAATATATCCATAAGGATTAAAATTCCAGCGGATGTAGTTACAGTCATCAAATTTATGCAAATAGCTGTGCAACAGTGCACTCGTCAACAACATACATAATAAATTGTATAACATGCAAATAAAACAAATATAAAAACATACTAACAAACCAGAAAAGTTATAAAAGAAACAAGTACAATTCAGTATTTATGCTTAGAAGTAAATATACAATGATAATACACTTTGCAAAGATACATGATCAACTGTGCAATAGGGCACTTGTCTAAATGTATTAAAAAAATATATAGATTGATTTTATGCTAGAAACAAATTACAACAGTGTACTCCATGTGGCACTTGTCCAACAGAGACAGGTACAGGTAAACATACCAAAAACTTGAAAGAACTAAGAAAGGTACGTAAACTTCAACATCTATGTTTTGAGAGTTTCATAATTAAAATACTCTTTCAGTGAGTAGTAAGAACTAGCATACAAGAATCTCTTTAAGGCTGCCTCAAAAGATTTTTGATCATTAGATAATTCTTTGAGTTTCACAGGCAAGTGATTAAAGATCTTTATGCCTGAGTAATAAGCTCCCCTTTGAACTTTAGTCATAGAAACACTTGGGGGAAATAAATTGTTGTTTTGTCTAGTACCGATACTATTAATTTCAGAATTCCTTAAGAACATGTGTCTATTATTTACAATGTATTGCATCAGGGAATACACGTATTGAGAACACAAAGGTAAGATTTTTATTTTCCGGAATGAATCCCTGCACGATTCTCTTTTCTTCAAGCCCTTCATTATTCTTATTACCCTTTTTTGTATCCTAAAATTTTTATACTATATGGAGAATTACCGCAAAAATAATACCATAAGTCATGATGGAGTGTATGTAAGCAAAGTAAAGCATCCTCAGACTGCTGTAGGAGAAGATGGGTTTAACTGCCCTCATTATAAAGCATGCTGAACTTAGTTTAGTAATGAGATAATCAATATGAGTTTTCCAAGTTAATTTGTTACCAATATATAAACCCCAAAATTTAATGCAGTTAGAACTGACTACTTGTTTATGCCTGAAACTAATGTAGTTGTCTAATTCGTCATGGTTCATTATTGTAAACTGCAAATGGTAAGTTTTTTTTTAAGTTTAGAGTTAACAAGTTAGATTTAAACTATTTATTAACATCGCGGAATGTTTTATTCATAATTGAGTTGTAGCCGTTGGGTTCAGGATTAGTTACAATTATGCTTGTATCATCGGCATATAAAAAGATGTTAGCCTCTTTAATGGAAACTTTGGTTATATCATTTATGTACAGAAGAAAAAAAAAAAGCGGTCCAAGGATAGAACATTGCGTCACACCAAATTTTACCTCTGCCCACCTGGACGAAGAGCAGTTAACAGAATCATTAGTGTCTAGGTTTACTCTGATATCTTCCAGTAAGATAGGACTTAATTAAAGCACCAAATTTCCCAGTAATTCCATAAAACTCTGCCTTTTTTATTAGTATATCATGACTAACGCAGTCAAATGCTTTTTGTATGTCACAAAATATTCCACCAGTTGAATGTCTATTATTCATGGATTTTAAAATTTCATCTATTAGTTTAAAGGATGTTTTTTCTGTAGATAAATTAGGCCAAAAGCCAAACTGATTATCATCTAATATGTTATTGTGGCTTATATGATCATACAATCTTTGTATATCAGCCTTTCAAATATTTTAGAAAATGATGATAATAAGGATATAGGCCTATAGTTAGTTGGTTCATATTTATCACCAGCTTTAAAAATTGGCTTGATCACAGCATACTTCAATCTAACAGGAAAGATTCCCTGAGCCAAGGATTCATTACAAATATAGGTGAGAGGTGAAATAATATATGGCATACTTGTTTTTAATATTTTTATAGAGATTTCATCATATCCGCAAGAAGATTTAGTCTTTAAAGATTTAATTATTTTCCTAATCTCAGCAGTTGAGGTGTAATGCCATCTGATATTTTCAAAAGAAGAGTTGTAATTACGATCCAAATAATATAATGGGTCAATGTTACTCCAAGGTTCATTATTATCCTTATTTGAATCTTTTATAATTGTTTGTGCAATTGAAGAGAAATATTAATTGAAAACATTGGCAATGCTCCCCTTATCCTTTATTACTATATTGTTAACTTTTAATGCTTGGGGTTCCTTGTTATGATTTTCATATCTGGTTTCTCTTTTGATAATTGACAAAGTGGTTTTTTATTTTATTTGTTGATTTTAGAAGAGTGTTATCATAATGTAACTTCTTTGCTTCTCTGATAACTGTGGCAAGTATTTTATAATATCGTCTATAGTACGCCTTGAGATTCGGATCATCATCCTGTCTGAGTTTGAGATAAAGTTCCCTTTTTCTCTTGCAAGAGATTCTTATTCCACAAGTTATGATTCGGTTTTGGGCTAATTCTTTTCTTAGTAAAACAAGCATAAAATATTCTTAAGTATATGTTAAGAAATGCACTGATATGCTATTAATGTCATCATTGACGAACACATCATCCCATCGTTCATAACTTAACAACTCTTGGAATTTAGATATATTGTAATTGTTATAAATCCTGAAGTACTGAGGACTGCAGACTGGTCCAAGTGACATTATATTGTAACGTGTTGACGTTACCGATCCCACTTCTGACACCAGTGTAACGTGTTTCGTTACTGAAGACGCCATAGAGATGGTTAATTGGTTTATTTAACAATCTACAAATAACGGCTACAATTACTTATCTCACAGTTGCGGGGTTTCACACTTTATAACCCTAATCGCATTAATCTGTCGACACTGTTGCGGAGTTTCACGATTTATAACCCTATGCGCAAATCAGTTCACTCTGTGTTCAGTAGTATACACGTTGACAGTAGGGGAGCTTTGTATCACTGTATCACATGCTCCCGATTACACAATCACTCACACGTCCGGTTCTTCTTTCCGCGACGGCTGCTATACTCCAACTATAGTCCGCTGACTGGAGAACTGTTGATAACACACTCTCGTAGGCTTGCTCGGGACTATCTTCGGCGATGGCCACGTTATAACTCGACGGCTGTCACAGTACAACTGAAGTCGCCGACTGCTACAGTAGAACTCGCTGGTAGCCACATTAGAACTGACTGGTACCAGCTGTGCAGCTCACTTATATAGCTGCAGTGCTTGCCGGTTGCGTAATGAGTGCCACGTCATCCTGTTACTTCACCGCTGTTGACTCGCCTTGCATAGTTACCAGGTTGCGGGGGCTCGGCTATCTTCGGCTCCGCTCGTGACGTCACCGCGCATAGCGGCCAGGATGCGGGGTGATTACTCGCCTATTACGCGAGCGTTACGTTACCGCTGAGGGGTGGGAGGGGAGCGCTGACTCACCCACTGCATCACTGCTGGTGTGGGGGGGGGCTCGGCTTTGCGCAACATGTCACAATATCGCAAACCGAAATCATTTGGGCATCATGATCTGACAGCCTGTTAATTATAGGATTAATAGTATATGTTCTAGTCTTATGGATATATATATATTGTCAATTGCAGTTCTAGAATTCTTGACAATTCATGTGGGGAAGTTAACTGTTCCTATTAAATTGTATGTACTTAAAAGTGTGTTGAGCTGTAGACGTCTATCACATTTTTCTAAATAATTTATATTCACATTGCCACAGATAATGAAATCTAATTTATTATTATAGTGTAAAGTCAAGCTATTATCCAGTTTCTGCAAGAATATGTCAAAATTCCCTGTGGGTGACCTATAGACAGTTATCACAATTATCTTGATATTGGTTAAAGTTAGTTCACAAGCACAAACTTCAATGTCCTTGTAAGTTTTGAGGTTTTCACGGCGATGACAATGAAGAAAGTCGTCTTCTGGGTTTAGGCACCGTGTATTCTTCGTTTCGGCCAACGTTTCGGAGGAACGTAGCGCCTCCATCTTCAGAGCAGTTGAATGTCTTGGAATGCGGAGAGCAGTAGCTGTAGTGATAGGATGTGAAAGTCGCTGCTTATATATGAAGTAGGCAGGGGGGTGGCTGGTTAGGGAGAACGGACCAATGGGAGCAGTGGGGAGCGATTAAGACCATATATGGTGTTGTGCTGACTAAGGGTGGGGGGAACGGCCAGTGAATCCAGGAACCTTGAGGTCAATAGCACCAGGAAGTGCGGTAGACAAGAAGAACCGGTAGGTTGGGGACATGCTATTGACGTCAATGACATGACGAAGAACTGGTGTGGCTAGTTGGATTCTCTGAGGGACTTTCACATCCTATCACTACAGCTACTGCTCTCCGCATTCCAAGACATTCAACTGCTCTGAAGATGGAGGCGCTACGTTCCTCCGAAATGTCGGCCGAAACGAAGAATACACAGTGCCTAAACCCAGAAGACGACTTTCTTCATTCAATGTCCTTCTCTACACAATACTTTTCAATCAATACATTGTTAAATTTAATCAAATTATGAATAAATATGCATACACCTCCATTTTTATAGATTGTTCTACAGTATCTGGCACCCAATCATAATTATCTATTAATATATTATTTAATTCATATTCTTTT
This sequence comes from Cryptotermes secundus, assembly GCF_002891405.2. NCBI lineage: Eukaryota > Metazoa > Arthropoda > Insecta > Blattodea > Kalotermitidae > Cryptotermes > Cryptotermes secundus. Next base: position 2,003,240 of record NW_019731223.1, on the reverse strand, counting down.
AGGTGGTGTTCAGTCAGACATATTATATGGGGAGGATCAAATAGTAAGGAGCATAATAGCCCTTGTGTTTTGCCAACTAGTCCTCTTATATTTTGATGGCAAACCTTTAAGAGATTACTTGCATTAACTGTCACAAATTGACTTTTTTTTTTTTTTTACAAATTTTGAAATATTAATATTGGGGTTAGTGCTTATCTCATTTTGTACCTTGTTACAAGTTTTAGTCACATTCTTAAAAGGTCTACACAAAGAGGCTGGAAATCTATTTATAGTGAGTTCCTGTTTCAATCCTCTCATAAAAAATCTGAAGTTCTAGTTACTGTTTTTTCCTAGTACGTTTATCAACAATATTAACAGTACTGGCATCTGATACTAGTGATACACAAATTGAATCAATTTCCATTACGTCATTGTTATGCTCAACTTTCCAGTCTAATTTAACAGGTGCTGTTGCTACCTTATTAATCGATGTACAGACACATTTCACAATTTGTTTGGTCATATTTGATTTACCTACGCCATTTAAATGCATTCCATGCTTAGTAAAATATTTCCTGGGCCAATCAGCCGAGATTAAAGTCACACATTAAAAAGATTTAAGCATTTTTCAAGTTTCTTATTGAATAATGAAACTTCCCTGTTTACGCATGATGACTTAGGCAAGACATAGGGCACATTAACTACAATGATGTTAGTATGTAGATTATTCATGACAAACTGAAGTATATTCTTCACTCCAGCTGCAGCTTTATTACTACTACCATCATTTGAGCCATACCATAGCACAATAAAGACCTTACTAGTAAACTTGATAGCCTCTCCTGCTGCCATATTCTTTAGGATACTAGACACCAGATTTCATTAAGCCATTAACTTCAAAATTTGAAGGTAATTGATTTTTTTATCCTTTCTGAACATCCTCCTCCATGGCTGTCACTCAGCAGTATGATTTTGTGATCTTTATGCTGATTATTTAGCACGTTAGATCTCACAATTAATTTCTCCTTCTTAGGTATCGAATTGCTCGTCGTTAGCACTTGACCATTAATGACTATACGAATGCTATATAATGGTAAACCTCTGATTTGATAATCACATTTTACTCTGTCTGTAGCTGTATCTGACCGATTAATTGAGAAATTAACTAGCTTAATTTCTCCTCCTTAGGTATCGAATTGCTCGTCGTTAGCACTTGACCATTAATGACTATAGGAATGCTATATAATGGTAAACCTGTGGTTTGATAATCACATTTTACTCTGCCTGTAGCTGTATCTGACCGATTAACTGAGAAATTAACTAGCGAGGTAGTTTTAGGATTGACTGACTTTTTAGATGATTCCACATTTGCTCTTGAACTACTGCTGTTCACTTGAAATCTTATACCGCTGACCACATTCAAAACTTCGTCGGTGTTAGTCGTATTAATTAATTCACTTTCAAACTCGAGCAATTTAAAAGTATTACTGAGGGAACTGCTCGGATAGACTTTTTTCACATCCTTACGCTTCGCGATAACACTTTTAATAGCTCTACCTTCCTGGCTAGCCATTTTCGATTCTTCATTATCCTTTTGTAACAGTTCAATTATTTTTTGTAATGATTTCATTTGTAGAAGAGCATCATCCAATTGTCTTTTCAATTGAACACAATTAGCACACGCCACATCATTCTTTATGTCAGTATTTAATAAAAAAGGATGAGCCTGCACTGCAGCCCCTACCTCCGCATCCGCCATATTGGCTCCTGTGCGATCCTGTACATCCTGTACGTCTTGCAGCACGCTGTCGCCTTTGTTCAATCTCTCTTCACTTAACCACATAATATACTTCTCATTCCAAAAGAATATAGTCTATAAATTCTGTTATTGTAAAATCGGTGATTATCACGAGCTAACCTGCCTGCAGATGTTAAGAATGATGATGACTGATGTAGGATGGCTACTATCCATTGCCGCCTGACTTGATTTGCTACCTCTGTGGTAGTGCTAAAATTTTACGTAAGTTGCTTTTATTATCTCATGAGCCGGTTTAGCTCAGTGGGTTTGTCGACTGCCTACGGGCTGGGCGGCCGAAGGGTCAGAATTTTCTCTTGTCCATATCGTCCAGACCGGCTCTGGGGCCATACGACCCCCTATCCAATGGCTAGCGGAGGCTCTTTCCTCGGTGGTAAAGCGGCAGAGGCGTGAAGCTTACCACTCACCTCCAGCTTGTGCCGAAGTCAAGAAAATGTGGATCTATAAAACTACTACCGCACGTGCCTTGAAGGTATAGTTTTTCTCTTCTTAATGGTAAATACAAATATTGCTGAGACAAAATGTTTTTTTGGTAGTGAGTATATTGTCACGTGTTGGGTATGTCACGCGACAAATAACTTTACATGGGTCTCAGATATAGCGAATCTTTATTGGATACTCACACGCTTTACAATTATTATCACTTGCAGTATCACAATTACTGCTTCCGCTGTATCTCAGCCAATACTAGACTGCTTTAGGAAGACTGACTCCTTACCACCGAAGTGCATTATTCTGGTTCAACAATCCACTGCTTAGGAAGTGCAGTATTTCCCGTTATTACTCAGTGACAATTCATGACTACGATTTGTCGCTGTGGGAATTCCACAGTTTCCACCAATTTTTTGCCGTGGAAGTGTCTGTTCCAATTGTAGCGGTTGTCGCAGTGATGGACGTAAGGTAACGCGTCACAATATTGTTAAAACAGAAGTATGTGCTATAGACACAACTCATTTTGCTGATCATATTTGTTCTTTGACATATCATGCTAGATACAACTGCTACAAATATATCCTCTGGTTCTGAATTACAATAAAGCCATTAAGCGAACAACAGTTCTCATAAAAAGAAAGAAAGAAGCAACTATTAATTTTACCCCAAGGTAAACTTGGGTGTCTTATAATTGAGTACAGACTATATGGTATTACATTCAGTTCAAAGGAGAACATTTTCTGCCCATTAATTCATATTTGTTTCCAATTTTGACAACAACTCTTGAGTTCTTTCAATTATCCTGAAGTTATGATGCATTATGTTATCAAGAAATTTTACTCTGCTAAAAAAATAAAATCACTTGCGACATTAGCAGCAGCCACAGTCAGCCATATATTCCATGTCTGACACAACAAAGATTTTTATGTTTAACATCTAAGATCATAATAGTGGCTAGTTTTGCCAGAAACTGCATTATGTGAAAGAACATTGAACTATACTTTCTAACAAATGATAAAGATTCACAACTCACAACATGACACAACTGAGTTTGCTACACAAGGAAAAAATGTTCTTTCTTATATAGTACCATGAGCAAATTGTGATATAAATAATTAAGAATACTTAAAAAGTTCATTATGCCCTTTTCAAAGAAGGTATTTCACTCTGTAGAGGGCTTGGCAAGGAATTATGCTGCTATGGTGTCTGGAACATCTANAAAAGAACCAAATCATATAAAGGGCATACAGGCAGAGTCCTGTCACCAATTTTACATCGATACCAGTTTTGTACTGATAATTCAGAAATGAATCCCACAAATAATGTTATACAAAAAAGAAACACATAAAATGTTTTCTAGTCATTAAACATATGTAACTTTTAACCATTACACATTCTTGAAAATTCTGCGGCCTGCTGTTTCACACCAATGTATAGGACACGTATACAAATACATAATTTACTATTCATTTACACAGCCTTGGCATGACAACGGGTCAGCTATGCGATGCTATATTCTCATCTCTCTACAGAGAGACATCAATAGCAAGACATTTCTAAAGCTAATGGTTTAAAATCTTCACCTTAAAACTTCATCATTAAATAATTTACATGGACAACAGACAATTTGCCACAAAATACAAGATTAAACAGGATGATCCTTCAAAGGCATATTTAATATAAAAAAAACCTTTCCAGACAATGAAGTAAAATATACACAAAATATAAACAGAGATTATCAAATTCATCACTTTGTCCCACTCCCAATGGAGTATGTGCTTAATATTGAGAAAGCTGAGAATTCTGTTTTACAAAATGCGCTTAAAAATTATATTACACCAACAAAAGTAACTACATGAAAAATCATTTTTAAAATATTTAAAATGATCATTATGTAACAAATTACCTGTTTAAATCATTATCATCACCAAAAAATATAATGAATGCTGTATTAATTTTCAGATACATCATATACAGTTTAATACCTTGTATTACAGAGCTCATTTTACAACAAATCAATTTACTGTGAATATTTATGTTCAATTAAAATTATTTAAGCTGATTGAAGGACATAAGAAATTCTTCTCAACTGTGTGCAGCTCTCATTCAATTGACTGGTAACATAGACCCCCTATGCAGCAAGTCTCAGTGAAATATGCTTTCAACTCTGGACATATCTTCGTGGAACACCACTCAGTGTGAGCCCTGTTTTCATAATAAGACATGGTTTCACTGGAGCAAGGCACAGTAGATGCACTGGAATAATACTACACCCAAACAATCTATGCATATCAGCAAGAAAACAAATTTTTTTGTTTGTCAATTAGCTGGTTGGGGAGAGAAACAATCTGCCACAATGACAAATGTCTGGTCTTGACTACAACAATTCATATTCTGAATTTGTAAAGCAGTCTGAAATGTCCTTACATAGCACTTGCAAATCAGGAGCAAGTTGTTCTCCACTAGCGAGCTGGATGGGATGCATACACAGCCAAAGGAACTTCTGCTGTGCCTCTATTTTTATGAAATGTTGATATAACCAAATACTAATTAAAAGAGTGACAATTTTATATCCAAACACTATTTACAATATTTGTATGCTGTTTGTGGCAGCATATCAACATTAAAATTCTCAACTTCTGAATAAACATTTATACAATTGTGTTAACAACAGGCATACACATTATAAATACATGTTACTCCTTGCTCGAGCCCACCCGATATAATTCCCTCTTCTCTTGAGCAGAACTTTTTCCTGTTTCTGAATGAGAGCTGCTTGACTCATCAACAACCTTGGGTTTTACTTCTTTTTCAGGAATAGCTGATTTGCTATTCTTACCTTCTGTTTTATTACATGAAGAATCACTACAGTCCTTTCGGTGTGTTCTTGTATCAGACTTGGTGCTTGATATGAATTTCTCCTCAGAAACTTTAATTGCTTTAAAATCACTGGTTTTTCCTTTTTGTGTATTCAAGTCACACTTATTCTCAGTCCTGCTCTTTCTCAAACTACTTTCTATGTTTTTAACTAAACCAAAGTTTATGTTGTTGCTTTCTTGGTCTTTTACAACAGATTTCTCAGTACTTGACGGTGCTTCCGTAACAAGAGGGTTCATTGCTATGGCTTCCTCCTTTGATCCTGTGGGTGAGTCTTTTTCCTCAGCGATGCGAGGAAGATGTTGAGAGGTCCTATCACATGGCACTATCACACCAACATTCACAGATCCCGTGGGTAAGGAGGTCCTATGTTCCAATTTCATAAATTCACTGTTACTTATATGCTGGTCTTCATCTAATGAACTTCCAATCATAGTTACAAAATTAGACTCTGCAGTTATTTTCTTATCCTTATGATCTGAACGCTGATGTAGATCTGTGTAATTGAGGGACTTTTCCATAGGCATGTCCCTGGCAGGCCGAGCCAATAAAGGATGTTCAGGTGGTTTTGAGGTAATCACCTGAGCATTTGAACTTACATATTCGGTCACTGTAGGTCTTGAAGGTACTGGTGGGGACTGGGATGTGATAGTGACCCTGGGTGCACTTGAGATGGTTACCTTAAGAGCAGGATTGCACAAAGGTGAAATGGAAGATGGCGCTGGCTTACTTTTGCTCTCAGCACTACGAGGATGGAGACGGTCAGGCGAGAGGGCACGCCGAAGCAGAGGAGAACCTGGCTCAGCACTTTTTGGTCTTCCAAATCCTTTTTTGTTTCCAGAGCCTGGTGTTGATAATGAAGTTCCTGGGCTATATGATTGTGTGGTATTGGAACTACCAGGATGGTGACCTGTTGGGAATGCCAGTGGACTAGGGGAACGTGTTGGAGATGATGGAAGTGGAGATGGAGAAGGAGTTCTTGCTAATGGTGACAACGGTATGTGTCCCACAGATTTCCGGCGATTTGGAGAATGAATGCTTTTGGCTGCTGTGTGAAGTTTATGTTTAAGTCCATGTAATGTTGAAGGTCTCTGATAATGTACTGTTGCACCAGATGGAACTCCTGCTGGACTGTTGGGTGCTGAGGAGCTTGGGGAGCTTGACTGGGAAGAATTGACCGGAGAGTGAGATGATTCTGGAGAGGAAAAGGTAATGCGGTTTGTTGGGGGTGATCGCAAGGTTTTACTGTGTGTTGGAGATCCAGGAAGATCCTGAGAGGACAGTGTTCGTGGTAATGGCTGGAAACTTCTTGTGGGAGTTACTAAGGGTGGTGAAGATGTGCTGGCTGCAATCTGAAATCAATTGAAAGTACACCCATCAGAAAACACTGATATGTGTGGTTGACGTTCCTAATTTTTTAAAAACAGGGTAGTTTCTAGCATAATACAGATTACATGTTTGTTGCTATAGCTTAGTGGAAATACTGTGATGATGAAAGAATTTGCTTTAGAATAATACACAACTGGAAACAAAATATATGTTGAACATGATCTGTAAAGATATTTATATGAATTATCCATGACCCTTAACCTTCACATTCACATGGCAACATTTCTTTGTCACTGTTATGCCCTTACGGCATAATGAAGGGAGATTTGAAACTTCAGAACTCCAAGGCATCCACTAGCATAATCGCACTGAAGAAAGCTGGTAAACAAACACAGCTTGTCCAGTGTGTCACAAAACTCTTTTGTAAACACTGAACCAGCAGTTGCAACAAACATAGTAAAATCCTACTGTTATTGTAAAGTATTAAGAAAAGCTGACGAGCAGAAGTCATGTCAACTATAAAATACCCTACATCAGAGATATGCAAGAGCCATTCGATAGACAATTTTAGGAGGTGGTATTGGGCACTATGCCTGTGGCCACCTCGATATTATTGGTGAAAGTTTACATGGAAGATGCTGCACTCATCCTAATGGTTAGTCAAGGCACCCCACAGAAAGACTACAGCAAAACCATGGGACAGGCAAAGCAGCTTCAGTAGTCTTACTGAGTAGTGTATCCACATTGTGTAATCAGATAGCCAGAGAGTATGAATAGGGTCCAACCTAGGATCTGTAGGGCAAATATGCTGGAATTAACAAGTTCAATATACTTCAACACATACTTGTAAATATTGTAAGATATTAATAATAATGTAAATAGACATTGTTTTTCGAGTACCAGGCATTTTTTTAATTTTTTTTTATTGCTAGTGGGGTGGGACTAAGTCCCTTGTATTGCAGCTACTTCTGGCCTATTGTACCAGCCCCAGATGATAGGTGAGGATGATTGTGGAGCAATTGGTGGAATGAAGATTGGCAGGGGAAACCGAAGTACTCGGAGGAAACCTGCCCCAGCGCCACTTTGTCCACCACAAATCTCACTTAACCAGACACAGGATCGAGCCTGGTCTCCCGTGGTGGGAAGCCAGTGACTAACCGCTTGAGCTATGGCACGGCCTAGTACCAGGCATAGTATACAGACTGCTCAGAGCTATATACATAATCCAATCCAAGAGACTCAGACACTATATATTCTATTAAGGAGAAATACTGCATCATGTAACACCAGTGTTCATTTCATAATAATGGTTCATGTGCTGGGTATCTTACAATTTTATATGCAATGCATTATTTCACTACAGATCTTACATATCATGTATCATCCCCACTGCAAATACAACTGTTATTTATTCAAATGCAGCAGTGAAATTCATTACATAGGGTATCATGCAAACACCCTACACTTATAACAAATCAAGGCAGAGGGAAGAGGAAAAAATGTGTATATAAAACAATTAAGAGTAAAAACACTGAGCAATGCAACAATAAATGTGTGAGAAGTACAATAAATTAGTTAATTGGGCATTCTGACCCTGAAATTTCAGATTACATGTTAGGTTTCTACTACAAGGTGCCTCCCCACTTAAAAAACAACAGGTACAGAAAAACATTATTCCCATGCAAACACAGTATATTTACATACAATATCTGATATACATATACCATAATTTTAGAAAAATGTTAGTATGAACTTTCCGATATACTAGAAGTACATCTTAGCATTCAAAATATAGATTTTTAATATACCTTCCACAACTGTTCAAATTTTGAGATATTTCACATAACTGTATCCTGACATACAAGCACTTTAAATATAATTTCTTAATTCCAGTAAAACCAGGGCTATCCAGCATCAAAGCACCTTGAATTATCATCCAAACAGCAATAGTGTAAAAGAAAATTTACCATTTTCATAGAGTTACTCAGAAGCAAATTTGCAATGCTTGTATGTTCCACAGTTCTCCCAGCTGCCACTAGAACCTATCAACATCTCTCATGCAGGTGCCATTACAATTGTGGCAAGATGAATGTGTGATTACATTATACGTGTACTAACAGTATAGGTATCTGAAATTTCCTTCATTAATTTGCTATGTCACCTAGGACAATTCTTATGTAAGAACTGAAGTGAAAATTTGTTTGGTTTTGTACTGGGTTTATGGCAGACTGGTTGTGGACCCCACCAAGCCTCCTAGACAACAGGCACCAGGAGCTCTTTGCCCAGGAGGTAAAGCACCAAGGCATGAAGCTGACCACTCGCCTCAATCCAGTGCCAAGGTTAAGAATGTCTGAAAATATACTTCCACTCCAATGGAATAACTTTGGCCCTTACTGGGTTTCTGCACTAATTTTTCTCATACAATTGGTACACAGCATTCTAAGGAACTTTACTATATACAGTATTAGAATGGAGACTTTCTTCTTTTGTATAACTGTATCATATAATATCCACTTACTATTTGTTACTGAGAAGTTGGGACCTGGTGAGGTAAAAATATATGACAAGTCAGGTAAGAGTGGGCTAAATAAGTGAGACACGTAAAAAAGTTGTAAAACAGAAAATATGGAAAAGCACAAACTTCCATTCACAAAATACACTTCATTAGTTAGGAGCACACAGTTTACTTAATGTTTCATAAGGTTTCCCAATAAAAGGAAAACAATACTGACATTTAAGAAGCTTGAAGATGATAATATTATTTAAAATAAAGTCCAGAAACTAAAAAATAATATAGGTACAGACAGAATGAAACTAATGACAAATATACGAATGTTACCACATGAGAGCAGTGTTAGATAAAACAGTACATCAGCTCTCAATACTTGTTGATGGTGTATAAACGAAATAGTTAATCATATAATAACTGTTACATACATCTCCACTGTAGTTGTTAGGAACTTCACTGCCTTAAGAAAGCATTCTCTTGGGCAGTCAGGTACAGCTACAAAGATGACAATCAGTTAACAATGTAATGCATTAATATTTTCAACTTGCTTAGTGTCCTCTTGCCCCTTGACCACAGCTGTCGCATTAGGTCTCTTTCTTGTACCCCATCGGTGAATGCATGGTCCACTTCTCTACTGATGTGTTGTTCAGTTAAAATGACATAGGCACGGTTGGACAAGTGGTATATGGTGGCAGCAAAATTCGTGCTGAGATTCCCTGGAATGCTGGACCCTCCTCTTCAGCTGAGGCTGGAATGCTTCTGCAAGGTGGTGGTCACCATAGTGATTCTCAAGCATTGCAGTTATCTGTTCATAAGTCACCCCAGTGGGGATGCCACACAGATTGTGTGCAGTAGGGTTCATTCAAGGCAGCTATCAAATATGTGGCTTTGTTGCTAGGTGTCCAGCCTTTATGTTCCACCATGGTCTTGAACTGGCGTTGAAACACGGCCCATGAAGTCGGTCCATCAAATTTGGAGGTCGGTGCCATGCTTACACTGGTCCCATTCTGTGGTAAGACCTGTGCTTGGTCCAGACTTCAACAGCAGAATATTTGCTAACTCGCAATCACCCTGGGCTAGTGCCACTCCCATCTTACAAGTTCACTCTTCTGCCACATTATTATTACTGCCCCCATGATGTCTAAATGGGAGCCAATGAATGCTGGGCATATGAAGATTCATGCAATGTGATCAACTGGTTCAAAAGATGAAACAGGCACACAAGGATGCACAGACAGACAGATATACACACACACATACACACAGCATAATGATAACGCAAGTCTACTTTTCCTTGAGAGGAAAATAAAGTAAAAAAGAAAGGGCTCTCTAAACAATTATAATGCATAATTTGTTAAAAATGCTATTCGAGATCTAAAAATTGGTAGTATGCATTAATAAACAGAATATAGACACACCTATACCCAAACAACAGACACACACTCACATGCATGCACAAGTTTAACACCTGTTGAAACAATAGGAAGTCTTATAATATGTTATACAAGCTTTCATACTATTACCTTTCCTCCATTTCTACTGTATTATTTTCCCAGCCTTTATGTTATTGAGTGATTCACCAAGGCCTACGTTTAATGCCATCTCCCACGAATAACATACACAAATAATCAATCTTAAACCATCTCTTTGCATCGCATACTACAATTCACATGTACATATTAAAATATTATGAATACATACAGACTAGACATGACATATTGAAATAAAAAACTGCTTGCTTGTTTGTGACCTACACAATGCAATGTGTCAACACTTGACAATTCATTGCTATGGTAGCCTGAAATTGCATAATGACAATGATAAATCTCACATTTACAAAACATAGTTATAGATACAAGGATATAAAAATGCATGCATACCATGAACTGAGGCATTAAGTCAGCTGGAACAACAGGAGCAGAAAGTGGGCATGTAATTTTCATAGGCTGCAAAGGAAAATTACATAAAAATAAATATGTAATCAAATTCACTTAAACAAAAATCAAGAGAAACTGCAAAATAAACCTTACACGTAACTATAAGCAATAAATGATTACCTGTTAGGTAACTGTCTTTTTTTTTTCACTAGTGACACAAAGTTTCAAGATTATTTTCTTTCCCCAATGAATATGGACATTCTTGAACATAAGTGAATGTCATACAAATCATGATATTCAGTTTTCAGTTTGGTTCAATTGTGGACAGCAAAAGCACAAAAGGCTATGATTGTGAAACACTATAATTATCTAATACCTATGATAAGAAAAAGTTCTCTTTACTGATAACGGGTACTTTATCAGCTTTCATTTCATGTTCTCTGCAGCTGATGTTGAATTTTATGCAGCCTGTATCAATCAGTAGCAAATCTAAATATGATATAATAAACTCATTATCCAGCATGCAAGGGGAAAGGGGTGTGCTGGTTACATGAATCTGCCAGCTGCACGAGAAAAGATCATACAGAAACCCAATACAAAAACAAAACAGTGGACTAATGGCTGTAAGAGTTCAGATTATATACTGTGATACAATCACAGATTCAACTAGCCTCTACCATAATGGCGTTTGTGCAGGGGAGGATGATTGGCAGTGCACTAGTGACAGTTGGGTGAACATACACACATTTCAAATTTGTTTTTAAATGACATTACTAAAAAGGAAAATTCTCTTTTAATTCTGCCAGTTGGATGAAAATCCTGGATGCTTGGATATCAGATAATGAGGAGTTTACTGCATATGAAAAAAAATATTCAACTTGTGATGGTGAAACATTAATGTTTCTAGTTAAATTATAATAGGTAACTGCAGAATGATTGGTAATGTCTGAAAACATATACGCTGAGAAGAGTTAACAAATGTTGACTCAGTTCACCAGTCAGATAAAAATTATACTTGATAGAAATATCTCCACAAGAGTAACTGCTCCTTTCCACAGCAGATCACTTGTTCCACACCAGATTACTTACCATCACATAGAATACATGACACATAAAATGTGTGTTCTCCCTTATATTATATAATGTAACAAGATATCATTTAATATTCAGATTTATTGTTCAACAACTGTAGAGAAACAAAAAAGAGAACATGAGTTAATATTACGGAATCAATTAGAAAATTTCTCTCCTCTTTGTTTTTGCATCCTGCTGTGTTTTATATATAGATATAGGGTTATCATCAAAACTTATCTTTAACTTTCTTTGTGACCATCAACACACTATCTTGGTGTCAAGTATTTTTATTATTAGAATTAATACTATTACGTGTTTCTACCAATGATCATTTTCTGGTGGTTACTACATCAGAAACAAACTAATGAATTGTACTGCATTTTACTGTCTTGCTGAAAAACCTGGAACCAGTTTTCTATAAGTTACATTGATACTCCCTCAGGAAATGAAGTCTCTAAATACACTACAAGGTAACTGTACAGGATACATAAATGAGATGATAAAATGAGAATTAAAAATTATGTTGTTATAGGAGTATATGTGGTAAACACAATGGTGCCTGAAGGCTGGAACTTGCAGTCATTATCTTGGTAAATAACAGGGTTTGATGGGTATTAATGTATATACCTGTATTCTTATGTTGACACTGTATGATTAATGTAGCATTTATGTGAGGCATGCCTTGGTTTTCTATATGATGTTATATATTGCATATTTAATTACATGTTATGTGATGTTTTCTTTATTCATGTTTTATGTGATGATGTGACCAGACTGGCTCAGTTAACAGGATGATGGTAAGTCAGGTGATTTGGCACTTGAAGAAAGACTGCTGTATTATAATCTGACTTTGACTGACTGGAAGACTGTGCACACCAAAAGTAGCAGTCCAAAGTGCTAAAATTATTGTGGCATGTAGACCCGCTGCTAGGCAATGACCATGAAATAAGCAGTTATACAACAGCCATTGCTAGGTAATGGCTGCAACAGATGCACGCAACAACAGAAGAACTGTTGGAAGTGGTATTTTCTGTGCAGTCCGTGCTGAGTATATACAACGAGGGCCAGCTGCCATGAGAGGGAGACTTAACCCAGCAGTGAAAATAGTGGGAGGTTGGCGTGAGATGGCCACCAGTAGAAATTAGTTGTGAGGTAGTCACCAACCAGCAAAAACGTGAACATAAAAGCCGAGGAAGCTATGGCGTTCTAAACTGTTACCAGGTGACAAGCAGTGAAGATATAACATTTTGAGAAGACTTAGTAGGTGCTGTAGTGAATTGTAGAGTGTGTGAATTAGCGATAGTGCTGTAGTTACCTGTAGTTATGACCTGTAAGTGTTCAATAAATCCAATTACCAATCCAAACCCCATCTATAGTCACTCATACATATGACACTATAAAACAAGAAGTGAACTACATAATTTTATGTGTGTCCAATGAACTAGAAATGATCCTGAACGTGTATAGTCACACACGCGCACACGCGCACACACGCACACATACACACAAAGGCTGCTTGGAAAGTAACCTCTGTTTATTTTAGGCAACTAATGTAGGATGAGCATTTATAATCAAACCATGTAGTGTATATTTAGAAATAAAACAGAGGACCTTTTTTAATGTATACTTGTGATGGCTGACAAACAGGATGCAGCCTATAAAATTGTGACTGCAAGTTCTATATATTGTCATAATCAGCTGATTGGTTATATTATTCTGTATGAGAATTTCATAATATTTGATTTTACTAACTTTACCAAATGCCTTTTCTTTTACCCTATGATGGCCTGCTGGGTTTCGATGTTGCCTTATCCATGCTCTTTGATAATGTGTCAACTAACTGCCAAGCAACAGGTTGGCAAACAAGTTCCCATGAAGACAGATTCTTGGTAAACAGTCCCCTGCTGTGCTACACAACAACAGTGGAATGTCTGTAAACATTCTCCTGGCAACAAATACAGGCAACAATAAAAGAACTGCAGTTTCTATGTGACAGCCAGTAAACACCCCCCTTAACAATGCGACAACAATATAAGGGAAACTGTGTTTTCTATGCGGTCCACGTCAAGCAAATGCATGGAACAAGAGGCCATCTACTGCCAGGCAACAAAGCTGTAAGCACACATCCTTAACAAAAGAAGACACTGTTTTAGGTGGGGTTTGTGCAGAGGAGTTATCTTGAAGATAATCAGCACTAACCAGTCAGTCAGTTCTTGGTAGGAGACAGTTTGTAGTTGAAGAAGAATTAAAAGTTGAGCTGCGAAGACTTAACGCGTGAATTAAAGGCTTTATTGTGCTGTAGTGCAGTGATATCTGGAGTGTGACAGTTATAGTTCCCGTGTTAAAATCCACTGCCAGGAACTGGATAGGGAAACCTTTACAGAGGAATAGCCATTGATTAGATCTGATACCTAGAAATGACTAGGTAAAGCTGACATAGGATATTTTATTTATGTGTTGTAACTATAGTAATTTTGAAAATGTTACAATTATTTGTAGTTACAAATAGTAACTATCCAATAAATTGATTTGCCGATCCAAATCCACATCTTTAGTCACTAATACATGCAACAATATTGAGAAATACACATCAGAACAGGATATTTCTTCATGGAATGTGTTTTGTTATTCTCCAAGTTTCCCATCATCATATCCTGTAACCCTATTTTAATAACACTAGCACAGTCAGTACTTAAAAAAATTAATATCCCCGTCATTTTCCTGCTTTGTTTTTAAATTCCCTTCTTTATGTACTTTTATCATATTAGCTTCCTGCCAACTTTCTGCAAGTCTGTAACCATACCAGATAATATTCAGCAACTGCAGGAACCTTCTGTAAAATAATTTACCAGCATATTTAAATACATCTGAAATTAGTTCATCTTCTCCTATAGTTTTTATTATTTTTTAATTTCTTCAAAACAATATATAATTCTTCTTCACTGGTAGATTCTGCTGAATTAACATTTATGATTGTTTATACCATAAATCTTGAAGTAATACACTCATGAGTCCTTTGCTATGGGATTTCTTTTAGCATGTTCTGCTATCTAATTATTCAATATTCTAATATATTTGTGTATTTTTATTTTATTGCACTTTTTTTTTTTTTAGTTTTAATGCAAAATTAGTCAACATCTTTTGTCTGTTTTTATGCAGCCCTCTCTTTCCTATGGTTTTGAATTTTTTCATTAAATTTCAGCTGCTAAATCACTTGTTGATAAACATTTCTTATATGCCTCCCCTTTTATCATTTATATTATGATTCCAATTTCCTTATCTTTTTTAACACTGTTTCTTTTTCATCTCTAAATTTTTCTTTTGTTGCTTGGTGTGAAGTATCTTTAGGTTTCCATTCTCCCTCTATGTGATATTTTCCTCCATTTCTTGAGTCAATTTATTAACCCTGTTCTCAAACAACTACTTTATGCCTGGATTTTGTAACAGTTCTACCCTAAAGCATATTTTCATTATTTCTCACTTGACATTTTTGTAATCCATCTCTTCTGGATTACATGAAAATGTGAGATAACTAAATAACAACCCAATTTCATTTTTAGTAAACTATGGTATTTAATACCACATCAGATGTTTTCCTACTTTGTAATAAATAAAATGAAACATGGTAAGAAACCTGAAAATGATCACTGAATGGGTACAAACATGTCAACTTCATTGCAGTTCATTAACATATATCACCCCTAATATTTTATTGCAATACATTAGCCAGATGTGACTGAAAAAGAATAATCTTATATTACAGTACAACCACAATCTTGTCTGGATGCCAGATGGCAGCCACACTACTACAACACATCACCAAAATTCTGGCGATGTACTTACTTGTTGCATCTCCACACTGGCCCGTTTGCTGCTGATCCGACGGAATAGTGAAGATTTGCGTCTCTTATCATTATGTTCCCGCTTCTGTCGCCGCTGCCTATGCATGCTCCGTTTTGCCAATTTGCTCTGCCATGGCTCTCGCTTACGGCCACCTGTCCTGATGGAAGTGTTTTCTAGTGGAGTGGAACGAAGCGTTACATGGTCTCCTCCAGACAACAATAGTTGCAGAACCTGAGTGTGGTATAGGCCCTGTACAGCTTCTCCATTGATGTGTGTGATCAGGTCCCCTGGTCGTACACCTGACTCAAATGCTGGACTCCCATCATCCACTGCCTGCAATATACAGTAATCCAAAAATTTGTATAAACAATTTTATGTACATTTATGATTTGATTAAGACTGGTGGGATGAAACTGAGGAAACCTAGGAAATTTTCTCCTGCATAAGTAACCAGCTACAAACTTCTATGACTAACAGGCCAATTCAACCAATTACTATGACTAGTATTTCAGAAAACAAGCGAGAAGAACATTTTCGATGTTTGGTCTGATATGAATTAGAAAATACAGTGCAATCTCAACATGAAAAGGTCTTACAAAATTTGTAAAAATGCTCATTGTAATGGGTATTCATAATATCCCAAAATGACTGAATCTTGTCTCCTAACTTCTAGTTACAAATATCACAGTATGGCACTAAGGTTTACAAATATTAATGTGTGTATGGCAACTTCTATGCTCTTCTGATGTAATTATAATGGAGATAAAAAGCAATCATAAGTAATTCAACATTTCTGACACATTTAGCTGAGAAGTTAACATTTTTTCATACTTACAAAACCTCTTGTATTTGCAACCTTCATATACAAAAATCCTATTCTTTATTTGCTGTGCATTTGAAACACAAGAACATAGACAACCTGACTTACATATGTGTACATTGTATTTTAACTGCAGCAGAGTTGCTTGATGCTTTGTGCTAACTAATGCACTTTTCCTTCTTTTCTCTGAAATTGTAATGTGTCCCTTGAATAAATGAAGGAATATAGGGTAGGCCTTAATTGGTCCCTTGCACCACAGCCATTAATGATCTAGGGTGTCCCCCCCCCTTCTGTTCAGCACCCAGCAATCCTACACTTGAAAGGATGTGCAAGATCTTACTTGAAGGGACATCTTGGTAGTCACTTGGTTCTATAAATTAGTGTTCCAGGTGATGAAATCTTCAGTAAGCTACAGCCTCATAATTACATAGGCTACATAAGGCTGATTCATCCTTTCTCAGGCACCTTCCACAATGGGATTGTTGGTCAACACCAATGTAAAAAGGTGTTCTTTCAGGTGACAGTGTCTTGTAAGCAGTCCTGTCACCCACTGGAAGTGGTTTCTATTTAGTTTCAATAGTTACCTAAAAGCCTCCCTTCAGAACACTGGAAGTTCTTGATCTTTAAGAATGCTGCGAAATGGGTGGCACTTGCCTGGTGCATCAGTCCATCAATTGGTAAGGCAGATGATCTTTCCTTGCGAAATAACTGGAAGACCACAGATTCAAAATCTTCATTCTCTGCATTGTGCACTTGTTTCTGTGTCACTGGTCTTCCATCACATAACTGATCATCTCTGTTCTTCAAAATACTGAATAATATTGAAGAAGTCAATCCATACAGTCTTATTACTTTATTCTTTGACATACTGACAACTTCACATAGATGCATTAGTTGAAGCTTTGTATTCATGTATAAGCATTCCACTTCAGTGTCATAATTAGTGTTGAACACTTTCTAAAATTTCTCATCAGATGAAATCTGAAGGAGTCAAGCCATACTAAATGTGATCATAAAACACCCCCTACATTGAAAATGTAACAGTTTTAGGAGTCTGCAAATGTTTTTTGACTGGGTACCTGTACAGCACTCACACACTAAATATTTCACCTCAAGGTTACATAAATTTTCTACCCAGACATCAGTTGGTTCTGAAATGTGAATTTTCTATTTCTAGATAATTGGGAGTCTCCATTGAGGACATCTGTAGAATATAACATGGATCTTGCTTCTTTTTGGAAAATCCTGCTGTAATGTCAGGCCTGGCAGTAGTCATAGACACTTCTATATGTAATAATACAAATGCCATCGTGAATGCAACAATCTATTTTGGTTGTAGTTCTTTGTCTTTTCTTCCTCTACACTACATGTTTCGGCTGTAACTGGCCATCATCAGGTGTATTTTTCACTACATAGCTGTCACACTGCACACAATCCAAAATCTAAAACACCAGCCTCTCAGTTTTGTTTAAATTCTTGCCAACAGAGGCTTGTCAATTTGATTTAGAATTCCAGTTTAAAATTTAAAGTTTTAAATCACAGGGATACCTGCTCTGTGTCTACATGTGCTGCAGCGGCTATTTCTTGTTTCCAGCACCATTCATGTATTATTCTGTGCAGTCATGTCTATAGTCAGAGACCCTCTCATCCTTCAGGCTGTTTTTGCCACTCTACAAGTTCAAGCATAAAGTGAGCAGGCAAGGATGGTGGTCTCCTCTTCCCACTGGCTCCTCAATGTTTCATGAGCACTGGTCTTCTTCTTGCCAGCTCCTATGTATTTCCAGGCACTGGTTGTTCTTTCTTGCCAGTTCCCATTTGTTTCTCCTACATAAGTCACCTTCTTCACTGGATTCCTGGGGGCAGTCCTTACAAAAGTGGCAAGCTCTCCCAGCATAGAAGCCTTCAGTCCCATCTATTTGGTTGGGATGGGTCAGCTCCTCCAGAACTGTCCTGGTGCTTGTTTGCTGGAGCCTGATGAATGTTCCAGCTGCTATCTTAACAGCCTCCAGTGGCAAGGACTCGATGAAGGCCTTGTTCACTGTCAACAACCCTTATCTCAGTTAGTGGACTCCGGCCTTTTGTTGAGAAGAGCCAAGTTTAAAAACATGGACAGTAATTACTTAAGATAAAAGACAAAAGCGAAAATTTAATGATCCTACGAATATTTTTAATGGTTATATCTTTTATTTGCTCATGCAGTACTGTATGAATTCTGATATTTCTCTCACCTTGTAGTTAATTTAATGTATGCATATGTTCAGTAATTATATCCACCACATAAGAGAAAATTACTCACCATAACCAGATGGTGCATTGTATAGAAGTCTGTATCCCCATAATAAACTCGAATAGTATGAACTGTAAATCCAAATCCACGTGGTCCCCGTCGGATGATAATAGGAGGCTTCAGGCTAGTGACAAGAGGAGACAACTCCCGACAGGGTGAAGTATCCCGGGAACTCGCAGTACTGGATCCACCAGGTGACTGAACTGGCTGGGGGGGACAGTCATCTAAAATTACAGTACAACACAATATACATGATTAATAAAGTTAAAAAATTCAGTAGCTTTTAAATGTTACAACCATAAATTTTTATTGCCTAATATTTACATATGCTCTGCACGCCTTCCTAGAGTTTATGTTAATTTCCCATCCACTAAACACACGTGAGTGAGACATGTGCAACTTTGAATCTTCAGTAATGTTGCAGATTTGGGTTTCAGATTGTGTCATTATTCATGCTTGAGATGTAGAAAATTCCAATTCATTACACAAAATACGATCTTGTGTCTATTACTAAAACATACACAGAGAAAAGTTAAATTGTTAATCACCTGACAGAAGACAATATGTCATGCAGACCTGCTGCTAGGCAATAACAGTGAAATAAGTGACAATACAACAGCCGTTGCTAGGTACTGGCTCCACCAACAGACACGAATACAACAATTCCATGACAACAAGAGGATACAACAATCATGACGAGTTGTTTTTTCTAAGCATTATGTGCTGAGATGTTATAATAGGACAAGTGAGGAGTCAGTGAATTAATTAAGAGCTGGTTGGTGAGTGAGTGAGTTAGAGGACCACTGGGATTCACTCATTGTGAGCTGTTGCCATGAGAAGCTGGTAGCTGAGGCCAGGGATAGTTCAGGAACCAGAGGGAGGGAAATGTCTGCTGTTGGTAGCCACTACCAAGCAACAACTAGTGGAGTATAACAGACTGTGGACATTATTGTGTGTGTGTGTAACAGTGAACTGTAACGTGCAGTCACGGACTGTATTAAAGAGTCAAATAAATCCAGTCATTAATCCAAACCCCATCTATATTCACTCATACATGACAATATGGTAAATAGTAATTTGGAACACTCTGTATAATGAATGAATGAATGAATGTATGGGGGGTAGGCCTTCTCGGCCCTTGCACCACGACCTACAGTGGTCTACTGTGCTTAACACGCTGTATAAAGCAAACAGAAAAAGAGATCATGTAAAATTCAGCAAAACCTTTACTGAGCAAAATTCTGGTCACAAATACTTCTTGACTTTGTTTCAGGAACAATATTTTATTCATTTGTATAGCTTACTTATACAAATTATAGAAAAAAATTTAATACTGTGGGCATTATATTATCATGAAGTTCAATACAGTGATTATTCCTTAATGCAATTTCAATAAAGTTAAATAAAAGGAAAAACTAACGAGTATATGTGACTTCCAGTTGTGATATAATTTTCCCATTCAACATTTTCTCCAAATATACACACTTTATTTTATATCTAACAATATTCATCCAACTTGGTGCATAATGTAACTTGCATTCTTCAAGTTAATGAAAATAAAGGACTGAAAGAAAATTAAGAGTGGCTGATAAAGCACTGCATGACTAGCAGAATGGTCTCCCTTGCATTCCCAGGTCAGTACTAAAATTACATAACACTGTGCATACAATTCTTCAATTTCCTTTTCAGAGCTAAATTGTGATAAAAAGTACAAGTGCTTTCTATGGACATAAACTTACTTCCTGGAATGGTACATTCATGGCAAAATTCGGACTTCTGTTTTTAAAATGTAATACTAACTTGATCGGAATTTTGCCATAGTCTCTTGGGAATTCATCACTGTCCCTTTACTTGTTTCACTGTTCCTGATCATTATGGAAATGCCATTCCCTGTCATACTCCAGGGCAGATCATACTGATTATGCTACAGTATATACATTAAATGTAAAATCATAATTTCAGATTCCACAATTCCTTCACCAGTGCTGGTTAATGCAGTTGGCACACTGTCAAAATAATATCTAACAACATTAGACAGTGCGACCAGCTTGCAGAACTCAGGATGGTACTCATCATAAATGCAATGAAACAGAAATTTGTGACACTAAGAACACTGGCATACTGTATTTGAATTTTGCAACTTTTACTTCATCTAGGAATGCAACTTGGTTAAATTCCTGAAAACTTAATGTGATGTTATTAATCTGGCAGCATATCATGCTTATTTTATCACATTTCTGTAAATCAGTCCACTACCATATTACAAAACTGGAGCTCAATCACAAGGTTTCAATCAACTAGGTCCCCTTGTCTCTGTATAAAAAAGGGGTTAAAATAGGGTGACACTTGGATGAAGTCAAAATTTCATGCACATTCAACATAGGAGCAGAATTTCTCGTGTAAATTAGTTTATGCACTAATTTCCAGCATGTGAAGCATTATGGGATGATTTTAATAGTGTCACACCTGAAGGGATCATCAAGGAGAGGCCTGATGCAGATGCACTTTTGATAACAGCTCTGGATCGATGTTTGCATGGCAAGGAAATCCTCTGTGTACTTGCAGCCTCTGTACCTTGACTATTCCTGTCTTCTACTGCAGCAATTTCCTGAAGGTGCTCCAAATCCATGCTACACATAGACACAACAATGAATTTAAATATAACAATTATCTTCGATCAACATTATAGTTTGCTAAAATTTCTTTCTTGATATTATGCATCCATTAAGGATATACACCCATATAACCATGGCAATACAAAGGCATTATGTACCACAGTACACTGCATTATAATAATACTCCTCTTAATTTAAGCCATCTGAGACTTCCCTCCCCCGATGGTGTCTCTACTTTGACGTAGTGGACGGGCTTGCATGGTCAAATGACCCTGAGAGCTATGTCAGCAGTAGCATAGCTACTGGTAGGGCCACCCATGCCGGACAGGTGGAAGGAGATGACCCAGACTAAAAGAGATACCCTGGTCCTCCAGGTTGGGGATTGGGCAAGAGGCTGACAACCTCTCACCATAAAAAAATATAAATGTCTTGAAACCTGGAATCAAGCCTCGGAAACCTCAACAGAATGGAAGATGACAACTGGCAAAGAATATGGACTACTCTCTAGGTAAATGGAATGTAAAAACCCTCAATAAAACGGGTGCCATGAAATCGGTACTAGAACAGATAGACAAGTACAATATGAAAATCACAGCCATACAGGAAATTAGATGGCTGGGAAAAGGAATCATGGACATAAAGAAACATACTGTGTTACAGTGGTAAAGCAGAAGGCAATAAGGAACGTGGTGTAGCCTTTGTAATAGAACGAGAATTTAAAAGCTCAATAATAGACTTTAAACCAATAAGTGAAAGAATTTGCACTTTGAGAATTAGAACGAAATTTTCCAATATGATGTTGATGAACGTGCACGCACTTACAGAAGAAAAAGAAGAGGTCAGACTATTTCTATCAACAAATGGAAGAGACATATGATTCAACACGAAGTAATGATACGAGTATAAAGGTTATTTTAGGGGATCTTAACGGCAAAATAGCTAAAGAGAAGGAATACAGAGGAGTAATTGGGACAGAAAGTTTACATGATACAACCAACCATAATGGAATAAAATTAATAGATTTTGCAGAAAGTAACAACTTGATCATCAGCTCTACATACTCCCAGCACAACAGCTGGTTCCACCTACCATCGTACTCTTTCGTCAGCTGTTCCCAGGTTGCATGCAAAAAAAGTTGCTCATGACTTTAGGTACGACCTACGTATAATATGCCATACTGTGGATCTAAATTAAGTATATTTTGCTGTCTTGTCACCAAAATTCAGGGCAAAATCATGACATAGGATAGATAGATAGGAAACAGATGTTTTGAAAATGTGGCACAGTTCAGATATTTTGGAATGACTATAACAAATCAAAACCCGATTCAGGAGGAAATTAAGAGGAGACTGAACTTGGGTAATGGTTACTACCATTCAGTTTAGGACCTTTTGTCTTCTCATCTGCTGTCCAAAAAACTTAAAAATAAGAATATACAAAACTATAATTTTGCCTGTGGTTCTGTATGGGTGTGAAACTTGGTCTATGACATCAAGGGAGGAACATAGATTGAGGGTGTTTGAGAACAAGGTGTTGAGTAGAATATTTGGATCGAAGAGAGATGAAGTGACAGGAGGTTGGAGAAAACTGCATAATGAGGAGCTTCATATAACTTGTACGCTTTTCCAGGTATAATTAAAATGATCAAATAAAGGAGAATGAGATAAGCTAGGCATGCAGCACGAATGGGGAGAAGAGGAATGCATACAGGATATTGGTGGGAAAGCCAAAAGGAAAGAGACCACTGGCAAGACCAAGGCATAGGCAGGTGGACACTATTAAAATGGATCTTAGAGAGATAGGATGGGGTGGTATGGATTGGACTGATATGGCTCAGGACAGGGACCAGTGGAGGGCTTTTCTGAACATGGTAATGAAGCTTTTGGTTCCATAAAACACTGGGAAGTTCTTAAGTACCTGCATAATTGGTGGCTTCTCAAGAAGGGCTCAGTTCCATGACTGAATGAGTGATACTGTGAATCTTGGAATACTATATTTTTCCTTCTGCTTGGATGAATTCTGTCAGAATCTGATTTCTGAACAGCTACTTCAGTTATATAAAAGAAGTAGGATCCAGTAATAATTCATCAGATGTATGTCTAGCCCAAACATCTGTAATACTTCAGGCTTGCATTTTACATGTACTTTCTGCTTTCTATAATTGAAAATATCTGACTGTTGCAAATAAAGTGGAATCCATCTAATAATCCCCTTTTTCAGGTTATACTTCATCTAACTTCACTGATCTCAAGTCAATAATCTCTGTTAAATTTCATGCACTTAAGATTTTCTTTAATTTAGTGTTAAAGTCTACCACTTCCCAAAAAAACTTTAAACAGAAGCCACCAACAGTCTCTACCATTTTATAAGTAAAAGACAATCAACGATAAATATTAGCTGAATCATAGATGAAACATAAGTGAAGAAAATATGATCTAAAAATTTACAGACCTGCAACGATTATCCTCAATGGAAATTGAAAACCGTGGTAGAGAATCTTTGCTATGAAGGCGCCGCTTCCTCTGAATTTGAGGTGAAACATCATCACTTTCTGTCTGTGAAGATTCTGGTGTAGTTGGATTTGCTATTTTCTTCTGACGACTTTGTTCTGCAAATTCGACCAATTCCTTTATACCATCTGCTTCAGGAGTATCCACAGTGCTACCCAAATTGGAGGGAGAAGATTCAGAATGATCTGACTGACCAGAATCACCACGTGAAAATGACTTCCTTGCTGTGCTATCTTCCAATTCTTCATATACTCCTAGACGTGTCTGTACTTTACGATACTGTGGAGAGCACGAAGAGAAAGAGCCAAACAATGGAGAATCATCTGTGTCATCTGTGTCTTCCCCTATATCATGATTATATCTGTCCACTCGAGCTGGAAAAGATTGGCATAAAATTATTTTTTGGTTATATGTAGCCGAATAATAATAGCAGTATATATTTATCATACCCTGTGTACAGAAATCTGAGGAAGTATTGGTATATTCAAAATGAACAAATGAGGAAATACAAGGGTTGTCCAGTAAGCAAAGACCATTTGGGCACAGCAGGTGCACAGTTCATTGAAATGCACCATTTCAAGGTTAACTGGCCTCAGAAGTCTTTCAGTAACAAGCCAAGTGAATGATTCACTGATTCTATTGTTTTGCGACTTTTTGTTAAATTTCAAAGTGAGTAGAAAATCAAGAATCCCACCAATTGTGAAGTGTGAGCTATAATTTGGTTTTTGAAAGCACAAAATATCTGTTTGATTGAAATTTACTGTCAACTTATTGCAGTGTATGGGGAAGGTGTAATGAATGAGTCAAATGTGAGAAACTGGTGTCAAATGTTTAAAGTGGGCAGGACAAAAGTTTACATTGAGGAGCGATTAGGGCGCTCGTCCCTCATCGCTGAGGACTTGAAAAACAGGATTGATCAACACCTCAGGACAAGCAGGCATATCACTCTTGATGAAATTCATGAGAAATTTCCTCAAATTTCTCATTCACAGATTTGTGAAATTGTTATGGAGCATCTCCACTTCAAAAAATTGTGCAAGATGGGTACTACAGATGCTCTTTGAAGAGCACAAGAGCAAGAGTGTGCATCTTGCTTCGATGTTTTTGGAACATTATCGCTAAGAGGGCGATAATTTCTCATGACTTTAATAAAGGGTGAACTGCCCGTTTGTCCTGATGTTTTATCAATCCTGTTCTTCAAGTCCTCAGTGATCAGGGACAGGCACCCAGACCGCTTCTCATTGTGAATGTTTGTCCTGCTCTCATTAAATATTTTACACCATTTTCTCATATTTCGCTCATTCATTCCATCTTCCTCATACAATGCAATAAGTTGACAGTAAATTTCAATTGAACAGACATTTTTTGCATTTAAAAACCGAATCAGAACTTGCATTTCACTACAGAGAAGTTCTCGATTTTCTTGCTCACTTTTAAATACTACAAAAAATTGCAAAACGATTGAATCAGCATGTCATTCACCTGGACGGTTACTAAAAAGACTACTGATGTCCATTAACCTTGAAATGGTGTAATCTGGTGACCTGTGCATGTGCTATGTGCAAACAATCTTCACTTTCTGGATGACCCTTGTATGAAAGACAGACCCAGCAGATGTAGACTGTCTGTGTAATAAAAATATTTAAAATGTTCCCATTTATAGTAAGAGATTCTTTCAAATAAACTTGAATTTTAAGAAGAGTATATTATTTTTTGTGAAGAAAGTATTACTATCAAAATAACTTGTGTCCTCTTCATGGTCAATCTGTGGAACAAATTCTGCCTTTTGCCTTAAAAGTGAATTCCAGTCAACACCAAAAAAATAAGGATGTTCTTTAACTTCTTGAGGACCACCAGTTCCCAAACGTTCTCTAGCATTTTGTTGTAATAATGCTGTAATTATGTCCTTTGCTTCAGGCTGAACAGGCCAGTCATCTTCATCAGGCCATTCAATATCATCTGGAAATAAGATATTACTCAATGACTACTGATCAAATACAGCACAGATTTATAAACATTGTAAACAATGGAGGATGGACTCCTTACCATTTACTGTGTGAGCAAATAACTCTTCTGGTGTTTCTCCAAAGAATGGCACACATCCAATTAAAAATTCATACAGTATTATACCCAGCGACCACCAATCCACTGGTTTGCCATACCCTTGCCTATAAAGACACAAACACACATAATAAATGAATGTGAATACTAATTTGGAATGTCAATTATGTGCCTACGGTCTAAAGTTAAGCAGAAACAACATATAAAACACCACTAGAAGACAAACAATTGTTCTTTCAAATAGACAGGAGCAAAATATATGACAGAAACATTACTGTTGTTTCTTCCAAATGTAATGAGTTGGATTGGGCTGAGTGAGTTTAGAACAATTCAAAGGTAGGCTTCTCTTAAGGTGGTGATGATTCAGGAAGCCAGTTACAACTATCTAGATTGTGTGCAATAATGTCAAATATTTGTATCCCATATTTTTAAATTTAAAGGCGGTCTCTTACCATGCACTTCTTTTTATATGGGCACTACATTATGGCAGTAAAAAACGCCAATTAAGGTCTCCCTCTGAACTGCAGACAATTTTGGATGGACTGCCAATGCATGGCAGAGCAGTAATAGTTCTGTTATTTATAATTTCATTCTTAATTTGAAAGGTATTTCCAAGAATTTACAAGACTGGAACCAATTATTACATTCATACTATGTCACCCATCTGGTTCAGCTGAAGTGGAAGATGTGGTAGAAAGGATTAAGAGTTACATCAGATTCAAGCATAGCTGAAAATTATCTGGAATCTGATGAGTGACACAAAGTATCCAAATTTAAGAAAAATGGCCTTCTCTGTAATATCTTTCTTAGTTCTACCTACTTATGTGAATCTGCCTTCTCAGTGATGATTATCATCTGGTCAAGATATCGCTCCAGCCTTAGAATTGCTTGGACCCATTTAAGGTTAGCAGCCAGAAATTACATATTGAAATTCCCAAATTAGTGGAGTAAGCTTTCATTTTATCAACCAAACTTGTACTTCCATATGTTCCATATCATTTTATGATAGTATAAAACATTTTCTCTTTAAATATGTTTATACTCTTAAACATTCAAATCAATCAAATTTTATATTATGTACAAGCTGGTGTAAATTCTGAAATGCAAATCAGTACTGGCATTTCAATTTGCACTGAAGTCATAAAACCTGTGTTTTTTTATTCATTCTTATTATCTACTACTATAATGGATATTAAATTAAATGGACCACAGAGTTCTGGAAAATTTGGAAGTAGTACTTGTCATGCATAAGTTTTTTATGTCATCACATCAGAATTAAAGTAAATTAAAGTAAGGATCTGAGGTTCTCACAATGGTAGTCACAATGGAATGTAACACTGTGTAGTCCACCGATAGTCAACCAGCATAAAGAACATGTGGTCTCTATTTTCAGGTTGAAGAATCCAAGTAAGGAATCAGAATGAAGCAGGCAGCAAGCAGAGTAAGTATGAAAGATCAACTGCAATGCATTACAGTGAGAACCAAACTTAAAAAAGTAATCAGAACTTCTTCGTCCGCCTCCTTTTAAATGGAAAAAGAGACTGCACACAGATTAAAAGCCAGATACATAGAGCACCGGCCACTCTAGGTAGTTTATCTGGACTGACCAAAAGAAGGATCTTTATTGTTTGCATCCTGTTATGTGTCATGATGTGGCACACAAGATCCAGCAGAACCCTAGATCCAGGTTGATGGTCGTACATCTGGACCAGCTCGCACCTGGTCAGGGAGCCACTCAGGATAAGTGGCCTTAAGAAGGGAGCACAAGAGCGGTTGGAGAGTAATCACTGTGAAAACTGACCCATGAGGAAGAAGGTGAAACCAAGCACAGGTGTCACAAGTATAGACCTTGGAAAAAAAGAAACGGCGGTACACCTGAAGGCCATTTGGGACAAAGAGCCTTAAAGAAGGAGCAATGTAGTACATAGAGCTGATGCTATGCAACAACCATGAGATGACAGATATACCAGGGCTGTTGATAAGCACCAGATTCATAATAATGCATCAGTTGGATTACTACAATGGAAGAGCTGTGTTTCCTGTGTGGTCAGTGCAAAGATGTTCTAAGCAAGGGACAAGGCAAGTTTATAGTTCTGTGCGGTAGTCTGTGAAAAAAGGACTCGAGCCAGAGGGAGAGGAATAGCCACTGTTGGAGCCACTACCAGGAAACATCTAATAACAGACTGTGTGCCCTAGTGAACTGTAAAGTGTGGAAATAGCAGTAGTGTTATAGTTACTTGTAGCTACAACTTGTACGTTGCCAATAAATCTATTCACCAATCCAAACCCTGCCTACAGTCGTGTGTACATGTGACAGTATCAAGCATATGAAACTGAAAATTTATATATTCATAATAATATTTAAAGAGTAATATTAATATATATTACTATGATAAATTCATAACATTAAATGTTAATCTATGGTTTCAGAAAAAGACTCACTTTCTAAGACAAATGGTATATCGTGTTGAAAAGAAATAATCTGCTATAAGTGACAACCTACCTCAATATTACTTCTGGTGCAATATACTCTGGTGTTCCAAACACTTGTTTGTCAGAGAACTGTTTTGTTTCCCTGTCTATGTAACCTTCGTACAAATTGGTAGCCACTGAAATCAAGAAACAAAAATTATGTATATAATTCACTTACAAATAATGGTCACAGAAAACACCAATCAGCATCTCTCTTACCACACCCATACACAACTAAAAATGTGCTCTCTGGAGTACAGAGCACCCAGTGTAACAACTTTCTATAGTGTGAAAAACAAAAAAAAACTTGTAACCAAATTATTAATATCTTGTCACTTCACAACACTTTTTAACATTCACTTTACACAATATGTATGGTCAAACACCATTTTATAAATAACAGAAAGTCCATATCATACACACCACACCCAACATCTCAAAGAGTTCCCCCCGGTTAAACATCGTTTTTATCCCCCCCCCTTCCAGCACTTTTCCCTAAATACACTCTTCTTCAGTACCTGTGAACAGACATTTTGGTCAAGTGCTTAGACCTCCTGCTTTGTTTTGGTGGTTCCAAATTCAATTCCCAGCCTAGGGACTGGCTGAATGAGGTTTCTTGTGGCTTTCCTGTCCTTCCTCAATTCCTCCACACAAATGCTGGACAGTACTTCAAATTAGGCCACAACCATTTCCAAAATATTATTCACTGAACCATCTCATCATTTGACACT
The DNA here is from genome assembly GCF_002891405.2 of Cryptotermes secundus. Taxonomy (NCBI): domain Eukaryota; kingdom Metazoa; phylum Arthropoda; class Insecta; order Blattodea; family Kalotermitidae; genus Cryptotermes; species Cryptotermes secundus. The sequence goes on along the minus strand of NW_019731223.1, from coordinate 1,974,008 downwards.
ACGTATTGAGAGCTATCAAAGGATTGTTACATAAGCTATAAATAAATCAGTAGGTGGTTATTTTCCATCTACAGTATCACACAACACTAAAAATATTGAATCTAAATACACTGATGTAATTTCATGTTTTACAGCAAATAAAGACTCCTAGTTAGGTCCCACCAATTTTGTCTAGGATCAATGCAACCCACTCCCAAATAAGAACTTCTCTCTTCTGCAAAACCTCAGCTAATGGTACCTCGCTGCAACCCCAGTCTGCTTCTTCTGCGGAGTATGCCTCCGACACTCTTACAGCAAGGTAAAGTTATTACCCATGGAAAAGATGACGCCATTTAACCTTTACTGTATGCTCGCATGCATGCATGTACACCCCTACACACATACACATATATTGGCCACAAAAACGAACTGCAGATGCCTCCTGCACTGCTCATATTTAGCAAATGCCCATTTCTTCTCTCACATGACTCTCGGTCTTTATGTATCTATTCACTTTAACAATTTCTGGAATTCTGGCTTGCTCTGATAAGAGTTACCTTATCTCAACAATTTTACTTCCACTCTACAGCATGTATCAAAACTCAACAGCAAAACTTCAGGAATGGACTCCTCACATAGAAGCAAGGAAAAAAGTGTATGACAACATGGGTCCAGAAATGCATAATCACAAGTTATCAGAGTGTGCAATTTATGGAGTGCATTCTGACACGTCCTGTTTGCCAGAATAAAAATGCGAGACACCGGTTACAATTGTTACACAAGTAATCATGTTGTGAATCAATCTGATGTGGGCCTGAATAACTTTAGGACACGCAGATGATATCCTGTCATCTCCAGTTAAGTAGCTATAGCCATATCCAAAAGGTGTGCATGACGTCTGTTATCTGTGATTATTAAGTGTTGTTTGCAGTCTGCTGTGAAGTGATACGTAATGTACACAAATGAAGAACTTGTGAGCATTCATTACACGTATGGTTTGGCGGATAGTAAGGCTTCAGAGGCGTGTCACTTGTATCAGGAACACTACCCAATGTGCAGATTGCCAGACCGAAAGACATTTGAAGGAATCCATCGCTGCCTATGCGAACATGGGAGTTTCACACGTCCACCAGGCACATAGGGACGGCCAAAAAGTACAACCCCTGAGGCTGAGGAAGATGTACTCAATGCTGTGGATCAAAGTCCTGGAGTCAGCACAAGGCAGTTAGGCCTGCAGAAGAATATCTCACACATGACAATCTGGAGACTGCTACGAGAACAGCTCCTGTATCCATCATCTTCAGCGTGTACAAGCCTTGTCTCCTGCAGATTATCCTTGAAGAGTAATGTTCTGCTGGTGGTTCCTCCAACAATGCGGTGCGACTCCTAACTTCACAGCTGTTGGGTTGTTCACGGATGAGGCAACATTCACAAGGGACAGAATCGAAAATTTTCAAGATCAGCACGTGCGGGCAGACACAAATCCCCATGTAACTATCCGATCATCTCATCAACAAAGGTTCGCCATTAACATCTGGACAGGCATTGTTGGTGACTGTTTGTTGGGACCTTACGTTCTTCCGGACAAGCTTAATGGACAGAAATATACAGATTTCTTGTGTACTACATTGCCTGATTACTTTGAAGACATGCCACTAGCATCCCATCGACAGCTCTACTTCATGCATGATGGTGCTCCCACACATTTCAGTCTGTCTGCCCACAGGCACCTTGATGCACATTATCCTGGGTGCTGGATAGGAAGAGGTGGACCAATTGCTTGGCCACCACACTCTGACTTAAACCCCCTACACTATTACCTGTGGGGACAGTTAAAGTCTATTGTGTATATGACTGCTGTTGCTGATGTACCAACTCTCCATGCACGAATTGTGGCAGCCTGTCAGACAGTATGCACTACACTGGGCATTTTTGATCATGGGCAGCACTCAATGTGACGAGTGGAGGCCTGTATTCAGGCAGGAGGACGTCACTTTGAACATTTCCTCTGATACGTGACCAGAGTGTTCCAGCTGGCATTACAGACGTATTCAGTGTAACAGTGCAACAGTGTTCAGAGTACGAACGTTACTAAAAGGTCGGATAACTCAGTAATTATGCATTTCCGGAACCATGTTGTTATACACTTTTTTTTTTCTCTCTATATGAGGAAACTGATCCTGAAGTTTTGCCATTGAGTTTTGATACACCCTGTATACATCATGCAACATTCCAAAAAATTTTCAGAAGACATAACACAGTCCTCACAATACAGCAACTACAAGAAGTTCTGACATCAGTTCATACAAAATATCATATGCAACAAGAACAATAATGCTGTTTCCAATAATTATTTTAAAAGTAGAAAAACTACTTACATGACATAAGACCCATCTTGCTTAGTCCAAAATCAGTGAGTTTGATGTGGCCCAGGGCAGTGATTAACAAGCTGAAATATAACAACTGTCTGAGATTAGGATTACCAATTAATTCTGAAGCTTTTTAATTTCGCAAGAGTGTATTAAAATTTATGAAAAAGGTTACTTTAAGAAAGCTAAAATCAGTTAAAATTTAACATTGTTCTTATAAGTATTTGGCAATGACCAATGAAAAAATGCATTGCATTGGGAAAATAAAAAACTGGAGAATGCAAAATCACTTAATTATTATTTACTGGTCACTAAGGTAAAGGTAAAACTGTCCGTTCTTAGCTAATTAAGAACTATGCCATGAAGGAGTAGGGGGGAGTGGATATATAGATCCACATTTTCTTGACTTTGGCACTAGCTGGAGGTGAGTGGTAAGCTTCATGCCCCAGCTGCTTTATTCCCAGGGAAAGAGTCCCCGATACCCATTGTACAGGAGGCTGGGCGGGCCTGGACAATGTGGAGAAGAGAAAATTCTTGCCCCTACTGGGACTAAAACTTCGACCCTTAGGTCATCCAGCCCATAGCCAGTCGCTATACTGACTGCGCTACCCCAGCTCCCATACTACTGGTCACTAAAGATAGAAAAATATGACACGAGCCCTGTTTAGTGGCAGCTGACAAAATCAATAAAATAGTAAGAACGGTACAATATAGTATGAAGATTTAGTCTAGTCCAAATCATTACACAGTATGAGTCATGCATATTACTGAAACAGATGCAATGGGGAACATTGACATGTTTACAGGAAGCATTACAAATATACATACATTTATATGGCCCATGATTAATCAGTAATGGTGAATTTGACCAAGTTACTGACTGTGAAGAGATATGCCCTTCAGATGATGAGTTTTGTCATTAGAAAAATCAGATAACCATACCATCCAAACTGACATCTGAAATCAGCTGTAAATCTAACTGTTCAATTACATACATTAAAACTCATCAGGCTGCAATATACCTTCTCACCAGTTATTTTTCATCTATTTAAACATGATAATTTCTAGACAGACCTGAATATAGTACTCACTTATCTGGTTTCAAATCTCTGTGAACAATACCATAACTGTGCAAATATTCGACAGCTAAAACAGTTTCAGCAAAGTAAAACCTGGCCATGTCAGGAGGTAGTGGACCAATGTTTTTCACAAGTGTTGCACAATCTCCTCCTTCCACATATTCCATAACAAGGCATAGATGTTTCTGCAAAAACCAAAATGAAAAGTAGTCATATTATGGAAGTGTTTTAAAAGTATGCTGTGTAAAGGATGATCTAATCTCTTTTTTTATTATTTGTTTACTTTTAACTCAGGTTAGCCAAGAGCTAAGGAACTGAGGTCCTCACAGCAGTTCTTATGAAGAATTTTATCTTCTGGGATATAATGCTCACAAGTCTGACATTTCAGAGGAAAATGTCACCTTCACCTTCAGGGTTCAAGAGCTGCTGCCTGCTTCATGCTGGTTTCTTGCTTGGTTCACATTTAAATCCTGATGATGGAAGTGAAATAATTTCTCTCAAATATCAGCTGACTTTCAACAAACTACCTGGCATTATATATATATATGAGGAAACAGAACACGAGGTATTTCATGTCAGCTAAAAAGTCACAGAGTGTTCAGGATTAGAAGTAGAGTGACTGTTGATTATTTAATGATATTGATTAAATTACACTGACAATACAACACCAAATGTACTCTGAAGATTAACATGAATGATCAATAAGGATTTGAAAGTTAATGTTTTGCAGTTTCTTATATATTTTAATATGGAAACAGAAAACCTTCAATATCCTACTCAAGAACAGGTGAGATTTTAAGGGCACCATTACATGTCTCTTATTGAGCCCAGCATGTGCGTAGTAGACATGACACATAAGCACTGCAACAGGCTGTATAGCAATTAATCAGATACCTGGCTAGCTCACTAATAAGTAAAAGATAAACTCAGACAGCACTGTCAGTTTATATATTTTCATCTTCATTAAATATTACCTGTGATACCTAGAGTAAGCACATAGCAAATAATCAAAGAAACAGTTCATATTAACACGTGTCACTCAATGAGCTTATACAGCCTCAGCACAGCGCAGCACAGAAGGAAGAGTAACAAAGGGCTTTTATCAGAGCCAAGAAAGGAAGATCCAACATTACCAAAGCTAGCTAAAACACTAACTGTGGGACTGAGAACTACTAATCTCCTTAATAAGTCTTCTCTTCTTGAAGATATCACCCAACACTTGTTACCATATGGTTTGAGAACACAATATGCGTGTCCAGAAATATACAAGAAAGGAGACCCCCTTAGGTCCACTGTTAGCATAGCTGGGGCTCTTAAACACAGCCTAGAAAAACATTTGTGAGGTATCATGTCTTGTACCACGTGAAAAACTCTGAGGACTTCATCCATACAGTAGACATTCTATGTCAAGTTGAAGGACAGGCTAATCACTTCCTTCATCAAGGTGCTGATCAGGAAGGCTCTGAATCTCCTAGACTAGAATTTGAAAAAGAAAATATGAGACTTTTTCACAATGTCCTGACACCCTTGTCTTCTGCTTCAACCGGCAGCTCTACGAACAAAGGACAGAATAGCCGTGGATTTCCTACATCTCCCATAAAGCCACCTTCTTTTGAAGGACTCTGAGGAAGGGGCATGTAACAGTGTAATCCATAAGCCCTCTTCCTGTTCTATTATGTTGACAATGCCTGTAATGCTGCTAAGGTTACGTACATGTAGATATAGTTTTGGGGTAAAATTGGAATAATAGTAGCTAGACTATAAGATTAAGAAGTAGCCGTGATGAAACGGACCAGGAACTTTAGGTCTACAAAGAATTGTAACAGGGAATGCCTGAGTCATTTGAATGCTAACCCGGCAGTGTAATAGCGCTGACATTGAGGAAGGAGCTATATGAAGTGGGTCATAAACACTATGGCAGGAGGAAAACGCTGAGTCGGAGGAGGCGGTAGACCCGAAAGAGTCAACCCCTTCTCGATGGGCAACCAATGAGGGAAGCCAAAATCACGTCAGAATGGGCAGGCAACCTACCCGGAACTCAAAGAATCAGCAAAGAGAGGTTATACAAACCATAGAAGACTTAATCAAAAAACCCCTTTTGCCTTTAGACTTTTGATGGACATTAAGTAACTTAAGAGTTCAGGGGAGGCTATGGCCGTGAGTGTGCGCTGGTTGGTGATGGCGAGCATCTGTTTCCTCATCTCAAGTAAGTGAAACCAACTTCATATAGCCATGAACATTAAGTGATAATTGTAAAGTGTAAAACCACAGGGAAAGATAGGCTACTAGATTGACTAGGTTCATTCGAGACACCGAGGAGTAGAATACCCTCCAGTAGGGTGACAGGAGGTAGAACCAATGAAGACTGCAGGTTCATTACCCAGTGTAGTACAACCGACGAACGTCGGTAAGAGTGCATATAGATGTATATAGTGACATAGAGAAATAGAATAGGATAGACATGCGTGTGAGTTTACTTCAACCTAGCATTTCTTTAAGTGTTACCATCTTCCTTGACGTCTCCAGAACCTCCCAACGCTCCAGCGAATTACGAGTTAAGCCAGGACAGGACGCAAGCTATGATAAATTTACTAGATTTCTTGAAAATAACAAGATGGTGGCAGCATACTAACAGGGTGACAGAGCGGGATATTTCCACGCCCTCTGTCACCACGGCATAAAAGAGGTGTAGCGGCGGCTTAAGAGAGGCCCAGTGGCGGAAGCGGTGGAGGTACCTCCACGCCCCCCTTCACGCCATAACAATGCCTTTTATGATCTGGCTTCTTGGACCAGATTAACTGAAGAACTTCCTGGACCACATAAACAGCATAAAACTTCTGATTAACCACAGAGACAGAGATAGACAGCCATCATAGCCCACATACTGACCTGTATTTGAATGTCATTAACTCAACAAGCTATGTGCATTTACTAACTTAGCACAAGGAGCCAAAGCCATCTCTAACAGGACAGTCTCCAAGCTCAACTGGGATCTCCCCCCACCAAAAAAAAGGGGGGGGGGAAAAAGAAAGAAAGAAAGAAAGAAAGAAAGAAAGAAAGAAAGAAAGAAAGAAAGAAAGAAAGAAAGAAAGGCATATCAGGACTGTGGACCTGATGCCAAGGAAAATATCCAGTTTCTTTCAGCCTGTGTAGGATGACTGAACCTTAAAACACCACATGTCACAGGCACATCATCCTTGTCACCTGGACAAATAAGCTACAGCACAGCATAGCAGGAACCTGGGTCATTACATCCTGCTATATGGCACCAGTATTCCACACACATGGGTCAGATCACCATGGCAACAGTAAAGACTGAGCTCCAGCCCAATAACATTAATAAAGAAGATGGCCCTTACTTGAGAGAATAATGGAGGCTTTTCACCCTGAATGAATTCAGGAAGGCTATTTCGAAGGACAAGTCCTGACTTGGCCTTTCTTTGCCCATGCCCCAGAAAATGTCTCTTCTTCAGTGACCCTGAAGAAGGATCTTTATCACTCTTCCTTCCATGTCATGTAAAAGGGCTCTTTCTTCCTCTTCTTCTTCTACTTGTCATGCAGTAACTTCCCTTTGCAGGATGTGGTTCCCATTGGTTCATCTGGCCCATTCTCTTCTCCATTCACGACTCTCATCACACACATCCTCCAAGAACTATTTATTTTCCTCCCTGCTCCTATATAATAAAACCACTTTCCCAACTTGGCTCACCTCTACCCTTAAGATGGAGGCAGTATGTTCTTCCAAAATGCTGGTGTCCATCTGTTAGACTACATAGTATTATAAGCCAGAAGACCACAACATGAATTTTCACCATCATGTAAACCTACTCTTTAAATCACTATGAATTTCAGGTAAAACAAAAATTAGCTGTCAAGTATACCCTGAGGCATCTACAACCAAGTTCTATTTCTCATTTTGTACATGCTGTTCTACATGGATTAATGCACATACCAGGTAATACTTACATTATGAAGGCAGTGCAACAGGATTAAATATATTATTTATCAATTCATTTTACTTCCCCCAGTTCATAACATAAAAATTACAAACAGAAAACTGAACAATTACCTTTGTTTCAAAACTGCAATACATACTAACAACAAAAGGGTTGTCAGTGAAACTCATAATATCTCTCTCAGCAAACACTTGGTCAACTTGATTTCTGAGCATCAAGTTGTTCTTGCTAATCTTCTTCATAGCAAATCTTTGATGGGTTTCTTTCAAACGTACCAGATATACAGCACCATATGCTCCATTAGAAATTAACTTTATAATTTCAAAATCATCTTCAGAAGGCACCTGAAATAAAATTACAGTATCACAAACAATTCAACTAAAATCTGTCTGTGCCTCCTAAACATATATCAGCATCAATGTAATTATAAATAATTACTGGTATGGTGAAGGAATGTCATTACTCCCCATCTCTGGCAAAAACAAATGATAAAATCACTGCAACCTTTTGCCATCAGCATTGCTACAGGTTATCTTCTGTACTGCAATCAATAAATTGTCATATTTCATCACTAAAATACCCTTATGCAAGGTCCTATATAACATCTGTAAAATGACTGGAAAGTACCTGATACAGCTTGTTACAGAATTACCATATTTTATGTTAATGTGAAATTGAAATCTATCAAGTGAATTTAGATACAATCTTGAATATATGTATCATATTTTAATCAACCTAACTATTTTTCTATGTATTAAACATGCAATTAAACCAAATAATACTTCTCACAATACTATAATCATGGTCCTTTTCAAATATACAAACTTACAGCTTATGTACCAGATCATTATATTCCTATTTTTCTCTTATATCTGCCTAATCCTGAAGATTTCATTCTGTAGTTGTTCTTTTATATCAGAATCTACAACAAAGATCACAAATAATTTCACCTACATAATAAGATAATGCTGCCAGAAGAGATTTAAATAAGATTTAACACAATGAACAGTGATGAACAAATTAAGCTCTAATATTAAATCAGTATGAGAGAGTACCTTTGTTTCCTTCTCCTCCTTTGGTGTTGAGTGAGGTATACACAACTGAATCTTTTCAGGTGAGGAACATGTGGTTTCCAACTGACTCAGATCTTCTTGTAGTTCTAAAAATACAAATAAAAAGAGTGTTACGCTTTTCAAATAAAACAAAATAAAAGATCATAGACATAATACCACTCAATCTTTCAATTCATTCTTTTTATTACCTCTCACATTAATGAAAATGAATGTCTTAGAATTAATAACTGTATAATCAGTGTAAGATCTATAATGAAACTTACCAGCTATAGGATCTCTGTTTAAACCTAATTTGGTTATGATGTACTGTGGAATGTCAGCCTTAATCCCTTGTGATGTTTTAGCTTGTCCTTCAGCTTGTTCAAGTAAGTGGTAAAACTCTTCTGGATCAAACTCCAAGCACTCAAGCAGTCGAGCTGGTCGTGATATTATCAAAAGTAACTTCTTTATAGCGCCTGTTAACCTTGTAGCTGCTTCAGGAGACTTTTCTTTTGTCTGTTAGAATAAGTAACAACAGGAAGTAATTAAAAATATTATTAAAACTAAGAGACAAATGTAACTTCTCAGTAGTTTCAAGAATATTACTTATATACAGTACCTCTGACAATAACCTCTCCAGATTTTCAGACATCTCATAGAAATATCTACTAGTGACAAGTTTCTCCTCTGACTTCTGTAAACAATCTCTAGCCATTTCAATGACTTGATGATGAACAAATCTTATTATTGGTATGGAATCTTTGGGCATATTTTCATAGCTCTCCCTTGCATCAATAGATTTGTTGTCATTTATAAAACTTTGTAACCGTTCTTCCATCTGCTGAGTAGCCTGAAAGAGAACACAGGAGAAAAAGTGGCAAAGATTATTCAGATCCCTGGATTGTGTGGTAATGCATAGAAACTGAAAGGCATTAAGAATTCCAATGAATCATCAGTATCAATGTTCCATACAGGTGTACAGAAATACTGTTCACAGATATGATGTTAAATCTTTCACTGGTCTCAGGATAAAATCATGCTGACACTCTACCAGCTGTCTCCTGGCCTTCGTATCACCTCATGTAAAGAATGTAATGTCTGCTGAATGATAGGGATTCTAGGGCAGCACCTGTACTATAATAATTTGGTCATTCCCAATGAAGCCATTATTTTTTCAAATATTCCAGTTACACTTCATCTGTACTGATCAAAAATCAAAACATTTTGAAGCAGCCTCCCAAACAAAGGTGGAATGTAAATGACCAATTTGCCAGGTAAAAGAGCCTAGAGAGTTCAGTTGGTATAGTGGCTAGGTTAAAGGCTGAACGGCTGGAGTTCAATTCTTGGCAGAGAGCAAGAGATTTTTCTTTTCTCTACATAATCCAGACTGGCTCTGGGGCCCAACCAGCCTCCTATCCAATGGGTACTGGGGCTCTGCCTCAATGGTAAAGAAGCAGGGGCATGAAGCTGACCATTAACTTCCACCTTGTGCTGAGGTTAAGAATGGTCAAGCTACTTCTACTCCCCATATTCCTTCCTGGTATAGTCCTTAATTATATGATGGGAATTTGAAAAGTAATGGGATTAGCAACACTGCTCAACTTCAGTGGATCTGATCAAGATGATGCATGCACAATGTTGCCCACTCAAGTGTGTTAAGCTACTAGTGCAAAGTCTCTCATTTCCCATAGTATGTGTGTGTCTGTATGAGCTCTGGTATGAAACCTGTTTGGAATGGCAGACCTGAAAAATAGTTAATGTTTTAAGCATTTTGTGTGAACCTTGAAAAAAAATGGCAAAGAGAGGTAGGGATGTCAGAAAATGTGTGTGGAACAGAAGCAAAAAGCTGAGCTAGTTTCTCAATGGTGGTAGTATTTCAAAGATGGAAACGAAAGGGAGGTTTATGACACTCAATGTGGGAGACCAAGCACTGCTGACACAGATGTGAACCCTGATCAAGATCAGCAATTGTAGAAGCATGATAGGAGTGTTTTCCATACAGATACACTTAAAACTCATTTAAGAAATGCTATTAAAAAAATTGTAATCCTTAATAAAAGGGTGGTTTCCACTTCAGTTCAATGCATGGTTGCATCTTGCATGCAACAATGAAGGCAGTATCATACACCAGTGGGAAACCTGCAGAACACCCATCCTACAGTCTAGACCTCATCCTATGTTGATTTTTGGGCATTCTCAATGCTTACAGGTTACGACGACACAAATGCAGCACCTATACTGAAGTGAAACAACCCGCCACCACTACCCTAAGCAAGATGTCTGGAAATGGTCTATTGCATGTGTTTAAGTAGTAGGTGGGGTGCTGCAAAAATATGTATAGAATGTGAAGGGTGTTACTTCAAAGAAGACACTGTGCCCAAGCTTCAGTAATCCTCAGATGGAGAGCAATATGAGTAGTCTCATTACTTTTCAAATTCCCCTCATATACAAGTCTGATAATAAAGTTTTAGGGCTGGTGTGAAAGAAGAAATACAAATTACAAGGAAATAAAAAATTGTTTTATTTCTATTCATAGTAATCTCCGTCAACTTGAGTACATATGTTGAATCATTTGAAAAGTTTCTGAAAACAGCAAAAGTCTCATCAAATCCTCCATGGAGATTTGTGGAAGAGGAAGATCTGCACAAAGTTTGCCCCACACAGACTCATGGATGAACAAAAGCAACACAGACTCACATCATGCCAAGGCTTCATTCACACTCGTCAAGACAATCAGTTTTCTTTATTGCACTTTTCTCTTTCTTAAGATGACAACTGCCCTCAAAGGAAAGAAGGCATTGAAAATATTACGAAAAACATGGCAGCCAAACTGAATGATGGTTCTTCAAATCTTCATGGAGGCTTTGATGAACTGTGAAATTAAGAACAGACCAGGAATCTTTAAAACACCTGCAATTTTCTTTTTCACGTACAGCTGAGTCATGTGTCATTGATCATAGATGCCATTTTAAGCACCTCTTGCAAGAAAGTAATATTCAGAGTCTATTAATAGCTCTTTTTTCTATTTTTTCTTACTTATAATCCATTTATATTATAATTTATATTATAATTGCATTTTCAAACTGGGGAATTATAAAGCATGGTGTTCCACAAGGATCAATTTTAGGTCCCTTACTTTCTCTTCTCTACATAAATGATCTAACACCAACAACAATAAATCTAAATCAATTCTATATGCAGATGACACTAGTATAATATTTAAGAACTCTAAATTTGAAAACTTTAAAAATGACATAAATATTGTATTTGAAGCCTTAAACAGATGGTTCAAAGCCAATTTACTCTCATTAAATTTTAATAAAACCCATTACATATCATTCACAACTAAAAACAACCACCAAATTGATCTGGACGTCAGTTATGCCAACAAATTAATCTGTAAAGTACTTGATACAAAATTCCTTGGAATACATGTAGACAGTACACTGTCTTGGAAAATACATATTGAACAAATTATACCTAAATTAAATGCAGCTTGCTATGCGATGAGATCAATTA